>NW_022589716.1:20109741-20280849 GCF_004348235.1 Phoca vitulina
AAGGAAGGAAGGAAGGAAGGAAGGAAGGAAGGAAGGAAGGAAGGAAGGAAGGAAGGAAGGAAGGAAGGAAGGAAGAAGGAAGGAAGGAAGGAAGAAAGAAGGAGGAGGGAGGGAAGGAAGGAGGGAGGGAGAGAAGTAGGGAGGGAGGAGGGAGGACAAATTGATCACAAAGCATCCATTCTGCTTGGCTAGTGAACTTGCCCATATGTGCCTGTCAGACACTCAGAAGAAACATGGAGAACCTCAGGCCACTAAAGCACCATGGTGCGTTTCTGGGTAAAGAAGCCTGGAACATTTGACAGTTAACTCCCACCCAGGTGGCAAGGAATTGTTCTCCCTGCTATTGTAGAGCTAATTAGAAGAATGCTGACTCAGGGAGTCCAGAGACCAGGAATCTAGTTCCAACTCTGCTCTAGCTGAGTGGGGGCAAGTGAATTTTCCTCTGGAGTTCTTAGTTCCTTCAGTAGTGTAGTGGTGATAGTAATAGTAGCAGAGAAGCAGAAGGAGGAGGAGACACTTTAATGTTTGCTGAGGGCTGTGAACCTGATGCCTTACATATGTTCTCCCAGCTAAAGCACACAAAACTGTATGAGGTAAACACTATTCTTCTCAGCCTCTTTCATGATCTGATTGCCACATTGACCTCCCATTGACAAGCTTTCCTCCCTTGGGGTTTCACTGGAGCTGTTCCGTCTGCCCAGAGCACTTCCCTCCACTCCCCATGGCTTCCTGTCCTTCATCCTGAAGGTCTTAGCTTACATGTAACTTTCATCAGGTGTACCTCCCTGTCTAGAAGAGCTTCCCCCCCACAAAACATATAGCACAATGTGTAATTGTTTCACTTGTATGTTCTGTCTGACTCTGTCCCGCCATCCAGTGTTGAGCTCCATAGTGAGCAGGGGCCTTCTTTGTCTTTGTGTTTTCTCTTTTTTATTTTCCTGTTCCCTCCCAGCTGACGCCAAGTAAGTACACCACTGAACGTCTGCTGAATGAACCAGTGAATTAGTCCTGATTTAAGAGATGGAGGAACTGAGGTTTGGAGAAGTTAAATAACTTGCTCAGTGTCAGACAGCTAGGAATTGGACTCACACTCAGGTTCTGCCTGACTCCCACAACTGCTCTGCCTGACCACCTAGGGAGGAGCGGTTGGGCGGACTTCTGGGAGGGGAATCCGTGAGAGCATTTTCTGAGTTCCCTCCCACTCTACATTCCTCTTCAACACCAAGGGAATTTTGACCCACCAAAGAGCTTCTGGTCCCCTCTCCCCACTCTGTCTTGATGTATTCCAATTATAGACCTAGGCCCCTAGCTGATAGAATCTGAGGGAGTTGATTTCACTCTCCCAGATATGGAATCAACCATGCCTGTAATACGTTATTCACTCAGCAGGATCTGACTCTCCCAGTGTTGTACAAACATTATCTGTTTAATCCTCACCAAACCCATGTGAATTTGATATTGGTCACACAGTATGATTTCCCTTTAATCAGTAAGGACTGGGGGAAGGGAGAAAGTTAACCAGAAAGCCCATAGGTACCATATTTAACTCAAGTACAATGTCTTAATGTTTTCAGAGCTCGATAGAAGTTAAAAGAAAAACTAGTGGTGTGTGTGGTTTTAATAGTCTGACACCTTCCTTCTATGCATCTAACATTTTGAATAGTTAAATACATAATTACCATTCCATCTTAAGTTCATTACATGGTAGTATTAATAATACCTTACTGTATATAAAGCACTTTAATGTAAGATGAAAAGCCAAGGGTAGTTCCCTTATAGCTATTAAGCACTGAAATTAACAGGATTTATCTTTATGTCCCTTCAAATCTAACTTGCTACATTTTAATGTTTCAAGGAATTTTTTAAAATGCAACTGCTTAGAGCCATTATGCTATTCTGCTACATCTTTAATATGGGAATGCTAAGCTTCACACACACGCCCACATCATTGCTGTTAAGAGAAAATAATGTCACATATGTTAAGTGCTGGGCCCAATACCTGGCCTATAATAGGCACTTAATAATGACAAGAATAGACAATTCCTCCTAACCTTGACATGTACAAGTGCTGGTTACACCCTTAGGACTCTTGCCCCATAGAAGTATACATGTGTAAATACCACTAAATCTCTGCATGAATTGAGAGGGGCTGCACATAAATATGTATTCCATCTTATTTAATTCTCTCAGTGATTCAAGGAGTTACAGAGGACATTCCTGTCTTACAGATGAGGAAGCTTGAGCAGGATAAGAGCTGTCTCCATAGCCATACCACAGAGCTCAGGGCTCCATTACTCCACTCTTCTGGAAGAAGTCTTACCAAAGGCAGTATTCTGACAGGGAACAAAGGGCTGAGACATCCAGTATTATATAATACAACTTAGATTTAAACATTGAGCACTTAAACTCACTCCCTACTTATTCTTACCAATACTAAAAGCTGAAGAAAGAGAGCATTTGGTCGTGAGAAGTGAGCAGATGCACACCACAGGGATAAAAATCAGGTTCCCTTCAGTCTTGGTGTTCTGTGTGTATCAGCCCCAGATGGTGGAGTGGATTGGAGTAGCTTCTGAACGCCTCCTCAAATGCTATTGATGAGGCAAATTAGGAAGCAAAGCAAAGCAAAACAGATCAGTTTTTCTGGAGTGCTTGGATGCCAGTTCACTGGGGCTGATGGTTGCGTCAATTTAGCTAGAGAGTAAGTCTAAATTTCCTATTTTATGGCCTGGAACATCTAAGGAGCCATCCACATCCATTTAGAGTAATAACATTTGTTAACGTTTATTGAATACTTTTCCTCTGCCAAGATCTGTTCTAAATGCTTTATACACAGTAACACATATAAACACAGTTTTCTCTTACTATATCTACTATGTCTTTTGGTCAAGTTGTTTCCATTTTTAAAATACTGATTTTAAAAACTAGTAACTTAAAACTGCCACACACAGAAAAAAAAAATGGTCCCCAAAATATTCCTTTCCCTGTGAAGGTTTTATCATTAACCAGTCTTTCCTATTAAAGTTAGATGGCCAGTTGAGGCCAACAGCTCTAAGACTCTTCTATCGAGTAAGACTGAGGTGGCAGGTGTTATGGATAACACTCATTTTGTCTTCTGTGCTTTCTGAATAGGCTTGGTAACATTACCAGTTCCAGCAGCCTTCTTGTCCACAGCAACTGTCTGCTTTATATCACCAATAGCAAAATGACCCAGAAGAGTTATTATCAATGCTGTTTTACTGATGAGGAAACCAAGGCATGGGGAAATTAAGGAACCTTCCCAAGATCACATTCCAGAGCCCATGCACTTAACCCTTACACAATAATTCTGTTTGCTGTGCAAAGTGAGCTAGTGTTCCTAATGGGACCCCAAACTACCTCAAGAACCTGAATTCCAAAATGAAAATAAAATAAATGGGAGTATTACAACATGGGTTAGTGTTAAGTGCACTTGACTGACTTTCTTTGGAAATGAGCAGGAAATACTTTTGAATTTAGCCAAACTAAGCAGACAAAGTTTAGCATTTGCTTCCCATCTTACGCCATCCTTGGTCTCCCAGATGTATCTTCTTTCTTAAAGCCTTCCCTGATTTCCTGCTCCTCATTTTCAGTACCTAATTCCCACAGACCCATGTTCTACACCAGGATAGACTATGACATTAGTTGGTAACCAGCTGAACCTTTTAATAGTTGACAAAGAGCAACTAATACAGAGATGTAACAACTGGGGAGGCTTTGAGGCTGACATACTGAAATCAGATGCTCTGAAGTAGAGCCTTCTAGATACTCATCTACTCTCCCAAAGCTCTTTAGCTCTCAAATTCTGACTATGCCTTTAAAAAAAAAAAAAAAGAAAAAACTATATTACTCCAAAAGATAAAATATGTTTATTGCAGAAGACACAGATAAACCAAAAGAAGAAAGCAAGGAGACACCTCAAATTCTTCCCACCTGGAGACATCCGTCATTAATCCCTTAGTGTGTAACTTTCCAGATGTTTTGATATGAGATCGTATCTCTACCTTCTGAGGCATGACAGCTCTTTACACAGTCGAACACAGATATTTTGTCCTTGTGTTCAGTTTTCCTCCAAGCAAAGTTACCCCAGGTTGCCGGACTATTTTTCAGAGACCACCTCTACAGTCCCCATCATCCTCCTGGCTTTCATCTTCCTTCCTGAACCAAATATAATGCCACATTTCAGAAGAAACATAACCTCTCTCAACCCAGACAGTAAACTCCTATTTATATATTTCATTAGATTAGCATGATTCTAATGACTCTCTTCTTTCTTGTTTTTTTTGTTCTCCACAGCTTTTTGCAATCTTTGCATTTGCAACATGTGGTGGCTATTCTGGAGGCCTGCGGCTGAGTGTGGACTGTGCCAACAAGACGGAAAGTAACCTCAGCATTGACATAGCATTTGCCTACCCATTCAGGTAGGAGATGGCCATTCATGCTCACAGAGAGGGCATTTCTTTCTTATTTTAGAGGAGGGGGAGGGACAGAGGGAAAGGGAGGGAGAGAATCTTAAGCAAGCTCCACACCCAACATGGAGCCTGATGCTGGGCTCGATCTCACGACCGTGAGATCATGACCTGAGCCAAAATCAAGAGTCTGACAATTAACTGACTGGGCCACCCAGGTGCCCCTACCTGGTATTTTTTTTTTTAAGATTTTTATTTATTTGACAGAGAGAGAGAGAGCACAAGCAGGGGGAGCAGCAGAGGGAGAAGCAGACTCCCCGCTGAGCAGGGAGTCTGATGGGGACTTGATCCCAGGCCTCTGGGATCATGACCTGAGCTGAAGGTAGACACTTAACCGACTGAGCCACCCAGGCATCCCTGGTATTATTTTTTAAAACAACTTTCAGCCCGATGTTTGGCATCTCATTAATCTACTCTCTTGTTCACTTCAATTAAATATTTATTGAGTAATCACCTTGTGCCAGACATGGTGCTGGCTCTGGGATTACAGAGAAAAGTAGAAATTGACCCCTGAAAACTTTTCTTAAATAGGAAAGTACAGTATTTTCCAAAATCTTTCCCATGGAGCCCTAGGTATTTAATGTTTAATGAAGAAAAGAAGGAGGGAGGGAGAGAAGGGGTGAGGGATAAATTAAAAATTATATGGTCAAATAAATTTAAGAAATACTTCTTAGCACTCTGCTTTTCTAATGCACATTTTGAATCACCAAGAGAAATACAATGTTTCTCAAATATGCTTGACTGCAGACACATTTCCTCACTGAGCATCTCAGAGGATCTGTGTATCATGGAACACATCCTTATTATATTGATTTAGTGAACTTTCCCTAGTCCAAAACAAAAGTGCCTCAGCTCATAGCCAATGAATCATGGGAAGTGGCATTTATACCAATATACTGAATGGTTTTTAAGAGTAGAACTGATAGAAGTTGCAAACACCTCTGCTCAAGTAGATACTCTCTAAACTAAGTGTAAAACTCGGTAATATTGAGGATAGAATCCCTGGTAATTTGGTAATAAAAGCTACCTGCATGAGTAGAAATGAGGCTGATGGGGGTGGAGGGAGGGGTGCTTGACACTTCTAAAGTTCTGGATGCATTCCTTGGCTTTAATGGAGAATGGCCAAGCCAGTGCACACTCATTGATCAATATGTGGGATCTAGGATAGGAGATAAGAACTACCAATGGCTGGAATCTAGCACAGGAGATAAATGTCAATGGCTGGGCAGCAGGGGTAGGATGCTTAGTAACATTATTCATGAAATTGTAATGTCTGCATTACCTTCACAATGACTTCCTACCAAAAGATTGGTAGCAACAGATAATTTGAAGGTCAGTCCATTAAGATTTGAAGATCAACAAGTCACTAAACATTGCACCCAGGTCTCTCTGTCTCTCATACTGGAAGAGAGTAATCAAGAGACCTGTTTAGATAGGAAAACAGTGCCTGTTTTGTTTTGTTTTGTTTTTGGTGGTGAACAGAGTAATATTTAATTTCATGCAATCCTTGGCTAAGTGTACAATTTGAAAAGATACTTCAAGCAAACAGTTTCTGGTATTGGGCTTAATTTTCTTCCCAAGACATATTACCCAATAAAAGGCAGCTGAAGAAATTGGATACAAATGTTTATTGTCATCTATGAGGACAGTGGCCCACTTCTTTGAAATATTTTTAGTTGGGTTCTGAGACAAAGATAGTGCACTATTATTTTTTCAGTAGCAGACACTTGTCTTCCAAACACTACCTTGCTCAGAAGCTCTGTATCTAGAACAGATGGGAGTCCCTGAGAAAGCTGAAGCCAGTGAGGAAAGGGGCTTGAAGCACAGAGCTGGTCTTCCTTCGCCCTCTCCCTGCCAAACACATCGCCCACTCCCTGCTGCAGCCCCTCCAGTATCTCCTTAGAACCCTGGGTCTCCTACAAGCACTTTAAAAACCACTGTTCTAGAAGAAAATATGAAGCCATAGTTGGTTTTCTCTATTCATGGTATCTTAGCAAAATGGTGGGTCTCTTCCTTTGGAAGTCATACTAGCATGTACTTCAACCTCAGTTTCTGAAAAATAGAAGATTGCTCAGATTTGGGAAGTGATCTATGGCACCTCCAAAATAAATTTTGTATAAGACATAGTCTATACTTTGTCAGTCCATCCCAAATATATTCTCTAAATTTGGTGGTTAACCACACTTCTTTTCTCATGGGATACCCAAATAACAAAAACTAAATCATATTTATGAAGATTATGTCATGATCGTTGCATCAAATTGTTAATTTATTTCTCTATGGTGAAATTATGAATGAATCAAATATTCTTTTTATACTTTCTACATTTTCCAGATTTTCTATAATAAGATTTTATGACTTTTTATACCGTTAATCTACTGAAACAACATAGTATAGCTTGAACTATAAAGATGGACTGCCTGGGTTCAAATCCCCACTTTGATACTTACTAGTCATGTTTTATTGAGAAAGTTGCCTACCTCTTTGTTTTATCTGTAAAACAGAGACAGTGTTACATATTTCACAGTAGTATTGTATTAAGTGAATCATATATGGAAAATGCTTAAAACAAGGCCTGGCATTCAATAAGTTCTCTTTTAGTATAATATTTCTACTTCCATTATCAAGAAAGGAATTAAAAATAGAGAGCTAAAAAAGATGATTATTTTGGTTAATTAGCAAAAATACCCCCAAGACAACAAAACAACCCCTTTATTATGTTACATTTTACCCAGAATGGTAGCTTCCCCAACTCTCTCTCTCCCATATGCAAACATTAAAAAGTGCATACATATTTAACTGTCTCACATTTATTAACTTGGTTTTGGCTCTTATCTTTAATGCTTATTTAAGTTGTCATTGAAGGTATCATCAGGTCTGTATTTTTTCTCATTAAACTAATGGGAGAATGAAATCCTCCCAACGTGACAGAATGGAGAATGTTCAGTGGCATTAACATGGTACTGCTGGGGTTGTGTGGCCTGAGTGGGGTGGGGGCATGAGATTCTGAGTCTGTTCCTCATGATTTTTTTTTTTTACATTTTTTTTATTTTATTATGTTATGTTAATCACCATACATTACATCATTAGTTTTTGATGTAGTGTTCCATGATTCATTGTTTGCGTATAACACCCGAGCACTGGGTGTTATGTTCCTCAAGATTCTTGAAATGGAATTTGAGAAGCGGTCTTCTGTATTGAGGGAAAGGCAAGCTGGGGTGCTCAGCTGGGCACTGGCTGCATAAGCCCTATTCTCCCCTTTATAACCATAGCCACTTGCTCTGATTCTGCCACTCCTGTTTGGAATGGTGCAGGTGTATGTTGATGCCAGGAAATCTGTGAAATTTGGGCCATTACCTAGTAATGCTAGCTCTGTTGGTGGAAAAGCATTCTTTCTCTAAGATCCATACCCTAGAGCAGTGGTGATAAACTGTTCTTTTTACCATAAGGGCCAATTTGGGGAAAATAAAAATGTTAAGGGCTGCAATGTTTTATTCCTTGTGTTCAGGAAATGCTGCATTTGCAATTACATTTAAGCATTTGTTTATGGTTTCACTCTTTTTGGCTAACGTTTCAGAAACTTTATAACTACAGTATCTCATCATAATGTTGTGCATTAAAATAAATTTTGTGTGTGATGAGACCTGGTGGTTCTATGGGGCAGGGAGGGCTGAGAAGATTTGAGGGTGGTGTAGCCAAAGGGTTAATGGGGTATCTTTCGCCAAACATCTGGCTTCAAATCTAAGCTCTGCCACCTAGCGGATGGACAAGTTATAATCTCCCTGGGCCTAGGTTTCCTTATTGTAAGAAGGAAATAATAGTACTTTCCTCTTAGCATGGTTGTGACCTTTCAGTTAAGTCATACAAGTTATTTATGTAACACAGAGTTTGGCACACATGAAGAGTTCACTGAATTGTAGTGTCCTTGTTGTGGATACGATTAATAGTTTTTGTTTTTTTTAAGAGATTTATTTATTTATTTGAGAGAGAGAGCGCGCATGTACAAGTGAGGGTAGAGGCAGAGGGAGAGAGAAAATCCTCAAGCAGGCTTCCTGCTGAGCATGGACCCCCGATGAAGGGCTCAACTTTAGGACCCTGAGATTGTGACCTGAGCTGAAATCAAGAGTCAGTCACTTAACTGATTGAGCCACCCAGATGCCCTTGATTAATAGAATGTAATGCAAGGAACTGGCATAGCTGTAGACCAAGGATAAGGACAGCCGTGTTTGGAGATTCCTGCAGTGAAGACAAGAACTGTCATTTGTAGGGAGTATCTGCAGAGATCACAGAAAACATGTACAGTGGCTGCTGGCATGGAATGAGTTAAATGAAAAAATTAGTGAATGACAAATTACTCCATCCCCACCCCACTGTGTAGATTAGAGCACTTATGTTGCAACACTTCCCCAAAAGATGAGTGGTGGTGGGGACTTAGGAGGATGCCTTAGTTGGATTCTCACAGAAGCACCCCCTGACACAAGGATTTGTAGTGTCTGGGCATGTGATCCCTGACAGCACCAGTAAGGCATGGGGAAAGGGAAGAAAACCATTAAAGAGTAGATTAATGAGCAAGGTACCACCATGATCAATTGGGGCAACTGAGACTTCTAGGAAAACACAGATAATATGCTTCAGAGTAATTCTATCAGGCAAGTGATGAAGCTGGGATAATTATCTACCAACTCCTATTGGCCATATTGGTCAAAAACTACTACTGCAGCTTCTGTTAACTCCCTGGCACTGCATGCAGACCAAGCATACACTTGCAGCCCAACAAAGCCTTCAAGCAGAGATCTCAGATGCTTGCATTCGAAAACCATTAGAGAAACCCAGAGAGATGTGGATGGGTGACGGATGGCCTCTAATAGGGTGAGGAGATTCTTTAATCATCTTTGCTACTTCTGTGAATTACCCCATATCACTTAGTCATTTTCTCAATAAGTATTTATTAAGCACCTACAGTGTACAAGGCCCTGTGCTGTGGAGGCACATGGTATATATTGGTGAAGTGGACATAGCCCCTTCCCTCTTAAAATTTACAATTATACAGGGATGGGAGGAAGACATTAAAGATGTGGACAAAGAATACACACACACACACACACACACACACAGAAAGAGAGAGAGAGAGAGAGTAGTGGTAATTTCCAGGAAGAAGGTGAACATTGCATAGAGAAGTAAAATAAGTGTTGGTGGAGTGGAGAGAGTTAAAGGACACCTATATAGAAAGAATGATCCAGAAGGCCCTCCCTGAAGAGATAGCATTTAAGCCAGTAAAAAGAGAAGAGGAAAGAATGTTCTAAGCCAATGGAACAGCATGGACAATGCTGACAGGAAATTAAGAAGATAAAAGAGATTGCAGGAGGAGCTGTGTTGTGTTAGATTAGCTGGTTGGGAGCAACCTCCCTGAGAAGTGACATTGGAGTGCGGATCTGCAAGAATTGAGAGAGGGAGAGCGAGTGACAGAGCTTGCCTCAAAGCCCCAAGGGGCATATTCCTGGGAGAGGGAGGAGCAAGCGTAGAGGCCTGATGTCTGAGCTTGGGGAGGGTCTGAAGATCAGCAAGGAGACCAGCCTTGCTGGGTTGGAGTGAGGCTGAGGGAGGGAGGCAGGAGATGAACTTGAAGAAGCAGACAGAAGCTGGATCACATAGGGTCTCGTGGGATAATATGAGGAATTTGGATATTATACAGGGTGAGATGGGAAGTCTTTGGAGGTTTTGAGCAGCAGAATCATGCAACATTATGTTTTTGAAAGATCTTGCTTGTGGCTATAAAATAGATAGTCTTAAGGGGGCATGGGGCAGTAGTGGAGTCAGGGAGGCCAGTTAGGAGACAGCGGCAGCCATCCAGGGGAGGGTTGGTGGTGACTTGGACAGGGGTAGAGGTGGTCAGAGGGTGCTGTGTGGTAGGTAGCACTTCATATTCACATCGTCATCCATGCCTCACCTCCTATGGGAATTTGCATCTACAACCCAACCCTGTTGGTCATCTTTTCCCAGCTTTCTCCATCACTTTTGCCAGTGATGTTAGGTAGCATTTGGTCAGCATGGAGGCCAACTTTGGCTTATAGGCACCTCTTAGTGCCATGAGTTTTTCAACACTGCATGAGGACGTCAACCAGAATGGTCACACACACGTAGGCAACCAGCTGACCTAATTTAAATGGAAACTTACAGGATTCCATTGAGATATGTTTGCACCCACATTTCAGAAAGCCATAAGAAATTTATGAAGTGGACAATAATTCTACTAGTTGTAAACAAGTCATTGCCAGTATCAGTCAAGGTCCAGTCAGAAAAAGAGAGCTCATCCCTGATGGCTCAATTTTTAAAAGGTAAGATAGGGAACTAGGTAGACAGGGGTTGCATTATGGGAAGGGGGACCAAGAGGCAATCCAGAGGTTAGTAACTGTGCGACAACACCCCCGCCCCTAGGGCTAGAACAGGAGATGGCAAAGTAAGGCTCTTGAGCCAAATCCAGCCAGCCCACTGCCTTTTTTGCATGGTGTGTGAGCTGAGAATGGTTTATATATTTTTTAATGATTACATTATATAAGTACCTACAAAATATCCTCAGTTTTGCATATTGGCAGGTGTTTACTGACCCCCCCGAGCAAGAGGCATAAAGGGAAGAAGGGATCTTATTAGAGCAGAGGATGGGGCCTGTGTGGCAGAAGCTGGGACTATGGAAGGAGGAGGCATCCAGAAGGAGCATGAAACATAAAAGAGATGCAGCCACCGCGAGAGATACTGCCCAAAACAGCAAGAGAAAGAGAGGGAGAGATACCCTGGCTTCTCCCTTACTGCCACCCTCTAGTCTCCCACTGGAGCTTCCCATTGGTTGAACCTAACTGGAAGCCAATTGGTAAGGAAATCAAGCTCCCGAAATGCAGAAAAGAATGTGGAAGGAGGAGGGAACTGAGAACAAATAGGCAATGACCAGCACAGAGTTCCCATTTGAACCTGTTTTCCTTATCTATAAAATGAGAAAATTGAATTGAAATTTTCTTTTTTTTTTTAAAGATTTTTATTTATTTATTTGACACAGAGAGAGAAATGAAGAGCACAAGCAGGGGGAGCAGCAGACAGAGGGAGAGGGAGAAGCAGGCTCCCCACTGAACAGGGATCCCGATGCAGGGCTTGATGCCAGGACACTGAGATCATGACCTGAGCCGAGGGCAGACGCTTAACTGACTGAGCCACCCAGGCGCCCCCTGAGTTAAAACTTTCTTAAGAGAGAATTAGACCCCTAATTCTACGAAGATGGAAATACATTGCTTTCCTTCTTAGGGCAACAGTTGTACTTGATCTTGGCCAGGAACCCTGATCATGCCACCGACACTGCTTTAGAGAGAGCAGAAGGAAATATGAAGATTCAATGAAATTACTTTATACAAGTCTCTTTCTTTCAGCTTCACAGGGCTTGCCTAATATTTGTTCTATTTAGGTAAAATCTGAACAGGATTTTCAAGACCAGGATTGGGGGGCACTTACTGAGAATGATTGTAGGTTATGTGATCAAGGCTGTTGTTTCTGTGGAGCTCCCTGAGGGAGTTGACAAGTGGCAGAGATTAAATTAGCGTATGCTGAGTGAGCCTTTTATGTTGTTCTTGGTCTCACTGTGTGTAATTTTACAGAGCAGGCATGAGGGAGTGTGGTGAGCAGAACTCATTACCTGGGAGAAGCTCTACACCTTGAAAGGATGCAAGCATTGCTTTTCTTCAGTTATAAAAATAAGTTCTAGTTCTTTCTTTTGTCTGTTTTCCTTCCTAGAATTAGAGAGACAGAAAGACAAAGACAGAGACCAAGTTGCCTAGAAAAGAGCAAAGGAATTCAGCTATAGGAACAGCTAGGAATGTCCGAAGGAAACATCCCACTCATATCTATCTGTATGTCCCATCCCTTGAAAATGTTAGGTGCTGTTCCAAGGTCCCATTAACCTCCACCTCTGCTTCCTTCTTTTCTGGAAACAGAGAAATGTTAGAACATTCTCTGCATCCCCTAGAGCTATCAAGCTGGTGGCCAGAAGTCACACAATAGACTTTATGAGGTCAAGCTGCTGTCAGTTGAGTGGTGGGGGACCTGTGTTCCCTCTCCTTTCCCAGCCCCACCTATCCCGGAAAGAATGGCATTTTGTGAGCCATGAAATGAATTGAATTGTCAGGGGGCCACAAGGTCAAACAAAGAGGAGGCAAGTGCTCAAGCTGCCTGCTTGCCAGATGCTCTGCAGTCCGAACAGGAAGGTAAACGCCTCAGGGCTGAGTGTGTGTAACAGCGATGACAACCGTAAGGCTGAGATTCACATTCCTGATTCCCCTTCTAGGACCCAGCTATGGGAGTGCAGAGCCAGGACATGACTCAGGACTTGAGAATCTCTCCTGGTGTGAGGTTCAGGGACCCCTACCTGTGTCTGTATCATGTAGAAAGCTTGGTAAAAATAGAGATTCCAAGATCTTGCTGCAGACCTACTACTCAGCATTAGTGCCAGGTGGGCCCATGTGATTCTTAGACACACGGAAGGTGGAGGATTGGGGACCTAGGGAGAAATAAGTAGAGCTTCAATTTGCAATTGCCTGATATTTTGCGTTTTAACGTTGATGGATTTTTCTTAAAAAAATTTGAGATTACACTTTGGTTTAAGCAAACACTTGCCTTATTTGTTACGCTTAGCGTGATAAAATAGAAAAAGAAAGTTACCATGAATAAGCAAATGGATATTTCTATTTTTTGTTATTTCCAAATGTGACAAAGAAGCAAATAGTAATTTAAACTGTGTAGTAATGGGTGAACTGTAGCAATTTCACTGTCACCCCATTATGTGCTTTTGAGCATGTCCCCCCCCAGCCCCTGCCAAAAAGACTGAAGCACAAGTTGCCTCTCCCCACTAGACCAAGTGGAAATGAGGGTAGAAATCAGAAAGTAGGATGGATGTGTTAATTTTTTCATCTTATATATATGTATGTGTGTATATGTATGTGTGTGTGTGTATGTGTGTGTGTATAATTATTGGTATGGTCATTATCCCCTGGATTGTCAAACAACACTGTTAACGAAAGCTGAGCCAGAGTATTTTTATTCCCCTTTTTACATATCAGCACGCAGAGACTTAAATCTTTTTCAAGATCATGCAGCTAGTAAATGCCAAACCTGGAAACCTGTCTAAATCTTTTGATGCCCATGAGTGTTTTAACAGAGTTATTTACAGCCACCCCAAACTCTCTTCTAACAGGGATGATGATCATGATGATGGTGATGATGATTCTCATCATCATCATGATCAGCACCATTATGATCAAATAAAAGCCAGATAATTTTACCAGATAAGAGGAACTGTGCAAAACATGTCCCATATATTATGTTCTAACATCCCTGGGAAATAACATCTCTATGAGACAGTGACTCTGAACTTTACTTGACAGGCGCAAAAACAGGCTCACTGAGGTTGAATGACTTGCCCAAGGTCATACAGCTGATAAGTGGCAATACTGGGATTTGAATATCTAGGTTTGGCTTACCTCAAAGGCTCTTCACCATTGCACTGTAAGGAACAGTAGTGATGTCCTTAGGTTGACAAACCCCCACAATCACAGTGACTCCTTCCCTCCCTCCCAGATCTATAGCCTGTTCCCCACAGACAGGCGGGCTGGGCAGGCAAGAGGAATTTAGGGAATGGTTCTCAGAGACACTGTATTCCTTGGGGCTCAGAATTACTGGCATTTGCCTTCCAGTTGATTTCCCACGTCCAGGAATAAACTGTGAAGGAAAACAACTCCAGGCTGGTGCTGTAATGATCACCATTTTTCCTTTTTTACAGCTGGCTAGAATCTGAAATAAATGAGCTGTTGCTGATACAGTTTGTAGAACTTTTCACTTTTTATTTTGTAAGATTCTGTGCTGAAGTAGTAGCTGTCACTTGGAGGCTAGGTGTTAAGGAGTCAAATAAATGACATGGTTTTCTAACAAAGTTATTCCAGAGGGTTTAGTGCTATGGCAGATCCTCATGTCCCTGGCAAAAAGGTGGATTTGGAAGGAAGCAGGAGTTGGTGAGCTGAGAGTTCCCAGCTACTAATCAGGGAGCCTGAACATCTTTGATTACAATGAAGGATTTGTAGTTGTAATGCTCCTTAAGCCCAGCACTGAGATATCATAAATAAGTGGAAAGTGCAGAGAGTCACTTGCAGAGTTGGGACTTCGTCTGAGATGCACTTGATTAGCTCTTGGAATCTTTAAAAATTAGCTGAGAATTATGTTCAACAGCCTCCACATTCATACTTTATTTTAGCATACCTACCAAGGGTTTCATTTTTCCATCCTTTCTTCCTCTATCTTACATCCCATCATCCAAAACTGTCTCATTTTCTGTTGTTTATAACTACATTTTAAAATATAATTTACTTTATTAGAAAAGGAACACATTTTATTTTCTGTCCTGAAAAATCCCACTGTACAGAAGTGAATGAAGTAGAATATCAGAATCTCCTTTAATGTAACTTCTCAGAGGTAATCACTATCAAGAGTTCTGATGGATAGCATTGCAAGCTTTTTCTTTGCATGCACTCATTTTTTATGCAGGTTGATTCTAAGTGTAAATATTATTTTGCAAATTAATTCTTATTTTTTTAAATTGCTTTTTTAATTCCATGTCAGCCCTTATGGGTCTACCACATTCTTTGGCCTCATTGTTATACCATAATTTATTGCACAACTGTACTAAAATTTATTAAGCCAATCACCTACTGATGGATATTTAGGCTGTTCCAGTTTTTCACAATTATAAGTAATGCTACATTTTATGACTTCATGTGTAAGGTAAGTTCCTGGGGCAAAGGTATACAAAACTTAATTTTTTATAGATTTTGCCAAATACCTCTTCAGTAAAGAATTTATATGCCCACCAAGAGGATATGAAGGTGCCTGGTTCTTCACATTCTTCCCAATATGGAATACAATAAATGTGCTTCTTTAATCATTGGAGAAGATAAACACATTGTTATATAACTATTAGACATTTATATTCCTGGCAAAATTTTTGGAGAATGCCATGTCCATCTTTCTTTACACCTGATCCCTGGCAAAAATATCTTATCACTTGCCCCATCCCAGTTGCTTCATTAAATCAGCATTCTTCAGTGAACTCCTATGAGATTTATTAATCGATACAATAAGTGTTCAGTATGGTGCCAGGCATCGGGCCTGTCAATGAAGGAAATCAAAAAGAAAAAGAGATTCTCTTTTCATGGAGCATAGTCTTTTAAAAGAAATACTCAACATTGATGAAACTGAAACACAGAAAGTTTATATGTCTCATTCAAGACCCACAGCAAGTTCTCAACTATACAGAAATTTGTACTAATTTCCCTGAAATCCTTACCTAATATTACCATCACACAGAGTCATAGTGCAGATAATTAGAATTAAGGCCCTATTAATCTTTACTAATGATAAGGAGGTCTGTAACGAATTGCCTAAATTAACAAATTAATACTTACACAGCATGATAGAACTTTTTAAGAATTCATGTATCAAATTAATTTACGTCATGGTGCTCACCTAACAAACCCTCATAAAATGTTGGCATTAAAAACAGTCTGCCCAATAGTTGCAAAGAGAACTTGTTTGCTAACCCCTCTTCCCTCACAGATACAAGAATATGAAAGAGTTTGTCTTCGGGGTTAATTTTCAAGAATTTATTCTTATTTACCTCTAGGTTGAGTTTATTGCTTGTCAAAATGAGAAGGGACTGGTCTCTCCCGTCTTTTTGCAAGTCACCACAAGCAATTGTTAGGACAGAATAAATGCTATGGATAATGAACCATTAAATATGATTTTTTTTGTCACTTTAAGCCATCATCTTAGACTGACATGAACTTTACCATTTCCAAACCTGAAACTACTACTCTGATTACCATGGTCTTTAGAGATGGGATTTGGTCCCTCTGCAAAATGAATGTTCTCTAAAGAATGATAAAGTTTGTTGTTTCCTTTATGCAGATAAAAAAATAAAGCATAAATATCCCATATTGGAGCACACAGTGCCATAGAAGAAAATGAATATAAATGCCTTATGTTGTGCAAGACTAAATGAAAATGTAATATGAATTACTTTCTAGCTCGAGCTCATCGCTAGTGCCCAGATGACTGTTTCTGTAGTTTTAAAAATCACTTCAATTTTCAACCAAATGCCACTAGCCAAATAAACAGTGTGTCTCTAGCACTTTTTAAAATGCTTTCTGGAAGAGAAACATAGACAGTATGAAAAAAAAAAGCAAAGCACACTCAGCTCTTCTTTCAGTCTTACTGTGCATCACCAGAAGTCTTCAGAGACTTGCTGAACTTTTGAACTTGTCCATTTACTCATTTGATCAGTAATTGGGTGCCAAGTATGTAACCAGATGATTATAGGGTGCTTGCCCTCTGCTACAGATCTAAACCATGTGCAGCCATGTTTGGGTCCTAGAGGCCCCACCCATTTTGGCTAATTTTATGAGGGTAGGCACCAAATTATTAGTTGGTCAACAGTCTATGAATGGTTGCTGGGACAAAGAGAGGCTCATTCATTCATTTAGCACATTTTTTTGAATGCCTACTCCATGCAAAGAGGTCCAGTTTTTGGTGCTGGAGGTCCAGTGGAGAACATGATAGATTGGGTCTTTCTTCTCTTGGAGCTTGACATTACAATAAGGGGAAGGAGCAGAGAAAGAAAACAAGCAAACAAACCAAAGACCAAGATCATGTCAGATAACAACAGGTGTAATGACAAAAATTAAACAGTGATTGGTGGAGAATAACTGGGAAAGGGACAGGCAAGGAAGTTCCTCTTAGGAGGGGATATTTGAGCTAAGACCTGAATGACCTGAAAAGAATGAGCCATGTGAAGATCTGGAGAAGAAATTCCTGCAGAAAGAAAAGCAAGTGCAAAAAAAATAAGAAGGAGGAGGAGGAGGAGGAGGAGGGGGAGAAGGGGGAGAAGGAGGAGAAGAGAAAAGAAAAGAAAGAAAAGAAAAGAAGAAGAAGAAGAAAAGAAGAAGGAAAAGGAGAAGGAGGAGAAGAAAAGCAAGTGCAAAGGGAAGAGGGGACCTGGTACAGTAAAGGAGTAAGTAGGAGAATATAGTAAGAACACAGTGGATGAGAGGGAGAGTGGAATGCATTGAGGCAGGCAGGAGCAACATCAGATAGAACATCCTGAGCCATGTAAGGCACTTTATTCTAGATGCAGCAGAAATCCTTTGCTTAAAAGTAGGAGAGTGATATGATCTGATTTACATATTTTAAGAATTTTTTTTAATTTTTCATTCCAGTATAGTTAACATACAGTGTTATATTAGTTTCAGGTGTACAATATAGTGATTCAACAATACTACAGATTACTCAGTACTCATCATAAGTGTACTCTTAATCCCCTTCACCTGTTTCATCCATCCCCCCACCTCGCCTGTGAGAACCACCAGTGTGTTCTCTATAGTTAAGAGTCTGTTTCTTGGTTTGTCTTTTTTTCTTTGTTCATTTGTTTTGTTTCTTAAATTCCACATATGAGTGAAATCATATGGCATTTGTCTTTATCTGACTGATTTATTTCACTTAGCTTTATACCTTCTAGATCCATCCATGTTACAAAAGACAAGGTTTCATTCTTTTTATGGCTGACTAATATTCCATTTTATATTTTTACCATATCTTCTTTTCCATTCATCTATCTATGGACATTTGGTCTGCTTCCATAATTTGGCTATTGTAAATAATGCTTCAATAATCATAGGGGTCATATGTCTTTTTGAAGTAGTTTTCATGTTCTTTGGGTAAATACCCAGTAGTGGAATTACTGGATCATATGGTAGTTCCATTTTTAATTTTTTGAGGAACCTCCATACTCTTTTCCACAGTGGCTGCACCAATTTGCATTTCCACCAACAGAGCACGAGGTTCTTTTTTCTCCACGTCCTTGCAAACACTTGTTGTTTCTTGTGTTTTTTATTTTGGCCACTCTGACAAGTGTGAAGTGATATCTCATTGTGGTTTTGGTTTGCATTTCCCTGATGATGAGTGATGTAGAACATCTTTTCGTGTGTCTGTTGGCCATCCAGATGTCTCCTTTAGAGAAGTGTCTGTTCATGTCTTCTGCCCATTTTTAATTGGATTATTTGTTCTTGGGGTGTTTAGTTATATAAGTTCTTTATGTATTTTAGATACTAACCCTTTATTGGATATGTCACTTGCAAATATCTTCTCCCATTCTGTAGGTAGCCTTTTAGCTTTTGTTGATTGTTTCCTTCACTGTACAGAAGCTTTTTATTTTGATGTAGCCCCAATAGTTTATTTTTGCTTTTATTTCCCTTGCCTCAGGAGACATATCTAGAAAAACGTTACTACAGCCAATGTCAGAGAAATTACTGACTGTGCTCTCTTCTAGGATTTTTATGGTTTCAGGTCTCATATTTAGATCTTTAATCCATTTTGAGTTTATGTTGTGTATGGTGTAGGAAAGTGGTCCAGTTTCATTCCTTTGCATATTGCTGTCCAGTTTTCCCAACACCATTTGTTGAAGAGACTGTTTTTTCCATTGCATATTCTTGCCTCCTTTGTTGAAGATTAATTGACCATATAATTTTTATTTTTAAGCTACTCTGTCATTGATCTATGTGTCTATTTTTGTGGCAGTACCATACTGTTTTGATTACTACAGCTTTGTAGTATATCTTGAAATCTGGGATTGTGATACCTCCAATTTTGTCCGTCTTTTCTAGATTGCTTTGGCTTCTTGGGGTCTTTTGTGGTTCCATACAAATTTTAGGATTATTTGTTCTTGTTCTGTGAAAAATGCTCTTGGTATTTTGATAGAGATTGCATTAAATCTGTAGATGGTTTTACGTAATATGGACATTCTAACATTATTTGTTCTTCCAATCTGTGAGCATGGAATATCTTTCCATTTGTATGCGTCATTTTCAATTTCTTTCAGCAGTGCTTTAGAGTTTTCAGAGTACAGGTCTTTCACCTCCTTGGTTAAGTTTATTCCTAGGTATCTTATTATATTGGGTGCAGTTGTAAATGGTATTGTCTTCTTAATTTCTCTTTCTGCTACTTCATTATTAGTGTATAGAAATGCAACAGATTTCCGTATATTGATCTATCCTGTGACCTTACTATATTCATTTATCAGTTCTTGTAGTTTTTTGGTGGAGTCTTTAGGGTTTTCTGTATGTAGTATCATGTTGTCTGCAAATAGTGAAAGTTCTACTTCTTCCTTGCCAATTTGGATGCATTTTATTTTGTTTTCTTGTCTGATTGCTGTGTCTAGGACTTCCAGCACTATGTTGAATAAAAGAGGTGAGAGTGGACATCCTTGTATATTTCAGGAATTATTTTAGCTGCTATGTGAAAAATATATTTTTTGGTGGGACAAGAAGAACAGTTAAATGACTATTGGCTAATGTAAGCAGGAGATAATGGTGACTTAAATTAGAGTTTTATCAGTTGCAAAGGAGAAAACTGGAAAGATTTAGGATATACTTAAAGGTATGGTCATAGAATTGGCTGATGGAAAGAATATATGGGAAGAAGGTAAAGCAAAGAGGGAATCAAGGTTTGGGGCCCAAGAACTGAGATGATAGTGGTAGCGGGTTGGTGGGACATGAATCAATTGTTCTATATTGGACATGTAAAGTTGAGATACTTATTAGATGCAATAGTTTTTGTTTTGTTTTGTTTTGTTTTTTTTAAACAAATGATTGAGTGACCTGTTGTCAAGAGCAATGGTAGACCAATCAGATTCCCTATTTGGAGAATTTGCACTAAGAAGCTGGAGAAAGGGAGGGGGTTGCAGATCACAAGTGAGGTGCAGTCAAAGCCAGAGAGGCTATGGAAGAGCCAAAATTATAAGGAAACAAATTCTGAGTCAGAATGGAAGCCAGTTGGAGGAAGGAGGGTATCAGAGAGAAATAGAGAACTGTGTGGAATCATGTCCTGAGAGGGGGATGGGAGGTGAGCCATTGACCGCAGAGTTGCCTCTATCATTTTTACTTCTAGATCTGTCCACACATGTCCTTCTGAAAATAGGCTCTTTTTCTTGATGTAACTTAAGTAGGTCTCTGTTTCTTTCTAAAATACTAACCTAATTGAGGTAAATGTCTCAGCACACTGAGGACCACCAAGATGAATAAAGTCATTGTCCCCAAGGAGTTGACAGCATAGTGAAGAAGGAAAGATAATAATACAAAGAATTGTTACATAAAGCCAAACTGAATAATGTTGAGGGTGTAAAATGCTTTAGTCACCATTGGTGTTACATATTCTTTTTTAAGCAAAGAAAAAATTACATGTACAACTTGTCCCTTAGAATCTGCACCAAAATAGAAACTACAAGTAATAATTTCTATTAGGAAATATATGGCATTATATAAGGTGGTCTCTCGTAAATTTCGGTTAGGTTTTTACCATATGTACTTACCACCTGGGCTGTTATTTACTTAACATTTTCATTTGGTTAAACTCACTTTTGTAACTTAATACATACTAAGCAATAAAGCCCTTGAAATAATGGTTTGCTGTACTCCATATATTTTTCTAATATCCATAAAGATAAATATTGACTGCAAAAATAAAGAGCAGTCCTGCTTATAGCTAAAATCATATCACAACCACTAGGGCTACTTGTACCAGATTCTTGGGAACACTGACTTATAGAAAAGCATGCTAGACTCAGATTAACAAAATCTGACTTTGGACTTGGCTCTTTCAACAAAGAGCTACTATGCAATCCTGGACACGTCAGTCTCTTTTTCCCTCAATGATAAAATGAACATATATTTCGTCTGCCCTACTAATGTGATTATAAGGATCACATAAGTCAGAATACATCCAAAGCGTTGCAAAAGATAAAGTACTCAACAAATGGCAGTCCTTATTTTAAATGCAGTTATTGTAATGATTGTATATGTGGGTTCCTGATATAAGTGCCACTTGGGCAATGCTGGCATTTAAAACCAAAAAGAATATTTTCTCCTCTAATCTGTGTTCCAGAATGATCCAGCTCTTTCTACTAAACTTACCTTCACTTATTATTAGAACCACACAATTTGGATTGTGCTCAAAATAATTTCTAATTATTTCTAGTAAGCAAGACTTGTCTTTCCAAGTGTTTAAGGGAGTCCCCAGAAAAAGCACCTTCTTTTGTCCAAAATGAGTTATGTATAAGTAGACTATACATTATAGTAAATAGCATGGCATGAGCAAAGATTTAGTTCCACTTATTGGCTACAGTCTTTGTATAAGATAATTAAGCTTTCTGAATCTATTTCTTAACTTGGAAAAATGGAATTAATAATCCCTATCTTATAAGGTTTTGGAGAAATTTAATGAAATAATGACATTTAATTGGTTAACATTAGTGCCTGACCCATAGCAAGCACTAAATAAGTATGGTCCAGTATTACTGCATTGAATGAGGGATGAGAAGCACTATCCACATTGGTGAAACCTGTATTAGGAGTCTACAGTTCTGAGTATCATAGGACCCACCTCCTAGGGTTATCCTGAGAATTAAGTGAAAATTCTCACATGTGAACAATGTCTGACACATGGTAAGTGCTTTTTAATAAATGTAAGCCTTTGTTATCATCATTAGTCTTTGTTACCTCAGTGTTTATCATAGTGAGTCTTACTTTAGATAACCTGGGGTATAATGACTTTAAGGACTCTTAGTTGTAGAAAATTGTATGTTGAATCCGAATTGATTGTCTATATTGTTACCTAGGGTCTGTTGTTCAAAATACTGTAAGAATTTAGCATAATATTAGAAAATAATAGACGTTCAAAAGATACTACTAGATAAATAGGAGAAATTAGGTTTGATTTGAATACCTAAAGCTCTTTATTGATAAAGATCTAGACTTGGGCTATTATATACTATTTACATGTGACTACTGAACATGTGAAGTGTGCCTAGTCTGAATGGAGTTCTGCTGTAAGTGTAACACGTGAGATTTCAAAGATTTCGTATGAAAAAAATTTAATAATGTTTTATATTGATTAGACATTGACATGGTAATATTTTAAATATATTGGTTTAAATAGATTATTTAAATTAATTTTACCTGTTTCTTTTTATGTTTCAAGTATAGCTACTAGAAAATTTAAAATTACACATCCGGGGCGCCTGGGTGGCTCAGTCATTAAGCGTCTGCCTTCGGCTCAGGTCGTGATCCCAGGGTCCTGGGATCGAGCCCCGCATCAGGCTCCCTGCTCCGAGGGAAGCCTGCTTCTCCCTCTCCCACTCCCCCTGCTTCTGTTTCCTCTCTCGCTGTCTCTCTCTGTGTGTCAAATAAATAAATAAAATCTTTAAAAAAATAAATAAATAAATAAATAAAATAAAATTACACATCCATCTCCCGTTGTGGTTTGCATTATATTTATATTGAACAGTGTAAATCCAAGCCATTTTATAGTTCAAATGTTGACAAAATATCGTGGCTCATCTTATAATTGTACAATATAAGAATGGCCTTTTTCGAGGGAGACAAACCGTAAGAGACTCTTAATCATAGGAAACAAACTGAGGGTTGCTGGAGGGGAGAGGGGTGGGGGGATGGGGTAACTGGGTGATGGACATTAAGGAGGGCATGTGATATAATGAGCACTGGGTGTTACATAAGACTGATGAATCACTGACTCTACCTCTGAAACCAATAATACATTATATGTTAATTGAATTTAAATTTAAAAAAAAAGAATGGCCTTTTTGCACCTTAAATAGTAGCAAAGTTTTTTTTTTTGAAAATTTAATGTCAATTGGTTTTGGGCTACTTGTCTGTTGAAGCCACTTTCTAAAATTATTTTATAGCAAGCCATAATTTTAAGGGGGTAGAGTTTTGGTCATCTAGTTCCAGTTTGGGGGATTTTCTTTTAAGATTTGTATTTTAAGTAATCTCTACACCCAATGTGGGATTCAAACTTACAACGCTGAAATCAACAGTCCCATGCTCTACCAACTGAGCCAGCTAGCACCCCTGGTTCTAGTTTTGTTACTTGTTTATACCTTGTTATAGTTTAAATATGTTATTTTGTAACATAAATAAAATTTAAGATAGTTGTTTCCACTGGATTAAAGAGTATAGAAAAATGAGAGTGTCCCCCAAAACTAACAAAATAATAACATACAAATGAATAATGTTATAATTACATAAATGATCTTAAAGGGGAGTCAGTGACTGAAATTAGGTGATAAGTCTGAAAACACTATCAATGATACTTTGATTATTTTATATGAATAAAATATTGCTTTCAGTCATACCCAGCAATAATGTAGATTGCAGGTTACCATGTTCTAGACAACATTCCATATTAATTTGTGAATCCAGTGGATTTTTATTAAAAATAATTGTACATAAAATGCACATTCCCAAACCTCCATCGAGTAGACAGTATGTATAACAGGATGACCTTTTAATGAGTTAATTTAGTTCACTTTTGAAATGAAAAATTTTACAAAATAATGTGTTGGTAACTTTAAAAATCTCATATGAATGCATGTGTTTTGGCCATGCATATACATGCTTTTGAGGAAGTTATAAAATGAAGAGCCCTTGTTGGCTAAGAGTAGAGAGAAACTACAGTTACTTTACAGAGATCTTGCAAACAGCATTTCAGAAACTTTCTAAGCACCCAAAATAGCTTTCTGTAAAGAGATACTAAGCACCAACTTGCTTTAGTTTAGGATTTGTAATTCACAAAATAAAGCAAATGAGACATCACCTGTACTATCCTTCTTTGTTCTTACAGGATTTTAACAATTTGATTTCCTCCAAATTTACAAATAAATTGCTTTTCCAAAATTCATTTATAAGTCATCATTTTCCTCTTGCAGTGTAAAGTGTGTTAGTTTCCAAGACTAGCCTACTAAAGCTCCTGTAGTACTAAAATGGTATGCATTTACAACGAACAACATA
The DNA here is from genome assembly GCF_004348235.1 of Phoca vitulina. Taxonomy (NCBI): domain Eukaryota; kingdom Metazoa; phylum Chordata; class Mammalia; order Carnivora; family Phocidae; genus Phoca; species Phoca vitulina. Next base: position 20,134,166 of record NW_022589716.1, read on the forward strand.
GATGCCAGATAATTAATTAAGAGGTTGCTACAAAACTGAATATGATCTTTAAAATATGTCTGGAAATCCATGCTTGAAGAAAAGCAGTTTTTAATTAGCAATTGAAGAGATGGTAAGAGGGACTTCTTTGGACATTTTGAAAGCTGCTTTGGGAACTTTGAAGGGTCTTAGAGGTTAATGGCAAAGGTTCTTTATGACATCTAATAGTATTTCTAAATGTTAGACTGTCTTATCACCGACAGGGGTATGTCTCCCCCCACCCCATTACTCTTACACTCACTAGTTGTGATGAGTTTCCTTTGCTCATGTGGACAGAGGGTATGGGGGAAGGGATGGAAAGAGCAGGACAGTATAGAGAGATTTCTGAGATGGTTAAGAAAGAGGTGAAAGAGAGAAAAAGGAAGTTATTAAAATGATTGCATGTGAGTAAAAGACAGTAACTGAACTGGGAAGGAAGGAGGAAGAAAGAATACGTGGGATATACTCTAAGTGAATGATAACAATTCCCATTTCCTGAGCTTCCACTCTGTTCAAGGAGTGTGTCAAGTGCTTTTCACACCTGTAATTTTCACAATTAAAGGCAGTCCCATTTTTAAGTGAGAAAACCAAAGCTCAGAAGTTTAGATGTTAGACTGAACCACGTGGAATTGCCATTTACCAATCAAACCCATATGAATGTTGGCAATTCCATGTGGTTCAGGACACAGAACTAGTAAATTTTGAAATGAGGATTCCAATACAACTATACCTGGCTCCAAAACACTAACTCTTTTTCCTACTTTCCATACTTCTACGTAACATTGGAGGGAAGAGAAAATGAGTTATGGGAGAAGCTTGCATCAGGCAGGACCCTATTCTCTCCATGACAGTGGCCCCATCGGGGAAGGAACGACTGATAGCTTTTTAGAGCAAGGCTGAGGGTTGGATAAAGAGCAGGACCAATCATTTGAATGCAGAAGTTATTTGAATGTCTGCTATTTGTATCTTTTGAAAGTTGTCTACATTAAATACTTTATATGCATTAAAAGAGTTAATCCATATAGTGAAGGCCATTTCTACAATAGCATGCTTACATTGTAAAGTGGTAAATGATAAACATTTTAATCTCTCCTCACCCTTCGAAAGATTTATCAGTTATCAATAGTTAGTGTCTTTAAGCAAATTACTCAGTTCCAACTGGCTCTAAGTTTCAGTGAACAACTTCCAACCGCGAGATGAGTTCAATCGATGACATTAATGTCTTGTGAAGGGCCTTCTTTGTAGACCTTTTTATTGATTTTTATATTTACATGTCTCCAAAGATTTCATTCCTGAGCTGAAACCTCTACCCATCAATAAATGTACCTCCATCTGTTGTTCTGGGCTTACTTGTCATTCTTCCTGGACATTATCACAGTGCAGAGATTATTCTTGCACGCATTACCAACTTCAAAGTTGGACCCTGCTTTTTTCCTCCCTCCTTTTTCCTCTTCCTGACTTCAGCCTCGTAGAGCAAATCTGTGAGAGGAATTACTGATTGGACATGAGCCCAGATACCCTGAGTAGACAGTGGGAAAGACCTGAGGTGGCTGATGGAGGACACATGCTACTTCCTATGTTACAATTCCTACTTCTCAGCAGTGTTCCCCAAAAGGAAACATTTGTGACTTTGCATGCAGCATGTCCTGAATGTCCTTTGAGGAACACTGCTTTTTCCCCACTAACTAGGTAAGTTTGGGCAGTGATCCTCAAAATGGCTCTTGAGAAACATTAGTCCTATTAAATGCTCTTCAAAGAAAGGAGTCACGCAATTTCAGAAAGATATCTGCACTTCCATGTTCATTGCAGCACCATTCATAAAAGCTAAGACATGGAAACATCAGTAGATAAATGGATGAAGAAAATGTAGTGTGTGTGGGTCACATTTATATATGTGTGTGCATGTATACGTATATATTACATTTATATATATTATATTTACATATATAAATATATACACAATGGAACATTATTCACCCATAAAAAAATAAATCTTGCTACTCGCGACAGTATGGATGAACCTTGAGGACATTCTGCTAAGTGAAATAAGTCAGAGGAAGACAAATACTGTATGATCTCACTTATATGTGGAATCTGAAAAAGCCAATTTCACAGAAACAGAGTAGAATGGTGGTTGCCAGGGGTTGGAAGTGGGGTAAATGGGGAGATGTTGGTAAAGGATACAACCTTCCAGTTATAGGATGAATAAATTCTGAGGATCTAATGGACAGCATGGTAACTATAGTCAACAGTATTGTATTGTATACTTTAAAGTTCCTAAGATCTTTCATATTCTCAACACACACACACACACACACACAAAGGTCATTAGTGAGGTGATGGAAGTGTTAACTAACCTTATTGTGAAAATTATTTTGCAATATATACATGGATCAAGTTGTCTTGTTGCATACCTTAAACTTAAACAGTGTTATATGTCAGTTATATCTCAATAAAGCTGGATGAATAAATAAATATTAATGAGAGACTGGGAAAAAATAAGGAATTCAAATACTGTTGAGAAACACAATTTACTGGCATCCTTCACAATGTACTTTGGAATGACAAGGCTCTGGTAAGTCCTGCAGTAGAGAAATCTGTTTAGTATATTCTTCCCTCAACTTCCTAGTGTTAATATCTCATAATACTTATATATAACTGTAAGACCAGGAAAAACTAGGAACTGTCACAGATTTAAGGAGACAAAAGAGGCATAATAACTAAATGCAGTGTGGGATCCTGGATCAGAATCTGGAACAGAAAAAGGACATTAAAAGGAAAATTGTTGAAATTTGAATAAGGTCTGTAGTTGAGTTAAAAGTATTATGAGATATTAACACTAGGAATCTGGGGGAAGGTTATACATTAACTATATAATTTTCTGCAAATTTTCTGTCAGTCTGAAATTAGTTCAAAATAAAAAGTTAAAAAATAAAGGTAGCAGGAAAACAAAGAAAAAGAAATGATGAGACTGAGAAATTCCAGCACTAACCTATAAAAATACAGTGTGGGGGTGCCTGGGTGGCTCAGTTAGTAGAGCATGTGACTCTTGAACTCAGGGTTGTGAGTTCAAGCCCCACATTGGGCATGGAGCCTACTGGAAATTTTTTTTTTTTTAAATACAGTATGAGCCATGAATATGAGTCACAAATGTCATTTTAAATTTGCTAGTAGCCAAATTAAAGGAAGTAAAAGGAAATGAGTAAAATTGATTTTAATAATATCAAAAACATTATCATGTCAACATGCACTCAACATAGAAAATTGCTAATGAGATCTTTTACATTCTTTTTTGTCTTAAGCCTTCAAAATCCAGTATCAATTCAGACTAGTCCCTTTTCAAATTGTCCATAGCCAGATGTGGCTGGTGACTACCACATTCTCTGTGCATCTTTTATTTCTGCTGCTTTCTACAAGGATTTTGTTCTTTCCCACTATAAAGTCCTCCTTCCTTCCTTCTCTCACTTATGAGCATTAATATGTTCCAGGCATTGTTCTATGCACAAAACTGACAAAAATTCTCAGCTTCCTGGAGGTCCCATTCTCAAGAGGAAATGACTGACATAAAGAGTAGCTGTAGTAAATAAGTCAATTATATAGTAATAGGTAAGTGCTATGGGGTTGGGGGTACAGAGCTGGGTAAAGTGATTCAGATGGGCTAGAGGTAGGAGAGTTAACTGAGGCAGGATCTGTATCTGAACCCAGCTCACCTTTGGCTGCATTCTGATTCTTTCCATTCTTTAGTTTCAGCAGACTCTCTTGAATGGAGGGAACAATGAGCGAGTAAAAATGATGCCCTGCTTTTACTTATTTGGTACTTAATAATGAGTCAAGTCCAGCTCAGCCATAGACGAGACACTCAACTATTGTTTTTCAACATCTGGTTCAGCAGAAAACAGAGGGTTTTGAAACTGTGCCTCCCGCTGCAATTTCTTGATGTGAGTCTAGAAAGGTTTGATCAATAAAGTTTGATTCTTTCCTTGAAATTTGAATAATTGCCTACAGCATGGTGAATTTCACATCGTAAAAATTATTACTTCTCTATAGAAGAACTCTATAGAAGAGTTGAGTTTTGTTGACTTTCTTTGTAATAGAGTTCGAGGTTCCTTGTTTGTTTTTTAAACCTCTGGGCAATAATGTCTACTCATTGAAATGCCTCCCCTTCTCAGTTCCTTATGCTCTGGGATATTAGAGTAGAGTGGGAGTCAGAAATATGTGTAAGTAATCCCACATCTCTGCTTTTCAGAATCTGAGATAACCTTTAACAAGTTAAAGGGCAGGAGGCATGATAGAGAGAGAGAGAGAGACAGAGAATATGTGTGTATTTGTCCTGCACCTGATTATGCAAGGTGCCTGTTGGAATGCATGGTATTGGGCCTAGCCCCAGATCTCCAAATTCCAAATCTTGGGGAGGAGGGGGAGGGAGGGAGAAATCTGAGAATCTGGGTGGTTAACAAGGTTCCTGAATGATTCTTATGTCCTTTGGGTATTGAGAATCATGGACCCAGGCACCAGAAAGGCCCACATTTGAATCCTGATGCCTCTGCCAGGGCGCTCCGATGGTCTCTTTTAGGGAAGTGACACCAAACTGCCCTGTGCATGTTGGTGGGTTCTCTATCTATGAGGACTTGTCACAAAGAGAAAACAAGGGAATTAAGATCCAGCATATTGCATCCCACTGTGCCAAGTCCAGTAGGAGAATTCTTCGGAGTTCTTAACTGTGACATTTTAACAAACTTCTGTTCCCATTTTTTAATGCAGTTGGAGTCAAGGCTGCTTTTGTCTCTTTGTTTTGCTAAGGGAAATGCAGGCATTTGTTTCTGCTCCTTTTTCTTTTAACTTGGATTCCCATAATGCACATATTTATAGTCTGAAGATGCAAGAAAGAGAACTAGGACAAACTTGTGCTTTCAAGGCCTGCCATGCGGACCCAGACAGGGACATGTCCGGTCTGTGGAGATGAGCCAGCAAGTTCTTTGTCCCTCTGAGCATAGGCCTTTTATCATCTGCAGTCCCATCTAAATAGCTTTCTTAAAGGATAAAATGTATTATCAGGACCTAAGAAGCAACTTGTAATTATGAGCTCTCCAATGGACTCATGTACTATTTAAAAGCACCAAATGAAAAAGAAACATATGAGGTTTCTGCCCCTTAAGCTGGACCCTGGAGCCCTGGATGAACTTACTTTTAATGTAACAGTCTCGTATTTTTTCTTCACTTTTAAAATTACACAAGTAATATATGCCTTTGTACAATATTCATACAATACAATTAAGTCAAAAATGAAGGCTACCTCATATCAGCCACTCCAATTCTATTATCTGCAATTCTAGATGTTTCTAGACATATATAAATACGTATGAAACATACACACACACACAAGTAATTAGGACTCTTTAAATTGTAATTGAGAGAAATGCAATTCAAAAATGTTTTAAACAGATGGGAGGAATCTCTTCACTTACATAATCTTACTGAAGTGAGGTATATTGGTTTCAGGAATGGCCAGATCAAGGAGCTCCAGCAGGGTGATTTTAATTTCTCTCATTTCTCTATCTCTTGGCAGTGCTTCATTTTTCCCTCCTCAGTGGGCTTTCTCCATGTGTTAGAGAGGATAGCTATCTGCAGACCTGGATTTACTCCAGATTTGGGACAAAATAATGCCCACCCACCAATGTCATTGTCATCCCCTGAACCTACAAATATCCTGCCTGACATGGTAAAGGAGAATTAAGATTACAGATGGAATTAAAATTGTTAATCAACTGACTTTAAACCATGGATGTTATCCTGGATTTTCTGGGTAGGCCTGAAGGAATCACAGGGGTCCTTAAAGGTGAAAGACGTAGGTAGCAGAATTAGAGTCAGAGAAGGAGATGTAATGATGGTAGCAAGATTAGAGAGATGTTATGTGAGAAAGATTTGAACTTCTGTTGCTGGATTTGAAGATGGAGGAATGGGACCATGAGCCAAGGAAATGGATGGCCTGTAGAAAGAGCTAGCTGGATGAGGCAAGGACATGGATTCTCCTAAAGAGGCTCCAGAAGGGAACACAACCTCCCTGACACCTTGAGACTTGTGTCATACTTCTCACCTACAGAATGATGAGATAATAACTTTGTGTTCTATTAGGCCACTAAGCTTGTGGTAGTTTGTTCTAGCAGTCATAGAAAACTTAATCAGAGCCTAACAGGCAAGAGACTTTTTCTCCTGAAAATCCAAATTTTAAAGATCTTTGGAAGACTTCTGACTAGCCATCTTGGTTTTCACCCCAATCTCCATCCCATCACTGTGGTTAGCAGATACTATGATTGTCTAGTATCTGTGTCTTATGGCACAGAAAGGGGATTGAGAAACTGATTGGCAGTCCCCCTTCTTGGAATCACATTACTGACATCAGAACAGAGAAATTCCTTGAAAGGAGGATTGTGTGGGTTTGTTGTTTATAGTCTTTTTTTTTAATGGGCTAATGACATGTATTTTGTTCTATAATCTGCTTAATTATCTTTGCAAAATATTTTGGAGATATTTCCATTTCAATTCATGTAGGCCCTACTTTGTTCTTTTTAGTAGCTGCATGTTATTCCTTTGGGTAGATGAACCAAATTTATTTAACCAAGTCTCCTGTTAATGGACACTTAGTATGTTTCCAATCTTTGCTTACAAAGAAGACTGAACACTGTATCCTTCCATATTCTCTCTGCATGTTATAGGACTTTTGTTTTTGCTCAACATTGGTAATATGATGGAAAGAGAACAAGGACAAATGTAGTAGGTTGAATAGTACCCTCCCCCTCCCTGCAATATGTTTACATCCTAACCCCCTGTACCTGAGAATGTGCCCTTATTTGGAAATATGGGCTTTGCTGATGAAATTCAATGTCTCGAGATGAGATCATTCTGGGTTTAGGGTGGGCCCTAAATCCAATGATGAGTGTCCTTATAAGATACAGGAAAGGAGAACACACAGAGACACGGGGAAAGGCCATGTGAAGATAGAGGCAGAGATTGGCATGATGCCACTACAAGTCAAGGAATGCTAAGAATTTCTGACAGCCACCAGAAGCTAGGGGAGAGGGATGGAATAAATTCTCCCTCAGAGCCTCTAGAAGGAACCAATCCTGCTGATACCTTGATTTCTGATTTTTGGCCTCCAGAATTGTGACAGAGTAAATTTCAGTTGCTCTAAGCCACCCAGTTTATAGTAATTTGTTATGGCAGCCCTAGGAAACTAATACATAGGTTTTGAAGGCAACTGATTCTCCTGTATGCCTTCCTTTGGCTTGTGACCAACTCCCAATCACCTGGGAAGACAGAGACACGGCAAGTCAGATCATATGAAGCTGTATAGCATACAGAAGTTGTTTTAATTTCTATTTCTTGTGAACGTACTTTGTGAATTTCATTTTCTAGTGTCATTTTGTCTAAACAAATGACAAAATTAGTTTACACTTCAGAGTCAGCTCCCAATGGATATATGGAAGGGAGGCAGATCCAGTGGAATACAAGAGGCAAAGCAAAGTGAAGGCTTAGGCAGAATATTTCTCCCCAGTGATCCACAGCATCAAAGACCTTTAATGGTTGTGCATAAGAAGAAAAAGTAATAAAGCAAGGAGGGAAGGAAGGAAAGAAAGGGGGGCAGGGAGAAAGTGAGGAAAGAAGGACAGATGAAATAGACCATGATTATGACAAGTGAGGAACCTTTGAATGCCCCATAGGGCATCTTGCAAAAATGAATCCCTTTATATTTAATTCATAAACACAGGTGAAAATGCTCCTACAGTTCTTGGTGTCCACTGCAGTGATGCAAGCTGGCCAGCCCACAACTACTGTTCAAGTCAGATATCAGAAATGCAGTGAGCAATATTCCAAGCAGAGAGCTAGGAATCTGATACTTTTTGGTCAGTATAGCACCAAAAAAAAAAAAAAGGCAATAAGGCTCTGTGCCTGCAGGTATGATCAAAGTACACAGGTCTATGTTTACTGCCTTGCATTTTTTCTCATCTGCCTTCTGACATGTGTGAATTCGGGGCCAGGAAGCTTACACTTGGTAATGGGCAGCTGTATTTTAACTGCAGGTCTGCATGTTTTGGTAGGGAGAAAAAAAAAAAAAAGATGTTGAGATGCCTGTCTACAGGATGGGCAGGTATCACTGCACACTTTTAAACCTGTTGAAGGAAACAGAGTAAGTCATAGAAAGTCACGGAAAATGGAGCAACTCTTAAAAATTTCTACATCTTACGCCTACTGAAGTGTACCTATTTTGGCTTTCGACTTCCCAGCACATAAATGGCCTTGGTTCCTACCACTCCCATTTCTGGATCCCTCCCCTCATCGAGGCTTATTGCAAATACCACTCCCCTTCTAACCTGGAAAGAACTTCAAGGGAACAGCTCACACATCTTCATAAGTTGGAATAGTTAATATATGTTGTAGGAGGAGGCCATTTGGAGCCAGTAATCAAGTGAAGAAGTAAACCAGTGTTCACAAGAACTGTATCAACCAGGTTCCAAATAAGCTTTTTTTATTTTTCCCCCCCCTAAGCATTTTCCCTGAGTTCCTGATGAATAACCTTCTGCTCTTAGGATGCCTGAGACTTGCCCTTTTGATAGCCTCAGATGTGCTTGTTTTCTCAGTGCATTTAAATTTGATCACAGGGCAGGGGCTGGCTGTCTTCTATGGCTTCCCCCAAGAATGTGAGTCTGTGATGTATGTTTAATGTTTTCCCTCTGTCACAGAGATAAATGTCATCAGTAATTCTGATTGGCAGGCCCCATGTTTAAGGCTTGTGGAATTATGTGAGTCCCAGGGCCATAGGAATTGTTCTTCCTTCAAATATCTACAAAGCATAATTAAGTGGATTAATGATGTGGGGTTCTAGAAGCAATATGGTTTTGTAAAAATTTTGAGCAGCTTTCCCTTCCTCCATTTCTACTAATTTTATCATTCTTTTTTCCCCCTTCTTTTTTTTGATTTGTGATTTTTGCTTTCAGCCCTCAAAACCTCTATGAGCTTATTATGGTATTTCCTTGCACTGAATGTCTCATTTGGCCCCTCTCGTTACTACCCCTTGGTTGATTTCCTCTCCTCAGTATCCAGAGGCCCCCTTGTGCTTCTCAGATTAAATCTTCCACTCTTGTCATTGTCCTCCTCACTTTGCTTAATTAGATAATTTCAGAGACAGCTTTGAAGGCCCTAGGTGTTACTCCAGTGCTAAATGGGATAGTTATAATTATTATCTGGAAGACTGACATCAATATCATCAGCTTCTCTCTTCTTTTCCTTGTCCTAGTCATCTGGGTATGAATAATGAAAACAGTCTTTTCTTAAATGGAAAAATTATAATATAGTTATGTTCTTTTTCCTAAGTTGCCTGTTAATGGAAATTGAGGCATATCTGTGTCCTTTTGGCCTGTGTAAAGGAATAGAGATGGTTAGGACATGGTAATACGTATTGTGAATGATCAACGTCTTTGATTTTTTTTTTTAATGATTTCTGTTTTTATTACCAAACCAACAGAAACTTGTTGTAGAGAATTTGGATAATTCAGAAAAGCACACAGATAAAAAGACATATCATGTGTGTTTTCACCTTACAAATTTTATGTGTACGTATGTGTGTGTATGAGTCTATTATATTGATATTAATTTATTTTTACACACAAAAAGGGTCAAACTGAACATTTTTTCTAACTTACATATTAAGCTTAATGCATTGTGGACATTTAAATTAATTTTTTTTACATCAACATGACCATAGAGCCCCCCTTTATACAGATCTAACTAGTCCCCTATGAACAAGTATTTGGGTTCCAATCAATAATTAGTCCAACAATTAATTGTACTAGTATAAACAATGCTGCAGTCAACATCCTTTATGCATAGCCATGATAGTTTTTTTTAAATAATTATTTCTTCAACAAAAATCTCTGAAGTTAGATTTGCTGTTTAAAGACATGAAATTTTAGTGAGTATTAGGTATACAGGAAAACACCCACCCAAAGTTGAACTAACTCATGCTGTTGTCTTGGTTTGGGTTAGAAGAGAACACTCCATGTCAAAGAAGCTCTTTCCCAGTCTTTGCTTACCTTGGACAACAAACACGGGATTAGTTTTTTTTCTGGTTACATATATTTTGGAAATGTCAAAGACCATGACCTTTCCTCCCTTCTAAAACTCCCTTCTAGCACTCAGTTTTGCGGTTTAATATGTCAGAGCAGAGTTCCAAAAACCATGATTAGTCTGCATCTAACTTAGTTCTATTTATCTTCTCTCAATTTTTTTCTTTCTTTTTTTAATATCAGTTTGGTATACATTTGCCTTTCCAAGTGTTGTTAGAAAGCAACTTTTCTCTTGTTTTACATGTGATTCATGTTTTCATTAGAATCCTTAATGTATTCAAATATTCTTCTCTTTTTACCTAACAATATAATATATATTATCTATGGGATGTCATTTAAGCTCCCTTGCAAGATCTGTTTATAAAAGCAAGACCTATTTGTTCAGGGAAGTTAACATTCTGACTCAAAGGGAAAATACCTGAGGGTCTCAGAGGGATCTACCTACGTGTGTCTAGACTGAATTCTGAAGTAGAATTCTGACATCTCTAGACCCAGGTGTTTTATAAACCAAACAGTGGACTGGTTGAGCTCATATCCATAAACTGAGAACTCTAACAAATATGAGGTCACTATGGCATAGGGGGTAAAAGCACAAATGGACAGCTTTAGAATCAGTCTTACCTCAAAGTCCGATTTTCCTTTTCGTTATAATGGAGAGACACTAATATTTATTTGGAGAATCACTATGATGGTTAAATGAGCTGATATGCTTTCAAGTGCTTTATAATAAGGTGCTTGGCACATAAATTATATCTCAATGTATGATCATGGAGGAAAAGATATTTTAAGAAGCAGATAAAATCTATATTAAGTGAATTTGTACTGGAAACGCATAAAAGGAGTATAAGAACAGATTCTCCTAATATAGAAATCAAGGATATAATATCCTCTTTTTTTCTTTACTATAAAAAGTGCTAGGAAGAATCTAGAGCCTTCCTAAACTCAATTTTAACCAATTAGCAGCAGAACTTCTTTACTTCTTACAGAACCATGCCCCTCCCCATTTGAGAATCTAATAAAGCTTTGAATTCTCGATAGAAATATGCACATTCATGTCACATTTTGCAATCTGGGACACCAACCTATACCAGGTGAAAACTGCCCCCAAACATAAAGATTGTAGGCCATACTTTGATTTATCTGAACAAAGTCAGAAAGGAGCGGTTGTGGCCACCTTGGGGCTGCAGATGGATATACCTGACTTCTGAGCTGGAGATTCGTCATTACCATATGCTGGATACATTCTATGCCCTTGAGTACTCATAACATAGAAAGAAAGACAAATCAAGAAATAAATAAGTACGGCGCAGTGTGGCAAATGTGACAATAAGTGCGTGTACTGAAAGGAATGATTTCATGGGGGTGGGGTACAAACCTCACGAAAATGACTCCTACTTCCTCTGATTTCACAAGTACAGCAGTGGTCCCAGGGTCTTTCAGAATCTTGGGAGATTCAGTGGATCACGTGGCATACATTGTGTCAATATCGAAGTCCCAGATTAGAGGGAACTCACAGAATCATGTTCTGTCCCTCTAAGTCCATCCCCCTTCTCTATAGGAGATACATGGAGCAAGGGAGTGTGGGTGAATGGAAGCTTAGCAGAAGATATGCCTTCACCCTTTGCTTGGCACGTGTGAGCTCATCTGTAATATACTAAAATGTCTATGATTCCCCCACCAAACCTTGAAATCTCTGAATTCTTGATTCCAAATATCCAGAGGAGGGAATGGACACATTTCACCTTGCACATACAGCCTTGTTTATGGAGGGCTCTAATAGTGTTCCAGCCCTGCTTATTCAACGAAGGGTTCTAACTTGTATGTCATCCTTGCTCAAGGGCCATGCTAATCCTCTCTGTATCCCTCCCATTTTAGTATATATGCTGCTGAAGTGAGCACAAACGGCTCTAACTTGGACAAGCAAGAAAGAAAGGATACTAAGAAAATGGTCTGATCATTCAGTTACACTCAAGTTATATGGGAGCAAACTTAGGGTGATTTCTCCTACTTCCAAGGGCATTGCTAACTCCGTTTGCATAAGACCATTGCTGACTAGTATTTTCCCTCACACACACCTAAATTCCAATCATTGCCTTAGCACCTGCCAGCCTTGGGCACATTATGTAATAAGTTAACATGTACCGAATGCTGACTGTATATGTGGTAGTGTCCTTAGTGTTTTACATATGTGGACTTGGCCCACCCTCCCAACATTGTGAAGAAGAAATAATAATAATAATAATATCATTAGATGTTGCTCAGGATCACACAGCAAGTGGGTGGAGTTGGAAACAGAGTCCAGGGTATTAGCCCCAAAACTCGTTCCCTCATGCACAAGGCCATGGTACCTCCAGAACAGCAGGTCAGTTTCAACGTTTGTAAAAATGGGATGATGCTGACCATTCTTCAGGGCAGTGGTAGGATTAAATAAGATTGGTTTTGGCAATCAAATAGTATCAAATAATAGGGTCCCTGGCCATGAAGGGAATCTTTCTGGAAGAACCCACAGGTGTGGAAGTCAGGCTGGCCACCAATAGTGCACTGTCACACACCACTGATCGTGGCAAGTGAATCCACAGTGCTTTTTATTTATTCTCTTTTTCTCATCTTTCTGCCTTCTGTTCTCTTCTATACTACTTGCAAGTGTCTGTTTAAGTGAGTTAAGATGATGGCATTTCATTTTCTTGTGGTCTTCATTTCTGGCTATGTGGATCATTTTTAGTCAACAAATGAGTTGGCTTTCCCAAAACCGCCTGGGTTGACATTTTTCATTTGAATTGCAATATGCTCTTCCAAAGGTGAATGATCAGAAACTATTGTCTACAAGCCAACAATACACTCAGAGGCAGAGAGCCAATACAGTTTTCTTTGTTGCTTTAATTACTGTGTGTGCAGGATCAGGGGCACCAGATTATCCAGGTCCCAAATAAAGATACACAATCTGGAAAGCAGAAGCAATATACACTTCCTTCATTCCTTCATTCCACAGAGGGTTAAGACATGTCTGCCTTGTGCCAGACGCTGTCCCAAAGGGGTTCAGAGTTGAGTGAACTAGACAGAGTGGTCGGCATTCTACCCTTTAGGTCCCATAAAATGCTAACCTTCTCTTGGAGACAATACTGCTTGACTGCAGGGTTTGGTCGTGAACCAAGTAGGATGTTCTAATTAGAAGTCCAAAGGAATCTTTCCTCAGATCTTCACTTAACCAATGATGTTACTTCCTAGAGTTCAATAGCATGTTCCAGAAATGCCATTCCTTTCAGAATATGATTCAGACTCATTGTCAGCATTTGTTTCTCCAGAGGCAATCAGGAAATCCTTCTCAAAAAAGTACAAGTTTGACAGGACCTTGAAAAAAATGGGTGATTTCAATTGGCAGAAATGGGAGCCAAGGCATTCCAGACAGAGGGGACACTGGAGTAAAGCCAGGCAGAATAGTAGCTGCAAATAATTTGGGAAAATGAGATCACAGGGCACTATGAAAAAAAATCTGTGGGCTTTACTGGAAAACTTATGTAACACTTCCTATTTGCCTGCTTTCATGTATTGTGTCCATGTCCTCACAGAGAGGAGCTTCAGGAAGGTATTTCTCTTTCCAAACAACCAATCTCAAATCCTTTTTCTTTCTATAACAAAAATATCTGGAAAACCCCATCCTGTCATTTCCATTGTAAGCACACAGACAGCAATCAACTGCTGCCCTAGATTTGCATTAAAAGGATGCCTGACCTTGATTAAAAATTCCAGTAGGCATCTGGGTGGCTCAGTCAGTTAAGCAACTGCCTTCAACTCAGGTCATGATCCCGGAGTCCCGAAATCAAGCCCCACATTGGGCTCCCTGCTCAGCGGGGAGTCTGCTTCTCCCTCTGCCCCTCACCCCGCTCATGTTCTCTCTCTCTCTCTCTCTCAAATAAATAAATAAAATCTTCAGAACAAAACAAAACTCCAGAGAATGATGGTATTGCTTGCCAGAGTCCTGAGCAGCACTGTGGATAGAGACCTGCTCTCTATCAGCACCAAAAATCCAAATAAATCTACCCTCGGAACTATCAAAAGCCCAGCCAAAGCAAAAAGGCTCTTGATGCAGTCCTTCAACTCAAGAGCGAAAGTATCCTTAAAAAGAGATTTCCCCTGATAGCCAAGTGCATAAGCCTTCCTACTCCCTCTCCCCAGCAACCTCCTGATGGGTAATTAATGTCCTTTGCATGGCAGTATCCTGCTACTTTGCAGTATTGTGCCCCCCATGTGTGAAGCTCATGACCTCAGTGTCCATTTTTAAAAGTTAATATGATTTAATGTGGCACTCTATCTTCCCAATGCACTTCAGAGTTAACATCCTACTTAATTTTGTCAAAGGTCTCTGTCTTGAGTTACAGCCTAGAAGAGAAGATTCTAGGGAGGGCTTTATGATATTAAATAATGCATAGAGAAATGAACCACCCTTCCCAGTGGTTCAGAAGCTCTTGCTGGTCCCTAGCTCCCTTCCTACATGCTAATATCTGATTTTGATTTTGAGAAAACATCCACTTGGAAGCTAACAGCAGGAGAGAATTATCCTCTCCCTACCCTCCCTCCCTCTCTCTCTCTCTGAATTAAAAAAAAAAAAATCCATGGAGTCTCCCGCTTGATCTCCCTTTGTCATTAACATCTCATTTTAAACAAAAGTGTGTTTCACAGAATGTTAATGGATGTTACACAACCTCAATTTGGAGCCGAATAAACTTTTGGGAAAATGGAGTTAAACAGTTAAGTAGGTATATTTACTGAGGTCAGGTGATAAAGCCTTTAATGGTGACTCTGTACTATTAATATTCAAGAGGGCTATGTAATTTGTAGCATTTCCCAAATTAAGTGTTTCCATGGAACGCTTTTTTGATGTAGTGTTTGGAGAGACATGAGTTCATCAACTAGTGTTGAAATAGCAAAAAGAGGCCTGTCTCTGTGACAGATGCTCAGATGTTCCCCAGGAGAGTTATGATTGTTGACTGAAAAACCACTAGGTAGGTCAAGTCACAGGAGTTGTGTTCAACCGGGAGGAGAGGTAGGAGATCTCCGCACAATTTCCAGTCCACCTTCTCTCTAATTTTCTCATGTATATAATGGGGAATAATAATACCTACCTCTCCGAATCGTTAATAGAATTGTTCAGATGACTAATGCTCAGCAATATAGCAGAAGGAAGGGAAGCATGCATTCAATTAACAGTAGCTGGTATCCCAAGGTCCTCTAGGAGAGTGTTTCTCAAATTTTACCATGCGCATATTCTCACTGGAGTTTGTTACAATGAAGATTCTGATGCAAGAGGTCTGGGATGGGGACTGAGATTCTTTGATCCGATGCTCCTAGTTTGAGGACCATAATTTGAGAAGCAAGCCTTTCAGAGATACAAAAT
Source organism: Phoca vitulina (assembly GCF_004348235.1). Classification (NCBI taxonomy): domain Eukaryota; kingdom Metazoa; phylum Chordata; class Mammalia; order Carnivora; family Phocidae; genus Phoca; species Phoca vitulina. The sequence goes on from NW_022589716.1 coordinate 20,149,697, forward strand.
GAACCAAACAGAGTCTCTACTTTTAAAGTAATAATATGGAGAGAAATTAGACATGCAGTGAGCTAGCTCAATGGCAAGCAAAGGCTGGTACAAAGAAACCACTTGGGAGGACAAGGTTATTCTCACTCACACTAATTCACACTTGCTCTCAAGGGGAGTCAAAGCTGACTTTGAATGATGAGCAAGCCCGGAATCCTGGGTCCTGGCTGTGCCAGAAAGGAAACACATTCATGGAGGTAGGAAAGCATATAGCTAACTTAGGACATGCGCATAGTTCTAGGGAGCCCCGAGCCTAATGGTGAAGAGGAGGCAGGTGTACAGGGGTCCATGAACCTGCATGTCTGTGTCACAGGTATCAACAAAGCACAGGATATGAGAGTGATAAGCAAATGTATTAGTTTCCCAGAGCTGCTGTAACAAAATCCCACACACTGAGTGGATTCAAACAACAGAAGTTTATTATCTTCTGGATAATCTGGAGTCTAGGCCTCTGAGATCCAACAGGACCATGCTCCCTCTGAAAACTGCAGGGGAATCATTCCTTGCCTCTTCCTAGTTCCTGGTGGTTGCTGGCAGTCTTCGGCATTCCTTGGCTTTCAGCTGCCTCACTCCAGCCTCTACTTCCCTCATCCTGCAGTGTTCTCCCTGTGTGTCTCTGTTTTCATGTGGTCATCTTCTTATAAGGACACCAGGCCATGTTGGATTAGGGGCCCACCCTACTCCAGGATGACCTCATCTTAACTAGTTTCCAAATAAGGTCACAGTCTGAGGTATTGGCAGTTAGGACTCCAACATATATACTTTTGGAGGACCCAATCCAACCCATAATAGCAAATCCGTATGCACTCATTGGGCCCAAGCAATCTCCTGTGCCCTATCAGATAAACTTCAAAAGTAGCCTTTTCCCCAGTGAGCATTGGGAATAGTGACAAAGGTCTCTAGGACATTCTGAGGGATCACAGAACTAAGCAGAAAATTTGGGACACTGATACTGGAAAAATAGGGCAGCATTAGAATTCCTAATGAAGCCTTCTTTCCTTTTTCTGCCTATTTCTATAGGAGGGTTATGTCATTCCCAAGGAGCTTCTGGGAATGTGAGCCCCTCTAGGTTCCTCACTAGTGTGTGCACACACAGCAGGGTTCAGTAAACCAAGGATTTCCAATGTCTTTCTCCCCAGGTCAGTAAGAAGCAGTGACCTTCCATTCTTTCTCTTTTCTCTTGCCCAATGGAAGACTAATGTAAACACTGTCCAGAATGTGAATTTTGTAGGCAGGCGGAGGGGTCATTGGGCAACTTATTTGATCAAATTAAACCACTCTCTTAAAAAAACAAAACAAAACAAAAAAATGGAACTTTTAAAAAATAAGTGGCTTTTCCTCTTTCAATTATATTCTCTCTGGCTGGATAGATGAATTCATTGTCACCTAGGTACACAACATTTTGTGTTCCAAATAATGCTGCCCTCTCACATCTTAGAGGTTACCAGCATGAAAGGAACATTTCATGCAAAATCCCTACAAGTATGGCCACGAGCAGTAATAAGTTTTTCAAGCCTGTTCTGTCAGACTGATTGTCCGTCCTAGATTAATTCAGAGCACCCTTTCTCTGCTAAAATGAAGAAGAAATTTGGCTTCACTATGTGGGCAGGAAAAAAGGAAGATGTGGACATAAAAGAATATGAAATGAGTATCTTTTTCAAGGCAGCTGAAAACAACTTGCAGGTTCTATCCTTGCTACTGTCTCCATTTAAAGAAAAGAAGCCTAAGCAGCTCCTAGGAGCTGGTAGTTAATTTTAAACCATATTTAAAGCTTGCTAAGAAACACAGTGGCCCCAATATAGGCCATGGTCAGTTGTCATTTAGTCCCACTGACTAAAAAGATGCAAACACCAGACCCCAGACATATTAGGCACAGACCAGCAAGGTTTGACATCCATATTTTGTCCGTCCTGTCCTAAGCAATTTAGTACATTGCCCAAGAAGACATAAACCTTGGAAACTGTAATATGCCATGCTAAGAGAAAATAAACTAACTTCTACAGGTCAGGCTTAATTTTGCAAACTCCATTTCATGGAGATAATTGGCCACTGGGCACTTACAGGAGGATTAGTTAGCTTGAAATTTCATCTCCTCCCCTGAAATCTTCCCCAATCCTTCCAGCCTGAATTAATCTTCCCTCTTTGTGCTCCTTGAGCACTTGATCTGTACCTCAATTATAGCTCTTATCACAGTCTCTATAGCATTACTGTTATTTCTGTGGGCTTTATCTCCCCTAGTAGACTCCAGGCTGTCTAAGGAACAAGACCCTGTCCTAGTCATTTTTGTATTTCTAGCATCTAGGACAGGGCATGGCAGGTCCTCAATAGATATTTATTGAAGAACTGAAGGATGGAAGTGGAAGAAGGATTTTGTGATTTTCTCTATCATTATCAAATGTCACTTTCTCCTATCCTACAAGGTCTTAATAAATCCTTTGAAGGAGAGTTCTGGAACACTTTAAGAGATTCTGGGACTTAAAAGGAATAGGAGAATTTCAAGGGAATTTAAGGGTGAGCCTTTGGGGGAGATTAAAAAAGTCAACAAATACATATGGAAAACTCACTTGTGGAGCCTACTTCTTTTGGAGGGTCTGGGAATGGGCAGGGCTGGAGGCAGACTTTGTATCACTGAGAGTTCTTGAAATTGCAGGTAACAGAAACTGCCTTTGAGTAACAAAAGTGAAGTCATTTATTGGAAGGACATAGAAAAGAAAGGGAACACTCAGGAACCGGGCTTAAAAAATACAGGAAATGGGGCAGTTCAAGGCACATATACAGTAAAAATGAAGGAATGGCTTTAATTCATAGTTCAGTCCATGTGTTGCTATAGGCATGATTCAATTCAGCCCTTCATTCCATCCTTACATCATGTCATTCAAGGTCCAAAATCCAGAAAAATAATCTAGTTGGTCTAAGTTGAGTCATATATATTACTTCTTGGCTTGGGAATGTCCCTTCTGTAGAAGAAGGACAATCCCCCAAAAGATGTGATTCCCCAAAAGGAAATCAAGGTGCTATTAGCAAAAGAAGGAAAAATGAGTGCTTGACAACCAAAATGCAGCTGATGTCTACTATGGTCTTCCCTTAGAAAATATCCATATTAGGAAACTACTTTAAGAAATAAAATTATATTATAACTAGTGGGAAAGATGAGACACTAGAAAACTTTTATTTATCAGTAAATTAGAGCTGAAATTCAAGTACAACACATTTGGACGTGTGCTGTCAAATATTTTATCCACCATGCTTATTGCCCATGTATTTTAGTTTTTTTACCCTGTTAAATTGCTTAGAAAGCCATCTTTTTAATAGAAAGATGAAATGAACAGCCTTGGAAGAAGTCAGCAAATAGTGACTAAATCAGAAATTAACTGAATTTCTGCCAACCCTTTTTTCTGCTTTTTCATGTGAGTATGGAACCAAGTTATAGCTAGGAGGAAAAATTAACAATTTTTTCGTGAACTATCTCTAAGAATTACTTATTGTCCTTTTCCAGTTTCTCACTTTAACATCTGAAAATTACATTTTGTCAACAGATACTTTTGAACATTTCCTACTAATACTAATGGCTAAGGCTTTTTTTTTTTTAAGTAGGTTCTGAGATAATATGAAGAATCTCAATACTTTCCTTATTGTTCCAGTATAGGATGTTATACCTAATAATGGTTTATTAGTCCAAGCTTTTTAAATTCTTCTGTGTATCAGATGCTCTACTAAAATCTTTACATGTGTTTCTTTTTTAAAATTTTTTTATTGTTATGTTAATCACCATACATTACATCATTCGTTTTAGATGTAGTGTTCCATGATTCATTGTTTGCGTATAACACCCAGTGCTCCATGCAGAACGTGCCCTCTTTAATACCCATCACCAGGCTAACCCATCCTCCCACCCTGCTCCCCTCTAGAACCCTCAGTTTGTTTTTCAGAGTCCATCGTCTCTCATGGTTCATCTCCCCCTCCAATTTCCCCCCCTTCATTCTTCCCCTCCTGCTATCTTCTTCTTTTTTTTTTTCTTAACATATATTGCATTATTTGTTTCAGAGGTACATGTGTTTCTCATTTAATATTTATAAGAACTCAATGAGAGTATACTCTTGGTATTAGGAAACTAGGAGTCAAAGAAATTATGTAACTTCCCCAAGGGTGCACAGTCAGTAAATGGCAGACGTAAGGTAAAATACATAAATTATTGATGTGGAAAATGAATACACTACACATACATTCATATATACAGTTACAGACATGGTTATTAACCTTAGAAATTAATTTCTGAAGCATTTAGATTACCTATCCTTACAAAGGGTAGGTCCTCAATAAATGCACATTAAAGGCAGGAATTTATAATGTGATTCTAAAAATATAACTTCCAGGAAATTTTTGTGGGTAAGGAAAAAGATCCATCAGCATAAAAGTACTTTTTAAATAGAATATGATGATCTGTTATTTCAACTCTGAAAATGATTTTCAGTTATTAAATTCAGATAGAAAAATAATTGATTAATTTTTTTTGACCCTTGGGTCTTTTTTTCCTCTTGAATAGCTTATTAAAGGCAGTGGTGGAATGTATTTCTCTGTCTATTTTTAAAAATCAGAAGAAAATGTGGTGGGTATTGGCATACAGGTAAACATATAGACCAATGAAATAGAATTGAGAATACAGAAATAAACCTTGACATATACGATCAATTGGTTTTCAACAAGGGTGCCAGCCATAGTAATGGAGAAAAAATAATCTTATCAACAAATGGTGCAGGGACAACTGAATACCTGCATGCAAAAGAATGAAGTTGGACCTTACCTCACAATGTATATAAAAATTAACTCAAAACAGATCATAGACCATGTAAAATCTAAAACTACAAAACTCTTAGAAGAAACCATAGGAATAAATCTTTATGTACTTTAATCAGGCAGTGGTTTCTTAGATATAACATTGACAGCATAAGCAATTCAAAATAGATAAATTGGATTCCATCAAAATTTTTAAAAACTTCTCTGTTTTAGAGGACACTATCAAAAAAGTGGGAAAAAATAAAATTTGAATAACTTAGATATGTATAGTATCTGACAAAAGTAGTAACTGATACCTCTTATTCTATTTAATGAATTATATAATGATTGGACTGAACAACATAGTCTTGAGTCAAAAACATCGTGATATAATAAAGAATTGAGTGATTTTTCTACTGTGATTCATAACGTGTTCAGGAAAGAAGTTCAAAATTAGAGTCTCATAGGGCGCCTGGGTGGCTCAGTTGGTTAAGCGACTGCCTTCGGCTCAGGTCATGATCCTGGAGTCCTGGGATCGAGTCCCGCATCGGGCTCCCTGCTTAGCAGGGAGTCTGCTTCTCCCTCTGACCCTCCTCCCTCTCATGCTCTCTGTCTCTCATTCTCTATCTCTCAAATAAATAAATAAAATCTTTAAAAAAAAAAATTAGAGTCTCATAATTATTTTTTGAGTACTGTATCATCTTTGGCATAAATGTATGGCTCTTAAATATGATTATTTTGAAAAATAAAAACATTTATTTGAAGCTTAAAAATAAACAAATGAAAGTGAAAAGACAACCCACAGAATGGGAGAAAAATCTTCTAAATCACCTATTCAAAAAAGGACTGCATCTAGCATATAGAAAGAACTCTAATGACATTTATATATAGAGAGAGAGAGAGAGAAATCTCTCTCTACAAAACTCTCTCTATATAAAGAACTCTAACAACAACAAGAAGACATCTCAGTTTTAAAATGAGCAAAGGACTTACATAAACATTTATCCAAAGAAGCCATACAGATAGCCAAAAAGCACATGGAAATATGCTCAAGATCACTAGTCATTAGGGAAATGCAAATCAAAATTACAATGAGCTATCACTTCAACTCCATTAGGATGGCTGAAATAAAAAAGACAAACAATAACAAATGCTGAAAAGGATGTGGAAAAATTGGATCTCTCGTACATTTGCTGGTGGAACTGTTAATAGTGCATCCACTTTGGAAGACAGTTTAGCAATTTCTCCAAATGTTAAACATACGATTATGTTAATGTTAAGCCATATGATCCAGCAATTACACTCCTAGGTGTATATCTAAGAGAAATGAAAACATACATACACACAAAAACCTATACACAAATGTTCCTAGCAGCATTATTCATTATAGCTCAAAAGTGGAAACAACACAAATGTCCACCAACCGTTAAATGGATAAACAAAGAGGTATAGCCATATGATGGAATACTATTCAGCAATATAGAAGGAGTGACATGTTCAACAACATGGATGAACCTTGAAAACATTATGCTAAGTCAAACAAGCCAGTCACAAAATGCCACATATTGTATGATACCATAAATATCTATAATGCACAAATTCATAGAAACAAAGTAGATTAGTAGCTTCCAGGGGTTAAGGGATGGGGGGAATGGAGTGTGACTGCTAATGGGTGTAAGACTTCTTTTTGGGGTGATAAAAATGTTCTGAAATTAGATAGTAGGTGTAGGTTGCTGTGTGAATATACTAACCTCTGTAAATACACTAAAAACCACTGAACTGTACACTTCAAAAGGATGAACTTTAAGGTAGTATATTATGGTTAATTATATTTCAATAAAGCTGTTGCTTAACCATAAAAACTATGGTCAGCTATTATCTCTCTGAGATGGTAAGTTCGGGGAATGATTTATAGTTCCCCCAAACTTGCTATTTTCATAGATTTCTATAACTATCCATACACTCTATCCTTTGTATTCAAACTTCTACCCTCACTCCAATCCCCACTCTAACCCCTTTCCTGCTGTGCAAATGTCTTAATCATCTTTCATGAATTGGCTCACAATTCATCTCTACTATGAAATCTCCCTGAATCCCTTATTCCACCTTGAGCTGCATTTATCTGAAGATTCAGTGGAACTCTATATACATATTCATTCTAGCACAGATCATACTCCATGGTAATTATCTGTTTATGTGTCTGTCTACCCATTAGTGTGTAAGCTCCTTGAAGCATTTATCCTTGTGTTTTGAGGCATGGCACAGTGTCTGGCACATGGTGCATACTTAGAAATGTTTATTGAATGAATGAATGAATGAATGAATGAATGTTTAAAGACAGAAAACTAAAGAATATCTCCTAGTTGAAACATCCTATGATGTCAGGACATTTTCTTATTGTAGATAATGTCTTAGATTTAAATCTTAAATACTTTTGTGTGTTGAATTTAAACTGTGGAAATCAATGCTATAATGAGTAAATATTTGCCTTCTAGATATGAGATGCTAACTCAGTCCATAGGATAAGCTAGGCTTCCTAAGAGAAACAAGTAATTCTTGCCACATGGAATACTCTTGCACAATTAACAAGCTACATTGCAGGATCCTAAGACATTTCACTGGAGCATGTAGCCTTGGTTGTCAATAAACCCAAGATATTTTAAGGATTGAATCAGGGTCTATTGTGGAGGGAAATAGAGCCTGGGAATAAATTTTATCCAGATTACTGTCCTTCCAAGACAATATCTCCCTGCTCAACTACTTAAGCTTACTGTGGTTTGAAACATCTGAATAAGATTATCATATGGACAAAAGGATTAAGAATTTACAATGAGTTTTGATCTGTAAGACTTCTTTGATGCACAAATCCAAATACTTAAGCAGTTGATGGCATCCAAGAGATAAGAAACCACCATCAGTGAAAAAAATAGACCCCCAAAAATTGCCCTTACAGAGTTTACATTATAGAAGGTGAGGAGATATAAGGGAAAATATAAGGGGGTAGTAATTCCAAGCAGAAAGAATAATTAGTGTAAAGAGAATATATTTGGTGAATTGAAAGAGGCTGGGGTGACATAATGGACATTAGACAGCAGTATGATAATATTCCCTGTTGTAGATAAATTTTTGGTCACAGTTCTTCATTCCCTTACCCCAACAGTATTTTGAAAAGCCACCTTTGCCTTAATCTCACAGAAACAGCACGTATTTCCTTGGCTCACTGATGTTGAGTTTGGCAAATGACTTTCTTTGGTCAATGGAAGGTGTGCAGAAGTGATGGTACGTCATTCCCAAACAAGACCTTAATGGGCATGGTATGTCCCTTCTTGCCTTCCTATGCCTCTGTCATCAGCAAGAGAAGGCCTCCTTCTTGTAGATGTGCCCCCCTTTCACCCTAAGCCCTGGAATGATCATGAATGAAGCAGAGCTACTGTAGCCAATGTATAGACACAGTGTAAGAATAGATAGTGATGGTTTTAAGTCACTGAGTTTGGAGGTGGCTTATTACGCAGCATTATCACAGCAAGAGTTAACTGATACAGTCTTCAACCCTAATCTTACACATTATTTGTATACCTTTCTATTGTTCACCTTTTTAAACATTGTCTTGTTCACTCTACAGTTGCCAAATCATTTCTGGAAATGGCAGGGTACTTGTAAATCATAAAACAAACACGAGCCTAGCTATCTGTATTTGGAAAGAATAAACCATTTGTTAAGTTGAAAGAAAGCAAAGGCCTTTTCTCTCTTTTCCACTTCTTCCACTTCTGCACCAAGACATCTGTTTTTTCAGTAACATAGTGTGAAGTTTTTGCATTATTGAAAAAAAAATACACAACTCTGTAGTTGGTAGTTTATATTTTGGCATCTTTGTGTGCTAGTACAGTCATTCAATAGATGGGTGATTCCTCAACAAAGTAAAACCCACCAAGTAAAGTGTGAAGTCACTTTTATAAATAAACCCAATTTATGGCTCATTTTCACAAGTTAAAATTCTGAGGCTAAATTTTCCAAAATAAGTTCAAGCTTTTGTGCATGTGTATCCCAAACTTGAACCTAATATCAATGTAAATAGCAAATTAGTCTCATCAGCTGTAGTGAGAAATAATGATAGAGCTTCCTTCTCTTGAATTTAAATACTAAAATTTTTCTCAAAATATATCATTTATTTACCAAATAGTTACTGGGTGTCAGGACACAAAACATGCCAAACAATACAGAGCTACAAAAAAAGGAGTGTGATCTGCCTTAAGTAAATATATCCTGAGAAATGACTTTCTTTGGGACCTGTTCTTAATTTGGATTCCCCCAAGGCAGACCTTTATGTGTGAGGTGATCCCAGGAGGCACAAGCAAAGAAGTGGGCAAGTTAGACAGAAGAGAGAAATGCCAGAAAGAGAGAGAGGGGAAAGAAGGAGGGAAGGGTGGGAGGGAGGGAGAGAAGGAGAGGAAAGGAGAGGAAAGGAGAGGGAAGGGAAAGGAGGAAGGGAGGAAGGAAGAAAGGAAAGAAAGAAGGAAGGAAGGAAAGAAAGAAAGAGAAAGAAAGAAAAAGAAAGAAAGAAAGAAAGAAAGAAAGAAAGAAAGAAAGAAAGAAAGAAAGAAAGAAAGAAAGAAAGAAAGAAAGAAAGAAAAAAGAAAAGAAGGAAATCCAGCCACTATGGGCAAGTGAGACTCAGTCCTGCTGGGGATCCTCTGAGAAACTGTGAGGAATACACCCAAGAATCCTAAGACCAGAGAGCAGGGAGGCTACAGCATTTACCTGCTGACTTTCATCCTCCAGTGTTTGAAGGCTGCATCCAAGTGGTTAACTCCCATACACCTCCATCTGTGCCTAATTGCCACAGAGAAGGCTTCCTTGGACCAAAGGCCCTCAGAGAGGAGAGGTAAGGTGGGAGGTTTATCAACATCTGCAACAGCTGCCTAAAGTCAGGTGGGCCAAGGAAACAAAGTGCAGGGCATCACCTGTGTCTGCTACAGGAGCACAACTCTTTATTCCATCAGGCATAACCATAGTCAATATTCACTGATCACTTTGTGCCAGGCACAATGCTAAGCCTTTTATGGCTATCATATTATTTAATCTTTGCAACAACCCTGTGAGGGAGATACTGTAACTATCATCCTCTACAGACAAGGAAATTAAGAAGTTTGCCAAGGTGACAAAGCCCATAACTGGTGGAGATTTGAATGTGAGCAGTCTGATTAAAGGGCCCTGCTCTAAACAACACTTTACTCATGAAGGGCAAGGCACAGAAAACCAGGGCAACAGTAACTCAAAGATGGGGAAAGTACTGAGGCATGTAATCCTCGGGGAAGCCTTCATGGAAGAAATACACCTGAGTAATACTTTAAGATTAATTAAGTAGAAAAGTGAAGAAAAAGAAATGAGCCTGTGCATGATAAGGTGGGGAAAGAGGAAGGTGGAAGGGGGCTGTAACATAATGGACATGAATTCAGCAAAATACCACATTAGAGTGTACACAGAGTTGGTCCTTGTTATAAGGATAGGCATATATATTACTGCATGTAACTCTATGTTCATTCAACATATATGTATTGAGCCTCTGTGTCATACTTGGCATGGGAGATACAAAGATTAGAAAAATGAGAAACAGACATGATCTTCTAGGGAAGAGACCTACATGGTAGATCCATGTTGTTTCTGTTTTCTAGTACTGGAATCCTTTCAATGAAGAATCCATTCAGTGATATTTGTGTGGAGCGCCATCTCCTCTTACACCCTACACGATTCCATATGCACTCACACATGAGCATGCACATACTCACATATATGCACACACACCCTAAGCACCTGACGACAGCCTGACCAATTACAGCACCCATCCCCTTGGCCTCAGTAATTGGTTTAGATATGGACTCAGTGACCTTATTTGGATTTTGCTATTGAAGCTGGGAGTTGGCTTCTGATGATCAGGGATACTGAGCAGGTAAGGTATGGGTGTGAGGCTGTCATCTTGCCCAACCATGTAGAGCAAGATTAAAGCCAAGCAGAGGCAAGCGGATTTGAGGAATGGACAGTGTCCTGCCAATATTTTTTTTTAATTCTTGGGGTCAACCTGACAGTAAACAAGAGATACATCTTATCTCAAATTTTTCTAGAAGAAACCCCCTTGATTGCACATGGAAGAAGAAAAGGAGATTGGTTAATTGAACTCTTCTTAACATAGCTTCTTATAAAACTTGACCAACCAAAGATGCGGGGTTGCAATCTATTCTCCTAGTCAATCTGCAGGACACCAGGATGCATGAATCCTTTCTACTGACCTGATTCATCTACAGGCCATCAGATCCACTGAATCTTTACATAAGTGGGATTCTGAAATAGCTGTGTAAATTTCAGATGGAAATTTGAATAGGTTAGTTTTTCTTTGATTGAAAGAGCCAAACCTGTTGAGTACTAAATCCTGCTAATTGTAATCCTCCTTTTATAAAACTGTCTCTCTTCTCACTCATTCTCCTAATCTACTTTGGTTCATGTTTTTTGGCTCCAGATCCAGACACTGAATGTTGGCATAGGTTGGCCAAATTTAAAATTTCTTTCACAAGATTTAGGAGCCAAGAGAAGCTAAACATAGAAATGCAAAGTTAAAAATACTTTCAGAAAAGCATGCTTTTGAATCAAGCAGCATATCCAGTGTCCTGATATAAAATAACTACCTTCTCAAGAGGGTACTTGGAATGAAAATAAAAAACTAGAGAAATGGTATGAGGTAGCAGCAAAGAGGGAGGGTAAATAGAAGAGAGAAGAAGAAATTGATTTTATCAAACTTTGATAGGCCAGTGGGCATATTCTGTAGCTGATGCTTGTTCAAGATAAAGGATGAAGTGGGCCTCTGTTTCTATCTGAGATGCTCCAGTCACTTGTAAAGCAGCTAGATTAAAGTCAATTGAATCAATAAATACTTTTGAGCACCCGCAATGTGCAGGCACTGTGCTAGGTGCTAGGAACACAATAAGGAGCTAGACTCTCTTTGTCTCTTTCTCCACATGTTTTCTTCTGTATTGGCCTCCTTATCCTGGAGTAGGATCCAGTATGCCTATGTTCGATTTTTAAGCCCAGGAGATGAAACGTAACAATTCATTATGTCTAGATCTGAAGCACAAACCTGAAAATCAAGGAACTGTTCAGAAAAGGAAAAACAGGTGCCAAGTAAGCAAAAATATCAGATGTCCACTGCACGGGGATCCCCAGACAACCTGCTGCAAATGTCCCCACCTGTAGGCCTCAGTATGTGACTCCCTTTTAGGGATGAGATAAAGGATGGAGAGGTAGTGTTTATAGTGGATAATCGTTGCAATAGACCATCTAAGTCTGACCACTCTTGTCCTGCCTCTAGTCTGAGAGACCTTGAGAAGTGAAATGTCAAAGACCAGGGAACATTCATAACCTGATAAAGGCTTCTCCTTTCTGGATCATGCATAGACAGTCAGCTGGTTAGAGAATATCTAGGTAGTGCCATCTGCAGTTCAGACATGAGCCCTTATTCAGGTTTTGCTAAGGATGAGTTGCATGCAATAAGCTACCCAATAAATATCTGTTGAATGAAAGCACTGCCTGTGTAAAATGGTGAATCAGGCCATGCATGACCGTGTTAAGCATGATTGAGGACTACAAAGAGCTTCTTATTTGTGTGGATTATATCTATGAATATTTACCATATTAGAAATAAAAACAGAAATTTGTAAAATATAAGAATGTGCAAGTAGCCATTCCATTAGCCATCAGAACAAAGACTACACCCCACAACAACATGTCGCTTCTGGAAAACTCCACTGTACACTTGTGAAAGAATGAGTGTGACAAATAGCATCTTAGTGTTTTGGTTTGAAAGTAGTGTTTCTCTTGTGGGCCCCCCTGCAAGGGCTTCAGATGTCCTCAGGGCTCTCTGAACCACAGTTTGAGGAATTCGGATCTAGAGTTTTCAGAAACATTATTTCTAAGAAGCTAAACAAAAATACTGCATATAAAATTACTTGTAGGATTTATTTGTAGCATATGTCCACATGGTTTAGACCTTGATTTTTAATTATCAGGAGAGGAAGCTAGATTGAGCTTCTGTTCTCTTCCCTTCAAATATTTCATGAATCAAGAGGAACTGTAATCATAGAAGGGTTTTTATTTTTGTTTTGTAGATCTTCCCAATGATTAAATACCATTTTTCTGTTTAAGACCTTTTTGACCCTTCTATGAATAGATTGGTGTCTTTCCAATCAAATCCTTGCTAAACCTTGTATAGAACTGCCTTTCATTTAAGATTTGCCTGAACCAGGGGGATTTATCAGAGGCAGAAGTCCAGGAGACTGGCTTGGATAAGCAGGCAGGGGTTGAGCTGACACAATGGAGGATTTACTGAGACCGCAAACATGTGTATAGACTCTAACAGGTGAGGGAAGGAAGCCATCTCTTTCCTTTTCCTAGACAGCTTGAAGGATTAAGTCTCATTCTCAATACTAGCTTCACTAGGGCAGACAAGGTGAAGATGGCATTGGCTTCAAAGTTACCAAGTCATTCCCAAAGAATTTTGTTCCAGGTGGCCCTGAGGGTCCCAAGGTTAATTCCCAACTAAAACCAAATATGCAAGAAAACCATTTCCCTAGAGCCAATTTTCCAAATAATCATTTTGCTGAAAGATAGATTTTTCTCTTTGAAAATATTTTCACGGTATTAGCTGCACAGGGCCAAGCCCTCTACCACACTCCCAACCCACACACTCACACACACATACACACATACACACACTCATCTACATTTTTACCAGCCTTCAAATTAAGGAACATCTTCAACTTAAGACATGGTAGCAAAACAGCTGGAGTAAAACCTCCTTGACAGTTTCAGTTTAATTGATTATTTGGCCAATTGATTTTTCAGCCAATTAATTTTTAACAAATTAGTTTTTCCTATCAACGATTCTGAAAAATTTGCATAGCTCCTTTCCTCTGTGGGCATATATGGAACTTACATAGATGAGCCCCTGAGAAAGGCTGAGGAAACATCTAGTCTGCCAGAGATGCATAAAGCATTTGTTGGGAGGCAAAAGGAAGAATACACCACTGTGCAATGAGAATCCCTCTGGACAGACCAGTTGTAGTTGATTGACTTCCTATATGCTCAGCCTCTGTCTCCCCATCAATAGGGTAGGGATAATAATGATTATACCTCTCACAGCTCTGGTAAAGAGTAAAGAAAAGATAGCATGTAAAGCACATAGTTCAATGGTTAGCACAGAGACAGGGATCAATACCTACTAGCTGTTATTTTTAACTATTATCATTAATGACAGAAAATAGTTCCTCATAATGACACTTTCTCACCTCCAGGCCTGGAGCCCTCACTTTTCCAGCTCTCTAGCCACCATACCCTCTCCAGCCTCATTTAAATATCATCTCCCCCAAAAAGCCTTCTCTGGTCCCCTAGACTAGCTTAGGGCCCCTGTATATCCCTGGTCTTAACCCTCATTGCCACTTATAGAAACAGATTGTTCAGTTGTGTGCTTTTTATGAGAACAAACACCCTGAAAGCAGAAACCATCTCCATACTGGTTCCTCTGATATGCATCATCCCTAGCACAGTGCTTATGGAAGATGGATGAATGAACGAGGCATCAGCTAGAAGCATCATACTGAAGCCTGGTCCTGATAATGGGGCAAAGCCAGCACACAGCTGCACAGGTATGCCTTAGACCGCAGGGTCTATGAGAAAGACCTGAGAAGGTCTGGAGGGGAGGGCTCTGTTGAGCTTCTCCAGCAGGCCCCAGAAGCCTGTGAGTTGGCTTCCATTTTTGATTCTAGATCCTATGTTCCTTCCAACCTCCAGACATGACCTCTCTGGGCCACTGGAGAGTCTCTTTCCCGTGGGAATTGCAGGATAGTAGAAGGTCTACTGATCTAGGAGCAGAAATCTTAAGTTGTGATTCTTTCACTATGTGATTTTGATTAAGTGCCTTCACCTCTCTGAGTCCTGCTTCCTCTAGTAGAACAGCTGAGGCATCTGTGTCTACAATTCTATGAGGTAGGAGCAGGATCAGCTTCCAGACAAATATCTGGTCTCAGACTTTAATGAGATCTGTCCTATCTCTTTCTATCCTTTTTTCTTCCCTCCCTCCCTTTCTTCTTTATGTAGCAAATACGTGCTAACTATTTATCCTGAACCAGATACAACTTGGCATTCAGTTATAGAGAGGTAGACAGAATAAACAGGATCCTTGCCTTCCTGCTACTTATGTCCTAGCAGGAGAGACACAAATAAGCAAGATAACTTCAGCCATTTAGATGATAAGAGTGATGGCTATTAAGGAGGGCACGTACTGCATGGAGCACTGGGTGTTATACGCAAACAATGAATCATGGAATACTGCATCAAAAGCTAATGATGTACTGTGTGGTGACTAACATAACATAATAAAATAAATAAAAATAAAAAGTAAAATAAAAAAATAAAAGCAGTAAAATGGGATAGTGTGATAGATAATGATGGATGGAACACCCTTTTTAGATTAGGTGGTCAGGGGATGCCCCTCAGAGGTGGTTGCATTTGAGCTGAGACCTGAATGAAGAGATGAAGCTGACAGTGGGCAATTTGAGATTAGTTCAAAGGCCCAAGGACTTGGGTAGGGGAAGTGCTCTAGGAAGAAAAAGAAGCAAGATTGCATGATGATAGCAAACAAGTGGGCGAGATCCAGGTGATGTCAGTCCTTGTGGGCCCTGGTCAGGGGTTTGAATATAGCTTCCATTACAAGGGGTAGCACTGGAGGAGAATTTTATGCAGGGGAGTGACATACTCTGATTTATGTTTTTAAAAGATTTCTGGTTGTGGTACGGAAAATGAATTCCTACCTGTCATGTTCCAGCTGCAACTTGAAAATAGTATGATTAATCCCCTGGTTGCTGGCAAAGCACCAGAAACATGGATGACATTATATTTGCTGATAATAAAAGACACTTTTTCCATCCTGAGCTGATAAATATGTAAAATAAACTGTTTCTAGTTAACTAAAATGAACAGTGTTGACTTGTGTTAGACATTTTTTTTTCAAAAAGGATTTGTGTATTTATGGTGCTATTAATAACTGAAGAATTGGAAATGTACAGTTCCATAGCCACTTGACAGGGCAATAGCTTTTTGGTGGTTTAAAGGAGATTGCATTTTGTTCTATATGTATAAGCAATTACTGTTTATTTCATTATAATCTGGCAGATATATTGAATTTCCCACCCAGCAATGGTTCTGCTAGGTTCCCTATCCTGAATGTTCAACGAGGCCAGTTATTATGTACAGAATGAAATGACAGCAAGCAACAACAGATGACCAAATAACGACTTGATAGGGTGGCTTTTTGACAAAGCAAAATAGTTATAGAACATGCCATGTTTCCAGGTCTTTGAAATCTACTTTTTGAAAGCATTTTGGATTTTTAAAGTCAACTTTAGTAATTAGACTTAGACCTTGAGTTATGAACTTTGGAAGCTCTTTGCACACCAAAGAATAGTGAGTGTAGTTGCTAAATATGTGCAAACTCTACAATAAATGCAATGTATTCCATTATCTTAGTTGAGCCTTACAAAACCCCTATGAGGAATAGGTGATGAGAAAGCTGAGGCTCAAAAAGGGTGCAAGATTTGTCCAAGATCACATAGCTGATAGTTGGTGGAGCTACTTTATCTTGCCTTCCAATTAGGGGAAAAATAAGTAAAAAGGTGGTGCTGCACTGGGCCCCAAATGGAGACAAATAGAAGGTATGCTAGGGCTGTAGGTGTATTGGAAGTCACATCTCATTGAATGGACTAATATTCTAATATTCTTCTGCACGTTGCCCCCAGGTATAAGTTTAGATGAGGTAAACAATGGATAGGGTGAAGGACCATCTGTGTCGGGCAAAATGTAGACCCATGAAATAGCCTAGAATGAAATCTTTAGAACTCAGATGTTATTTCCACTGGGTCACCAAAGTCATCAAGTTTGGTAAATCTTAGCCTTTTTGAAGTTAGACCTACTAGGAATATGATAAAGTTATGAAACGTGACCCAGATAGATGAGTTTTTATGATTATGAAGCTATCTGAGGTTTGTCATGAACCCCTGAAGCTCATCCATAGAAATCCATAGACACCCTTCAATCAGCCACTCATTTTAAATTTGAGAACACTGAGACCCAGAGAATGGTCTTACTTAAGGTCACACAGAAAATTGGTGCATATATCGGCTCAAAAATCTAAGTCCTCTCAATTTAATAGTTCCCAGATTCTATTCTGCAGGCTCTACACTCTGGGAACTGTTCTATTTGAAATGACTGGCTCTCATCCTGTAAGTTTCCCCTTCTGCTTTCGGGGTACTCATATAGCTTTTACTTTATGAAATTTTGATGATAATAAATGATAATTACTGTTCTCAATTTTAATTTTTGTTTTGAATGTCCTCATCTAGCTAAATAAAAAATTGATAGTTCCCTCTGGTACCGAATTTCTCCTGAAAGTTGTACATATCCCAAAATTCTAAAATGCTAGGAATCACTGCTTTTGTTCACATGCCTCTCTATCTCTCATCTCCCACCTGGAACGGGTGCAAAGCATATAGGAACATCAGCCTCATCCTTGAATCTGATGTTTAACAGAAGTGAGGGGGCTGTACAGGGCCTGAACCTTCTGCATATTCATATTGCACATATTGAAAGGGAAAAAAAGAGGAAGGAAGAGTCTGTAGGTTAAAAGAGACCAGAGGGGGGCTCCTGGGTGGCTCAGTCGTTAAGCATCTGCCTTTGGCTCAGGTCATGATCCCGGGGTCCTGGGATCGAGCGCCGCATCGGGCTGCCTGCTCTGCAGGAAGCCTGCTTCTCCCTCTGCCTCTGCCCCTGCTTGTGTTCCCCCTCTCACTGTCTCTCTCCCTCTCTCTGTCAAATAAATAAATAAAATCTTTAAAAAAATAAATAAATAAAAGAGACCGGAGGGACATATCAACCAAACGCAATGTACAAACTTCTCTGGGTCCTGATTCAAGCTTTTTTTTTTTTTTTTAAAGATCTTATTTAGAGAGCACAAGCAGGGGGAGCAGCAGATAGAGGGAGAAGCAGGCTCCCCACTGAGCAAGGAGCCCAATGCAGGACTTGTTCCCAGGACCCTGGGATCATGACTTCAGCTGAAGGCAGACTTAACCAACTGAGCCACCCAGGCATCCATCCCATGGGTCCTGATTCAAATAAACCAACTTAAAAACATGTGAGACAATTTGAACATTGGACAGATAATTGATGATATAAAGAATTAACTATTTTTAAGGTGTGAATTTAGTAGTGTTGTGGTTATGTTTTTAAGAATTCTGATCTTTTAAAAATGCATACTGAATATTTACAGAAGAAATTATATGATGTCGGGAATTCATTTCCAAATAATCTATTGGTGGTGGACGGGTGGTGGTTGGAGGCACCCGGTGGTAGTTGACCTGAAAAAAGATTGGCCATGATTTGGTGACAGTTGATCATGGGGAACAGAAACATGGGAGGTGATGGTATGATAGTCTCTACTTCATGTAGGTTTGAAATTTTCTATAATAAAAGCTTTTTTAAAGGGAGAAACAGTAAACAAAAGGGACAACCCTAGTACATTCTTCAAGGGAATGCAAATTCCTACAACCTTTCAGCAGGGGCTTTGGGCAATACTTATCAAAGTCCTTAAAATAATACATACCCCTTGTGATGTTAATTTTTTTTAAGTATAAACAAATATTTATTGAGGTATAATTGTACATATCTAAAGCGCACAATTTGGTAAGCTTTGACAAATGTCTATACCTGTATAACCATCACCACAATCAAAATAATAAACATATCTACTGCCCACAAGTTTTCTCCTACCCCTTGATGATTCCTCCTTCCTGCCTCTCATCCCATCTCAAGGCAACATCCATCTGCTTAATATCACTAAAGAATAGTTGCATTTTTTTAGACTTTCTATGAATTGGATTTTGTAGTAATTATTCTTTTTTTAATCTGGCTTTTTTTTTTTTTTACTTAGCATAATTATCTTGAGATTTACCTATGTTTTATGTATCAATATTCCATTCCTTTTTATTGCTAAGTACTATTCTACTGTATGGATGTACCACACTTTATTGGTTGTTGTGATGGTTAACTTTATGTAATTACTTAGCTAGACTATGGTGACAGGTTTTTTGACCAAACACTAGTCTAGATGTTGCTATAATAGTGTTTTTTAAGATGTGATTGACATTTACAATCAGCTGACTTTAAATAAAGCAGTATTTCCAGGATATGAGTGACCCCATCCAATTAGATGAAGGTCTGACAAGCAAAGAGTGAGGTCTCCTGTAAAGGAAGCAATTCTATCTCCAGACAGCAATGCAGAAATTCTGGTTTTCTTGGCTTTGGACTCAAGACTGTAGCATCAGCTCTTGCCTGACTCCTTTGCCTACCAGCCTGCCCTATGCATTTTAGACTTGCTGGCACCTACAATCATATGAGCTAATCCTTTAAAATAAATTCCTTATATTCATTAAAATATATATCTTATTATTTCTGTTTCTCTAGAGAACCCTGACTAATATACTCCTTTACCCAGCACTTCTGCTTATAGAAATTTATCCGAAGAAAGTTATCATACAATTTATCCAAAGAAAGTTATTGTACAAATATCCAAAAACACATGTTCAAGGCATTGTTTTAACACTTAAAGATTGGAAACAGTCAAAATGTCCACCTGTGGGGGACCATTTAAAAAATTATTGTAAAACTGCAATGTAAATATGTAGAGCATTCTGGCACTGTAATTTGTCTATCTTGTGCATATATTATATGACTGTTAAAAAGAATAAGGTAGATCTTCTTCTTTTTTAAAAAAAGGTATGTATCAGTCATACTATTAAGTAATAAACAGCAGGTTAAAAACCCTGTTTGATTCTCATTTTTGAAAGTTGTTAATATTGAGGATGGAATTATGAAGAAACTTACCTTTTCTTCCTATAAACATGTCTATATTGGCTACATTTTTTAAAGAGCATATTTTGACTGAATTAATGAATCAAATCAATTTGACCTAAATTTAAACAAAAAGTAAGATCAGACTTCTGCTGCCCTCTCCCATGCTATGTTTATTAATAATTAGCTTTTAGTCAAATCGTTTACATTGCTTATTCATGAAACATTTCTATACCAATCAAATAATAAAATGGACAGATAGGCAGTTATCTAGATATTCAAGTTTAAAAAAGAAAACCCTGGGACGATTTTTGTTTCATAATTCACTTGAGTCCAGTACCACAGTTCAGGGAAGACAAACAAGATAGGAAAAAAAGGATTTTCTCTGCAATATACAGATAATGACCTCCTTATCTATTTTATTTTATTTTATTTTTATTTTTTTTAATACTTTTATTTGTTTTCTTTTTTTTTTTTAAAGATTTTTTATTTATTTATTTGAGAGAGAGAGAATGAGAGAGAGCAAGCACATGAGGGGGGGAGGGTCAGAGGGAGAAGCAGACTCCCTGCCGAGCAGGGAGCCCGATGCGGGACTCGATCCAGGGACTCCAGGATCATGACCTGAGCCGAAGGCAGTCGCTTAACCAACTGAGCCACCCAGGCGCCCCTCCTTATCTATTTTAATTTGACAATGTAGAGGCAGTCTAAGTTCTCTATGACTCAAATTTTATTTGAAGAAACCAAAATTAATAAGTCATGGCTTCATGATAATGGCAGTGCCTTTTTGCAAGCCATTATAATGGGTTTTACAGAGTTTTCCTTCTCTGGGCCCCACTCTAGGACATGCCCTGGCCTCTACAAGTCCATTTCTTTTTAATCACCTTGTAGTCTAACTTTTTATTTTGAAATGTTGGTATAAACACAAACTTGTGGGGGGAGGGGAATTAAATTTGAAAAGATCCTTCTTAGCATAATACACTTCCAATAAATTGGGTAAGTTTCTTTATGGCCTATGGAAATGAAAGCCACAGGGTGCACGGAGCGGGCGGTCACTTTCCAGCCATGTCCTTGTGTGTGCAAGCACAATAAAATTGTGTAGAAAAACGTATTGTTTGCAGTAAACTTGATTGCATCTTCCAGTGTCTAGTTCAGTTCCCTGTGCTCAGTATTTATTATTGCTCTCCTTCAAAAAATTATCTTCTCTAATGATAAAGTGGAGAGCACAGAAAGTAATGGAAAGTTCCTCCTATGGAGACAATAAGCTTTAATACATTTAATACATAATCACATCAAGGAGAAATGCCCTTATTGTGTTTAAGAGCAGAAGTACAGCATTTTGTCTTTCACTTTGTTTTTGTCTTTTAAGAAAACATTTTTAGTGAATATATGCTATTGTTGCAAGAGACGAAGCTGCTCTTGATTCAACTAAGGTTAGGACAAAGATGTCTGGAAACTGATGCTGGCTGCCTTAAAATGCCATTTACCTGAAGATAAGGAAGCTGGGGATCAGCTCTTAGGTCTTAGCAGACAGGATGCAGGTCCACTGACCTTTCTAGGAACAAACAGCATCACTAGAATCCCTGAGACACTCTTAGGATGTTTGTGAACTGGATTGTTTTATATTTCTGCTGGCTTTGATGTTGGATAGAGTCTAGTAATGACCCTTTTAGTTAAGAGAGGCATCCTGCATATACTGACGCTTCTGGTCAGCGAGTCCTGCACCTCGGACAAGCTCTCCCCCTTCTCCTTTGCAAGCTAAAGACTTCAAACTTCTTTCCGACTTGAGCAACCTAAGTCCACATATTGGGGCCTTCTCTCAGTTCTCACTGCAGTGGGCATATTTCCCAAGACTGTTCTCAGTCCCCATCTTCTGCCCTTTCCACCCCAAATAGATCCTATACCTGCAGCCCTGTGATGCCATTCTCCCCAGATTTTGACAATAGTATAGAAATATGCCTCATGATGAGCTGGTGGCATAAAGGAAAACCTTGCTCTAATCAATATGCGAGTCTTTCGAACCAGTTTGAGATCATCATCCATGAGCCAGGGGAGGAGTGGAACAAAAGTTCCCAGACCCCATACATTCATCCCACCGTTCTTCTGTTGAAAAAAAACTGAAAGTGGCAAGAGAGAGAGCTGGCCACAGGAAGGCTGTCAGAAAAGCCAGCAATGGTGTAAGAAGTCAGTAGATATGTGATAGATAAAATAAACATTAATAGCACTGTATTTTTCATAGGAGAGCTTAAGAGGAAGAGCTTTAAGGTCAGATAGACTCTGATCCAAGGCCCTTACTTCAACAAGTCACTTAACCTCTCTTCTCCCCACTTTCCTTGCTCCTAAAATAAGAGAAATAGTACGTACTTCATCAAGTTTGAAGGTCCAGGTGAGATAAAACGTGAAAGCATTTGGCATGGTGCCTGGCCTACTAATAACCGTCATTGGGGATTGCCATCCAGTAGTAGTAGAATTGTCCTCGGTCTCTTATATAGCATCACCACATGCCCTGTTTCAGGTACGGTAAGAAAACCAGGGACATGAGAGACCAAGGGGCTTGTCCTTTTCAACCTCCTAGAGAATCTCCATTCCCATTCCTCATGACTCATTGCTTAGCTTTTCCAGTGACTGGCCCATGGAGCTCAACACATCCCTCTTGAGTGACAGAAAGACTTGAGCATAATGGAGAATTCAGTAGTTTGGAAACCCAGGAGATGGAATTTGCATAAGTAAAAAAAAAAACAAAACAACTCAGAGCTGTTTTCCAAGTTTGCCTCTCCTCTATGCCAAGTGGGTGATCTTTGATGATTCTTTCAAGATAACTGAGCTCCAACTTCCTCATCTATAGAATGGAGAACTTTTCTGGGGAGAAAAAATGAGATGTAGTGTGTGAACGTGTTGCTAAACTCCCAGGATTTTGTCGTGATTTATGCTGTGAATCATACAGGCTGAGCAAGTAGAGGTGTGTGTGAGTGCATACATGCACACATAAACACATTTATTATACGACACATATGGCTAAGGAAAGAAAAGTCAATCTAAAACCAGACAAATGCCAATATTTCATATTGGGAAGAGAGAAAAAAATGGAGCAAGAGGATTAAAGTCTCTATCAACTGATAAAAGGATTGAAACAGGGGCTGTAGAAAATGATCAAGTAGAGAGAAACGTGCTTAGCACCACAATTTGCCAGTTGCCCTCTGATCTTCCCTTGGCCACTTTAAGTCGGGCTATGAGAAATTCAGTGACAGCAGTTTGCTCCCCAACATCCTCAATGCTTCCTACATTTGCTCCTGGGAGATTGCCACCATTGGGACATGTCATTATTGTCTCTCCCTGAACCACCCCCAGATGCTCTGTTAGGAACTTTAGTCCTGTTTTCTTCCACAGCAGGTGAAAGATATTGTCAATAATTTCAAAAGTCTTGTTGCCAGATGCCCATAATGGTACAGTGTTACCTAAACATGAATCTGTGCCTTCCTGTTCTAAATATCTCACTTTGTATAAAGAACCACAGGCACCACAACGATCACAGTTTCAGTACAGGATGCATGCAGGTTCATTTGCCCTCTCCTTGCCTCTGAGGCAAATATTAGAATAACCCAGGTCAAAATTTGGAAAATGGGAAGCTTTTAATGACTTCCTCTTGACTGGTCTGCAGGGATTCAACTCTGTTATTGCTGGGTGCCTTGTACAATGCCAGATTCACACACTTCAAGGTAGAAGCACAAGGAATGTTGGTTTGAAATCCTATTCAGTATAAGCCATCTGCACGCCATTAGATTAGATGGCCTGGTCATTTTTATACAGACATTCAGCTGAAAATTTGATGCTATAACTTCTGAAGCAGAGCGACAGAAATGTACAATAGGTACTAGTGTAGGCTCCACCCAATCTGCTTGCATTCAACACTCGTCCCTGCCCTCCACTAGCCACATGACCTCAGGCAAGCTCACTGTGCACTCCAAGCCTCAGTCTCCCCATCTGTATAATGGTCCTAGAAATAGCACCTACCTAAGAAATGTGTTATGAGCAAGTCTGTAAAGAAGCTAGTGCAATGTTTGGAGATTGAAAAATGTCAATGCTTGTTATCATAAACATTTTTATTAATAAAGCAATGCCAACTTGCTTAATATTTTCCCTGGCCTCACAAACAGAACTAAGAAGTGTGGGTGCCCAGCAGTCCCTTTTAATGTCATTGAAGCAGCAGTAAAATGTTTAAAAGACTGTGTTTATGCATTAGTAATTTTTTTAAAAAATCTACTCTAACATGGAGGCTTTTCTTTGGTAGACACAATGCAGTAAAATCCAGTGAAATTCAATTACCCCTTGATTGAGTCAGGCCAACCCAGAAAGGAATTATACATTTAAAATCAACAGAATTGCATTTGGTCCCTTTTGCAGGCTCAGCAATTGCTCCCTGACGAGTTCCTCACAAGATCAGAGGTGGCCCCACTGCCTTCCAGATTCTGTCAACCAACATGCTCTATCGGTACAGAACACTTTTTTCCTTGTCTAGGTTCTCAATGAATGATATTTGCTTCCAAAATTATTACAGCTGCTAAATGCATGCTGACTATAAAAAATCTCTCCCTCCAAAACAAACCATACATATTTATGCATGTATATGTATCTGATGCTTAAAAGAACCTCTCTGTTAAAATATATGCGTTTAGTAATACATATTAGCATACAGCCTTAAAAATGTTCAGTCATATGAATTATTATACTCAGACTATTTTGAGCTGACATACTCTTTCTTTATAAATGATCCCTACTCCCTTCCACAGAATAGGCATTTGCTTGGAACTCACCTCCATTTCCCCCCTTTCTCTTGATTTCATCCCAGTGTGACCGGTGGGCTAAATACCAAGCTGTAAATCACTGGCATTAATAAGCAGATTTGTTAGTGATTTTTGTGTATGTGTGCCTTGTACAGATAACCACAATCAACATTTACTGTAAATCAACATAATAAATTAGTGATAGGGGAAATGTTGATAGTCAGCTGATTGCATAGGGAAAGAAAAAACCACCCAATTCTTTTATTCTCCCACTCCCCGCCGCCCCCACCACACTCAAAGACTGCAGACCCAGTCTGTGCATGTCAGCTGAGGGAACTGGGGTTTTGGAAGCACCGCTAATCCTGGCATCTGGAAAGCAAGTGTGCATATCTCTAAATAGGTGCAGCAGGTGACATGGCCCTGCCTGCTATTTTTGTTTTATATGTTGTTTACTATAAGAAAATCTTTCCAAACTTCATCTTAAGATAAAGACCCAAATTTATAACCTGGCCCGCAATACCCCACAGTGAGGGCCCCTGAGGACTTCATCTCATCTGAAACCACTCATTCTCTTTTCCTACCATGTTCCAATTTTCCAAGACATATTTCATCTCTTCCCATGTGTGGTGCTCCTGGCCTATGCAGGATCTTTGTACATGCTCTTTCTTACCTATTTTTTAACAGCTTTATTGAGATATAATCCACATACTATACAATTCATTCACTTAAAATGTACACCTGATGGTTTTCAGTATATTCACAGAGTTGTGCATCAGTCACCACAGTCAATTCTAGAGCATTTTCATTGCCCAAAAAAGAAATCCTGCATCACTTAGCCATCTTCCCCAATTCTCCTATCCCTATCACCACCACCCCCAGCCCTAGGCAAATGCCAACCTATTATTTGTCTCCATAGATTGGCCTTTTCTGAACATTTCACACAAATGGAATCCTACAATGTGTGGTCCTTTGTGACTGACTTCTTTCACTTAGCAAAAGGTTCTCAAGGTTCGTCCGTGTTGTAGTGTGCATCAGCACTTCATTCTTTCTCACGGATAGGTAATATTCCATTGTATGGATGCACCACATTTTATCTATCCATTTATCAGTTGATAGACATTTGAGTTGTTTTCACTTTTTGGCTATTATGAATAGTGCTGTTATGAGCATTCCTATACAAGTTTTTGCACAGACAAATGTTACCATTTTTCTTGAGTATGTATCTAGAAGTGGGATTGCTGGATCATATGCTAACTCTATGTTTAACCATTTGAAAAACTGCCAGACTGCTTTTCCAAAGTGGCTGCACCATTTTACATTTCCACCAGCAATATACGGAAGTCCCAATCTGTCTAATTAGAACTTGTATTCCAATTTTATCTTGTTATTCTTACCCAATCTTACCAACACTTGTTATTCCAGTCTTAGACTCTTTTTGATTATAGCCTAGTGGATATATAGTTATATTTCATTGTGTTTTCATTCTTAACTTTCGATCTGGATAACTTCTACCCATTTTTCAAGCTGCAGCTTAAGAGTCACTTCCATAGGGAATCTTACCTTGACCACCCCACCCCAGACTAGCCTTGGGCTCCTCTCAGAAAACCTATCTTTTCCCTCTATACGTGTTGAAGTTCCACATGGGCAGGGCCCATCCTAGACTCCTTACTCTACCCCAGCATCTCACCATTGTATGAACTACTAGCTGCTTGCTAAAAATTTGTGGAATAATGACATATTACAAAATAATGAGAAAAAGGTGTACATTATCTGAAAATCACCTGTATGAGAATAATTGGCATGATTACCTTTTAAAGCTGTTTCATTTTTCACCATTCCCACAAATCAAACCATTGGGAAACATTTTAATATCTCTGGCAAGGGGAGGGAAGGAACTCTACAATGTAACCATAACGAATGCTTCTATTTTCCTGAATTATACCGAACCCTACACCTTTCTGGTTGATAAGAAACAGGAGGAGCCTCGGTATATACAAGCACGATCAAGTAGACTGTGTAAACAGCTCTCTCTTAAGTCAAGCAATAAATAAAAAAGACTGGGTTTCTGAGAAATAAGGAACTCAGGGGGACTGGACTTCCCTGCACTGGTTGTCAATGAAGCTACGTCCCTAGAGATTCTGGTTGAGTAGGTCTAGGACAAGGCCCTGGAATGTATGTTTTTAACAAGTCCTCTGGTGATTGCAATGCTAGTGGCCCATGAGCTTCACTTGGAAAAAATATTCATCCTACTTAATATTCTCATCACTTAACAGAAACAGGTTAATGTAGAAGTTAAAAACTCAAGCTCTGGAGTCAGATACCGATTTAAATCCCTGGCCAATTTACTAGCTATGTGGCTTAGGACAAATTACTTAATCTTTCTAAGACCATTTCTTATTCTGTAAAGGCGGAGGGGGGCAATAAAGTGCCTGTGTCATAGATTTGCCATGGGCATTCCATTAAATAATGTATATAAAACACAATATCTGGCACACAAGAAATGCTCCAATGTTGGGGTGCCTGAGTGGCTTAGTTGGTTGAGCATCTGACTCTTGGTTTTGGCTCAGGTCACGATCTCATGGGTTGTGAGATCAAGCCCCACATCGGACTCTGTGCTCAGTGGGAAGTCTGCTTGAAGAGTCTCTCCCTCTGCTCACTCTCTCTCTCTCAAATAAATAAATAAAATTTTCAGGAAAAAAAAAAAGCTCCAATGTTAGTTGCTATTGTTATTACTATCTTATCATTATATTATTATATAAAGTATAAGATTATGTACACAACAAATCTGTTTTAAAGGGATCGGTTTTGCTTAGTAAGAAAAATACTTTCTAGTATTAATTGGGAAATTACACGTTCATCAATGGCTTTATCATTATTGTTGCTTTCATAATTTTCCAAGTGGTACTTTGCTGATATCACTGCTATGGCTATTACGTGCCTCCTTAATACTCAAGGAATAGTTTAGTCATTTCTTATGAAGCAGAACTTTGGCTCCTATATTAAATTATAGTTTACCACCTAGTTCACAACATGAGCTACTATGCTGGATATAACACATTTCCTTAGGTGTCATTTATTGAGCAGAAAGTATTACCCCCAAAATCTTATTTTTCACTATTAGGTAATATATTAAGCCTGAATGCTTTCCTGATAGAACTTACTCTCTAAAATAGAAGTTCTAAAGTTCAATCAAATTAGTATCGATCTGTCACCTCACAGAATCAAGAATGTTCATTCATTTATCCAAGACCTGTGTACTAAGTGCCTAACAAGTGTCAGGCATTCGGGATACACAGAGAAGAAAATCAAGATGCCATCATCATGGAAATCTTTGTGAAAAGATGGGGTCATCATGCCTTTTCCATGAAGTGATTAAGAACATCATCAAGATAGTGTGGCTATTGATGAGTGCTATGAATGATTTTAACCAGGGCAGTGGGATAGAAAATGTCTATGGGAAAGGAGTTATTTTAGATGAATAGTCAGGAAAAGGCTCTCCCAGGAGATGACTTTAGAATACCAACAGGGAGCCAGACTATGGAAAATGTCAGGGGACAGATTGAGGAAAAGAGAACAGTCAATGAAATGACCATAAGCCAGGACTGAGCCATAAGGACCTGATGTAAGACCTGGTGGGTCACGTTAAGGAGTTAGAGTTTGAGTCCAAGCACAGTGAGAAAGCACTGAGGAATTTGGGCAGGAGGATGTCAGATAGTGTAATTTATCGACATTTCAGGTTCTCTCTCCCTCCACTCCTCCCTCTGTTCCAGTGACTAGCTATTGGGAAACCCAGTGGAACGATGTTTCCCTGCAATATTTACTTCCACATTTCCAGCGGTAACCTCTGCAATTTCTTTAATGAACCTGTCACGGAAGCATGCCATAAAACTCCCCAGTCACCCCTGCTTTGCTTTAGAACATGTCCGCTCAGGGCCCCTCGCTTGGTCTCCTTTGCATTGTAAAGAGTCTCCTTCCCTTTGGCGCTTTAGGTTGCACCAGGTGACCTTTGAGGTGCCCACCTGCGAGGGGAAGGAGCGGCAGAAGCTGGCTCTGACTGGTGACTCCTCATCTTCTGCTGAGTTCTTCGTCACGGTCGCTGTCTTCGCCTTCCTCTACTCCCTGGCCGCCACCGTCGTTTACATTTTCTTCCAGAACAAGTATCGGGAGAACAACCGGGGCCCACTCATCGTAAGTGGCTCACTTCTTGAAATAACTCTTTCTGTCCCCTGGGATTTCTTTCCCACGGCTTGAATGGTTTTGGAGCTAGGCAAGCCCTTGGGGCAGGTTTTTAGTTTGTTTTCTTTTTTTTTGAATCACATTCTTTTCCATCCACATCTCTTGGATATGAAACAGAAGCATGATGTCTGCCATTCTTTTGTGCCCCTGAATTGGGAAAGTATCATGAGACTTGCTAGAAACCCTTCTGAAATAAATGGTTGGAAATCTCATGAGATCAAGGGAAGACGAGTGAGGCTTACTGCAGATTTATTTATAATTCCAGCATTATGGAGCCAGTCAACCATTTTTGTCACTGGTTATGTAGAGAGTGTGACTTATACTTATTTGAAATGCATTGTTCAGTTAGTATATGATAGACTGGGCATAGAAGTTTCCATCTCTGAGCTCCCCTACCACCACCCCAACCAGTCTCTCTCAATCTCTCTCTTTTTCCACCACTGAGCCTCTTCCCACTTTCTTTTTCCTTGTACACTGGTCCAAGGACTCACACGGGTGAAACCAGTATAGCCCAGAATATCCCAATGGGGACTCACACACACACACACACACACACACACCTACAGGGGCACAACAACTATCAGAGGGGCACAGGGGTGTGGGTAAGTTTTTTTAAAGATTTTTATTTATTTATTTGACAGAGAGAAAGACAGCGAGAGAGGGAACACAAGCAGGGGGAGTGGGAGAAGGAGAAGCAGGCTTCCCATTGAGCAGGGAGCCCGATGCGGGGCTCGAACCCAGGACCCTGGGACCATGACCTGAGCCGAAGGCAGACGCTTAATGACTGAGCCACCCAGGTGCCCCAAGGGGTGTGGGTAATTTTTAAGGAAATAAATTTTAAATTTCTCAACCTTCACATGTACACTTGCCTAAAATTTATCTGAGAATGCTCTGCATGTGAAAATACTTGGCTGTCTTCTTTC
The DNA here is from genome assembly GCF_004348235.1 of Phoca vitulina. NCBI lineage: Eukaryota > Metazoa > Chordata > Mammalia > Carnivora > Phocidae > Phoca > Phoca vitulina. The sequence continues at coordinate 20,179,389 of NW_022589716.1, forward strand.
TTAATTACCTACTCCCATTTTATCAAAGAAAATCATCCTTCTTTTCCATCCCAAATATCACCACACAGTACATTGCTAGGAGGCAAAACCTTTCAGGTGCTAATTAAAAAGGGACCATTTGAAATATTGGTGTTGGTGTTGACAAAAGTGAGTGATTCTAATGCCTGGGTAATGTACTCTTTTGCATATAAGGAGATTCCCAATTTTTATATTTCAATAAAATTGAAAGTCTTAATCTACTCATCAGCTGATAGACCATTAAAAAATACTTTTTGATGACAGAACACTATGTGATCAGGACACATAACTCAGAAGAAATTCAAAGAAATTCATGACATTGCTATAACAAAACATCTGTTCTCATCTACTCATCTTATTTTCAATAAGATGAAAAATGGGAAGAGAATTTATGCTGAATCATGGCCCATTCTAGAAATAAATAATATTTGTTCTCCCCAAAAAGTATGCAAACTAATTGTAGAAAAAATAGACCCAGATATTTCTAATAAAATTTTTATTTTTTAAATTTAATAATTATCAAAATATATAATATGTTTATGTTGTTGGGACAATTGTGCATTAATAATATTTATTAATAATATCACCCAACCCCAAATAAATTTTTGGCACTTAAAGCATTAGAGTCGTGGGCAAAAAGTTATTTAAACTTATGTACATATTTGTATTGCAAAGAAATATAATAGTGTGACCAATAAAATGCTTTCCAGGATAAAAAATATTATATTACACTATAATTCTGTGAGGGAAGTACAATGGAAATACAAATTCATAGAGAACAAAAGGAACATGTAAAATTTCCAACTGCTAAAGAGGAACCTTTTCATTATTTTTTTAATGGAAGATAGAGAGTATCAAATAACGATTCCACTGGATTCATTTAAAAATGGATATAGTGGATATGTTTTAAAATATCAAAATGTATGCCAGAAACGATGTTCTTTGAACTCTTTAGATTTTTAATAAAAACCAAATTAGATGTCAACTTTATGCAAATAAGAACATAATTTTTCAAAATTCTTTTAGGGAGTAAAATAAATTTTACAGAAATATAACCTAATCAATATATTATGGAGACCTGAACTTTAAAATAAACACATTTTGAAGGGTAACTGGAAGAAATCCCTGTTTGCAGAGCTTTGTGATTAAGTATGAAAGGACCCCAAAAATCAAATTTGTAGCACTTTAATATGTTATCTTCGAAAAAGAAGAGTAATGAACTTGAATCTTTGGACAGGTGTCTTTTTTTTTTTTTTCTCCCAAATTGGAGCTAATAGTCTTCATGGTTTTAAAATACATTTAAAAGAGTCACCTAACTTGGGCTTAACCCTCCCATGATGTGCAGATAGATACACAAAAGAGATTGCTATATATGTACCACAGAACCAACATCCATTCCTGGGTACGTGTAGACACAGTTACAAAATTCTAAAGTCTGAGGAAATCTCCTGACTTCCTGAGAGAAGAAGTTGACTCAGCTAGTTTGCTCACAAAGTGGAAAAAGATCTATTTTGTTATATAAAACCACATTCTCCTCATATGAAATAATCTTGTGAAGGCATGCTACTTCATCTCTGTGTAAATAGTCTCTCCCATCAAGCAGGATATAATGAAATCCTGAATTGTGTACTACACTGGGTAGGTTCTGTTTTATTACATCGTGGGAGAAGGGGAGGGGCAGAGGAGATAATTCTAGTAATAAAAAAGGAAAGGCTCCTAGATGCAACTTCTGTGATATTAAAAAACTGATGTGCTCATTACTTAGCAGATGAAAGTTAATTTAAAAATGAGCCTGAGTCCTAAGAGTCACAGAGTCAGAATGGCTGTGGAGGATCCACAGGATGCCATTACAACCGCAAATGGCAAACCGTATCAATTCTGACCCCACCATGATGAGGGCACAATTGGGGGACAAAGAGTGGGCTATTATACACAACCTTAATGATTAGTTAGCAGGTTACAGAAAATGCACACTGTGAGCAAGATCTCAAGAAGATGGTTCAGACCTAGAAAAACTTCCAAATGCTATGTAAACAATAATGGTACCTATTTTAAGTCAAACCTATTTATTCAGAAAGATGGCTACTGATTATTACTTGGTCACCTCAGTTCTTGTTACCATCTATTCTTTTTTGGTGTTGCTTTGTTTTTAACAAAACACACATTTTTTTCCTTCATTCTGTAATTTTCCACGTAGAATTTTTAGTATGAAACAACAAAGTTACCATATTATGATGATATGAACTAATTCAAGCAGTTTAAAGAAGTCAGGTATCCTTTTAAGTTGGTTCACATCTAGAAATTAACAATTTCCCATCTTGTTCTATAATCCTCTAGGACATGACATGCATAGATAAGATTAACCTGTAGGAAAGGGATGAGGTTGGTAACGATGTTGGTAATAAGAACAACAATAATATCTACTGGTATTGACTATCTACTATTCATAAAGCGAACAGTCATAACAACCCTAGCTTATGTTATTATTCACATGTAAAGATGAGGAAAGGGAGGCCCAGAGAGGTTATCTGACTCTCCCAGGTCACATCACTATTAGTCAGAGAGTAGAGAATTTGAAACCAGGTTTCCAACTCCAGGGCCCAAGTTCATAACCACCATGCAAGAGGGTCCAAATTCCTGGTAGGTCATGTGCTACGAAATTAGAAGGGTAGGGATGGGTAAGACCAGTTGGTTTATACACCTGGACGGCTCCTATATTGTCTTACTCAGGACATAGAGAAACCAAACCTTATAACCCCTAGATTTTTCTGCTCATTTGATGCCATCGATGTGTTTTATTTGCCTTCAAAATCTATTTGGAGTCCTGGAATGACTGCCATAAATCTATGATGCTAGAATAACTCAGGGTTCTGCTTGTGTGACTGTTTATTTCTGTGGCACATGGAAGATGTCAATTATAGAAAACAAGCTTTAAAAATGCCCAGGATCAATGGGTATTATAAATCAGAGATTACCAGGACTGATTCCTATACTTTTGCAAGCAGTCGTGAACAATTTCAGACAGACTGGGGCCATGCTTATCAATGGCGATTTTTTAAAAAGATCTTTTTCTATTGAATATTTTTGACAAGATGGTACACCTTTAAATAAAAATGAAAATATGAATGTCTTTAGAAGTAACATAATTGTTAATGATGCTGAATAACACAGTAGCAAGAAAATTGGGCCGGAAGAATCAGCCAGCTACTGTAGGTCACTACAGTGCATGCCTTCTTGTATAGATGAATAAATAACAGTTCTCAGAAAGCAGGAATGGCCACCTGAATCGTGGCATGATTGTGAATTGAAATATCATATCTGGTTAGATCATTTTGTCATACTCCTTAGAGTACACTTTTAAAGCCCATCTCCTGCCTAGATTTCTGTGTCGGGATATTCTGAGCCATTTTCAGATCTCATGTCAAATAGTGACACTGTGAAGCTTTAGGTTTTTTTCATATTAATGTAAAATCAGTTTTAAAAAAATATCTTACAGGGCTGACAGAGTGCTCTAAGAATGAGCGTACAATAAACACAATCCCACATTTTGGTAAATCCTTGTTACAAGAGGTTTGGTTTAAAGTAACCACTCTAGGAGTTAAGGAGAATCAATATCCACCTTAAGATTTTGTGGAAAACAAAAGAGCTGCGTTATTCAAGCTCTGATTTTCCCATAAAGGTTGACCAAAGACAGTTTATGGGACTGGCGGTGTTCACCCACCACAGGCACACAGTGGTGTCGTGGCTCATATTTGTTTTATGTTCTGTGCATTCCAAATATTTTCCCATCTAACCTCAGAACAACCCTGAGAGAGAAGTAGAGCAATTAGAATCAGCCCCATTCTATGGATTCAATTTACCTCCTCTTTACTGAGCACCAGGTGTTGGAAAATGTGTCCTTGGGAGATTAGAAACCTTGCCTGTTGTCAGAGAAGTGAATGACAGAGGAAAGACTTAGACTTTTAGTCCAATGATCTCGAGGGTAATGGCTAAGCTCTAGAGTCCTGGACTTTAATCCCCCATATAACCTATTATTTAACAGTTGGAAGCCTATTACTTCATCTGCAGAACGACGCTAGTAATAATACACATGTCTCGGAGCTGCTGAAAGGAAAGGAGGAGTTAATGCCTACAAGACACTTTGCACAGGGAAATGCACACAGTAAGTGATAAATTAATGGCATCTAACTGCCGCACTATTATTGCCATAATTTTAATCTTTCTCTTGCCCATTACTGGGTAGGACCTTGGCCCCATAAAGGGAAATTGCAGGCAGCTTCCTTTAATTGCCAGCAGCCTTCCCTGTGCTACTTGGCTCCCCAAACACTCTGTCCTCCCCAATTCCCCCAGGGATAGAGCTGGACTCGGGACTGCTTCTAAGACCACAATTGTTAGGTTGGGCCACCCAGTCAACCTTTCAGTTCCTGCAACCCCACTCCATTAGATGACTGGAAGGTGGATTTTTAACCCCCCAAAACAAAGTAAGGCTCCCATTTTCAAGTGCGGGCTAAAGCCATCACTAAGATTAGACAACAGGAGTCAGGCAGAGAGCTGGATGTTCTGAGACTTAAATGCTTGTTCCTCCCAACTACATCTTTCTTAGCTATAATCAGAGATGGAAATCAGAACTGCAGCTTCGAGCTTTGGGGGAATTGCTGAGAAACCTCTCCCCCTCTCCACCCATTCCCTCCTTCCTCTTCTCTCCTCTTAAGTGGGTTCCACATCATGTCTCTGTACTTCCTCTTCCTGGGCACTAAGTGTCTTCAACAGGCCAAGCACAGTGTATATAGGGGTGAATTGAGAGCATCCAGCCTGGTGGGGAAAATTATTTAATAATTATGACTCTTCTAGAAATGATCTGCTAGAGGTACATAGATGGGCTTTGGTAACCTAGAGGAGGAGGTGGTCCCTCCACCCAGAGGCCAGGCCACGCCCTCCCCTGGGTTGGGGGGTGGGCTAGTATTAAAGATGACTCCAGAGCATCTGGTGGTTGGTGAGAGGATAAGTGGAGATTGTGTTTGAAGTTCTGCCCCAGGAACAATGTATTTGATGCTAAAAAGAAAAACATTATTTGAAGCCCACAAAGCATGTATCTTGTTCGTAGGGGCACACACCTGTCAGAATCTGACAGTCTGGCTTGTGATGTGGAGTGTGTGTGTGTGTGTGTGTGTGTGTCTGCCTCCCCACTCTTTGAGACAAGAAGTGATGACATTACTAAAGGGTATGGGCCTAACCTTAAATGAACTTTTATCCAAACTACTACACATTTTGCATCAACAAATATATTTTTCCAGAATTGTACCGCAGATGAAGGGAAATAAATTAACCCATTTAAAGTGTTCCCAGCACACCATCTACACATTTTACCAGATTTTGTATCCTCAGTTCGTTTCTGGCTTCTTATGATGAGCAAATGCTTCATTTAAATGAAGGTTAATTCCCACTGTATTTGGTGCCATGTTTCTCCAATTAACTAAACAAAGACCTGAGCCGTAGTCCAATAGCCTTCATAGGGACAGTGAGCTACTGATAGAATTAGCATGATTCTTCCAGAGCCCGGAGCTCTTCTCATCCCGTGTTGGAGCCAGTGTATTCAGAAGGCTAGTTTAGCTTGTCTCTCTGAATCCCAATCGTTATTGTCAGATTTTCTTTCATTCCCGGGAACTCATTATTCAGTTAGAAAAATTAGAACCTAGAGGGGAATGTGGCAAAGCCCCAAATGTGTCTTTCCTGTGTGTTTCTTTCTTTCATTTAAAACAAACTGAAATGTGAAAGGTGTCTACTCCGTGGCCCAGCACACCCAAGAGAAACCACCCTCCCTTTCTCAGATGGAATAATGGTTCTCCACTGGTGGGTGGGGGGCATCTGGCAATATCAGGAGCCATTTCTGATTGTCACTGCTGGGGGGAATATCGTGGATAGAGGCCAGGGGTGCTGTTGGACCTTCTGTAGTACACAGGACAACACACCACAGCAAAGAAGTGCTGGGCTCAAAAAGTCAAGAGTGCTGAGGTTAGAAACCCCAATTTATAGCAACCGTCAGCAGCCATTGAGTGGCTATCATGTGCCAAGTCCTGGACGAGCACTTTTCACATCTTCTTTTTAAATCCTCAAGCTAACCTTTCGAGTTTCGTATTTTAATTCCCAATCTTGAAATGCAGAAACTGAGGTTGAGGAAGTCTAAGAGGCTTGCCCCAGCTTACTGGCTCCAGAGGCAATTCAGGTCTACTGCACCCCAGTTCAGAAGTCGCTTCATTTTTAGCTGAATCTGCTTCTCACCATGTTCATTTCTCTGGGTCTATGGACCTTACTGCTGGCTGTTGGCCACCCCCAATCCCTCTGTCTTCTTGTGTTTCTTCTTGTAGCTACCACCAACACACGCAGACACACGCACACACTCACACAGTTTAAATGTCTCAGCTTTGTAGCTTTTATCTCCAAAGCTCTGCCTTCTGATTTATCTAGTGGACAAACTAGAGAGGAAAATGGTGCCAGTTCTAATTCTTTAACCAATTTTAGATGTTAACTTGGGAAAAAACTCTTGTATTTTCCCAGAAGACTCCAAGAGCTTTTATACTGCTCTGGACTCCATCTCTAATTATGAAATTTAAGCCAACTTAAATGTTTCCAGCCAGTTTGGGGCACTAGTTTAATCTTAGGACTACAAGTAGTTTCAGTGAAACTCCCAAAATAGTGTAAAATCAAGAAGGAAGTTGGCCAAGATATTTCCTTATTCAAATAATACCTATCCGCAATTTCTTAAAAAACAATTTGTCTTATACTGGTTTTTCCTTACAGTACAGACACTGTTGACTCTTAGTTTTTGTGTTTCAGTCAAACTAAAGTTCATGTGGTGTTTCCTCTTTGATTCTAAGCCAAAGCTCTTTCTTGGATTCAAGAGTAATGATCTTGGCTGCTTCAGCCCTCATGGGTCCCAGGGCCTATGCTAGGCACAAAGACATATAGCAAAATAATACCTAGCTCATGGCTTCAAGCTATTTGCTTTATTCCTATTACCCTTGATCTTTCATGGGGAAACAGTCAGGGCCAGTGGTTAAGAATTGAAGCTCTGTACCCAGACTGCCTGGGCCCAAATCTCAGTACCACCAGTCAGTACCATCTCTGTGACTTTGGACAAGTTATAGAACCTCCATGTTTCTGTTGCTTCCCCTAACATAGAGATACCAGTGGTTCCTAACCTACTAAGTCATTGGTCATGTTAAATGAGTTATGACACATAAAGCACTTATAACAACAGCAGGTGCTCATTAATGTGAGCCATTGTTTTCATCAGCCTTATATTATTATCTACCCTGGTGTCCATATTGTGCTTTATATGTAGCTGGTGTTGATTAAATCTCAATGGGCTGATCAGCTGAATAATAAGTGCAATAAGTGGATAAGTGCAAACTCCACTGACTTTCTCATCTTGACAAATGCTTTGGAAGGCTTCCTGTTGCACTGTTAACATCAAACCCCCTTTTACATTGTGTTTTATTCCTGAGCCTCTAAATTCAGCTTAAGCTGCTATCATTACAGAAAAATGCAATCAACCCTAAGATGGGGTTTCACACTGTTTGGCCTTTCCGTCACTCAGTTCCCCTCTCTTGGCTCTCCCACCCCCAACCTGGCACTCAGATCTCATACGTTAGGGAAAAGAGGGGAAAGAACACAACCCCATTAAACTAACCGGACTCCAGGGAACTAGAGCTTGAATCCCTTATCAGCTGGCAAGTCTGAAAATAGCAGGAGAGTGTGAAGAGCACAATTGTGTAACAGGAAAAAACTTGAGGAAATTTGATTGTTTGGGGGCATCCAGCTGAGAAATGAGGTTCAGACTTTCACCCTCCTCCTATCATTTTTTGAAAGTGGTGAAATCTTCCCCTCCCCACTTCACCCCCACAATGGCAAAAATATCCTTACTATTTGCTAAGTTTATTTCCTTAATTCCAGAACAAGCAGACACTCACAAACACACAGCTTTGGAGTCACTGGGGCTCTCAGCAGTTTAAGAATGCCTTGCACAAATACCCATGGTTCATTAAACTTTCAAATAATTGGCACAAAGTCCAGAGCTTGGATTTTTTTTGTAACCCTCTTAACTCTTTCTCCCAGCTGGGCATCTTCATTTCCATTGCTTATTAGTAGGACCCTAATCAAAGCCACAGAGCCACACAAGGAAAAAATTTTCCCTGGGAACACAAAGGAAGTGGGACTCCAGATAAAAACTGCCTTGGATCCCTTATGAAGGACATGGTTATTGAAAATACTTGAGAGATTGGCCAAGATATGATTTCACCTTCACTTGACTACCTACCTATCTGAGACCTGTAACTTTGAATCTGTCTCTGTGTGGTTCCGAAATGTCTAAGAAACATTTAATCAATTCACGTGCTGTCTCAAAAAATAAACAACTAAGGGGCACCTGGGTAGCTCAGTCAGTTAAGCGTCTGACTCTTGATTTAGGCTCAGGTCATGATCTCAGGGTTGTGAGATCGAGCCCCATGTTGGGCTCCACACTCAGGTAGGAGTCTGCTTGAGATTCTCTCTCTCTCTCTCCCACTCCCTCTGATTCCCACCCCCCCGGCTCTGATTCTCTAAATTAATTAATTAATTAGGTATAATTAATTAATTAAATCTAATTAATTAAATCTAATTTTAAAAAGAAATAACTAAGCCTGAATTGTAATAAGTTTGTAATGATCCATTTGTGGCCAAGTGGATCCACTAGCCACACCTATGGGCAGAAAAATATGTCAATATTGGCTAGCTGGAAATTACAAGACCAAAAACAATGAGATTATTACAGTAGAAAAATAACTTAGGAAAATTGCAGTTAAGGCTAGAGAAAAGCAGACTAAAATGTCTGGCGTTTTACCATGGTGCTTACTGCCACCCCAGTTTCACTTCGAAATAGGAAAATGAAAATCCAAGAATGTCTATCAGCTTCTTAAGCACCCACTCCATGCAAGACATACGGGGACTGTGATAGCATGAAATACACAATTCCTCACCATGCTGGAGCTGATAGTCATCTCCATAGGAAAAGATAAAGACACATTAGGATAAAAGCACAAAAGAAGTATGTTTTATTATCCCCATTAATAGAGACATCACATAGGAATCAACAAGAAAGAGCATGTGCTATTGGCTTGGGTGGTCAAAGAAGGCTTATGAAGTCCACAAGACTTGGAAAAGAATAGAAACTAGCTGGAAGGAAGGGAGGGTGCTTTGACTGGGTCAATGGCTTGAGCAAGAACAATGTGGGGGAGTGTGGAGAATAACAGCAGACACTTTTTTTGCCTTACCAGCTTCCTTCTTTGGGGGAACTAGCCCTCTCCCACTCACGCGGTCCTGCTGGACTGCCAGGTGGTGCCTCACCCAATAATATAAGATGGTCAAATGACTCGAGCCAGGCAACTTATGGAGTGAGGTTTATGGAGTGAAGCTCTTCCTCTGGAATTGCTAGGCTAGGAAGAGGTGAGTCTACTTGATGATGGCCACATTACTGGTGATGTGGAAGGAGTCTGTCTAAAGAATAAAGCTGAGCAGAAATAAGCAGATTTTAGATATGGAGAGAAAGAAAGATAGGGAAAGACATAAAGAGACTTGACCCTCCCCCCGCAAAAAAATGAGCAACTAGAGTTGGCCATACCTGAAACCAGGCACACTCTAAACTTTCCAGATATATGGGCTGCTAAATTTCTCTTTGTGCTTGCTGGTTTGATTTGGCTTTCTGATACTTGCTAAATGAAATGATTTTGATGTATACATAATGTCTAACTTTTCTGTAAAACAAGCTATGAGAACTAATACATCGAAAGTTAATTATGAAGTTTAAATAATGAATAGCTAAGCGCACAATAGATGCTTAATGACATTTATTTATTTATTCACAGGACCAAGAAAGAATAAGGTGGAATAACTCTGGTAGTACTTTTATATCCATTATTATAAACAACTCTAGTTGTTTCCATTTGTATGGCTATATAGTATTTCATTATATAGAGATAACATGAATTATTTAACCCATCTCTTATTGTTAGACTTTGAATTTTTCTCTCTCACAAACCATGCTATGATAATCAGCCTTGCACTGTAATCTTAACACATATTTTAAATCATTTATTTAGGATAAAAACCCCAAAGTTTTCTTCCTGATTTTTAAAGCAGAAATTTATTTAAATCCATATAAAGCATATCCCTAACAAATTACCTCTGATATGAGTGAAAATTTGGATTCCAACTTTTGACTCTACCCTAGACTCTGCAATCTTACTACTATTGGAGAAAAATCTCCCAAAAAGATCAGCAAAGAGAATTTGTTCTTCCCAGAGAGGAAAACAATAACACAACTTGTCGTAAGGATGCTGCCACTGACACATTTGCTTTGAAACTTGAGATACTAAGGGGACATCAAAATTCAATTCAAGCCATATTTAAGTAGGCAGAAGTGCAAGCTTTAATTACCAAGGAGAAATCCCCAAGACAGGCATTAATCTGCATGGCAGTGTATCGCTGAGCTCTGCATACTGGTCCTTTGGCAGTATCCTTTCTCACTGAGGCTCAGTAAGTGAAGTTCAAGATCATCAATTAATTACTCCTCTGGCCATGAACAAAAGAAGAAAACAAAAATAGAGAAAGTCCATGTGATGAGTTTTTAAAATAATGGAATGGCTATTTATAAGTTTCATCCTGGGGCCAACGGCTGAAGTTCTGTATGTGGCAAGCCAGTGGCTGTTTGGGGAGCAGCAAGATCAGGAAGAGTCTTTGTCCAGCCCTGTCTGCTGCAGTCACCTCCTGAGAGTCTCTGCATAAATCTGGTCTCTTTTCAAACCCCCAGTTAAGCGATTTCCCACAACTTGCCTTGGCTTATTTTTCCCCATGTGTTCTGTAGATTGTTGCTTTAGGATTGAAAAAACAAAGACAAACTACCTGAGATTAATATCCCTGTTTAGAAGATCCACCCGTGTGGGACCCCATTCAGGGCTTTATAAAACCCTCATGCCTTAAAGACTGGCACAGTTATGGGGAATGGGCTAGGCACAGGGCTGTGGAAAGGAGAGAATAGATTTATATTAGGTTATATGTATGGGACTTTTGTTTAAGAATTATTTATTTATTTTAGAGGGAGAGTGTGTGCACAAGTTGGGGAGGGGCAGAGGGAAAGAATCTTCAAGCAAACTCTCTGCTGAGCACAGAGCCCGATGGGAGGCTCAATCCCATGACCCATGAGATTGTGACCCGAGCCAAAAACCAAGAGTCCAATGCTTAAACCTACTGAGCCACCCAGGTGCCCCTGTATGGAGACTCTTAACGAAGGGGTCCTGTCTTTCATTCTTCCAGCCATCACTTCAAATGTCTCTGGTTTATGGAAATAGAGACTCCCTCCTCACTCCAGCATTCAAGGCCATCCAGAGCCATGACCCTTCACCTACTCTTCAGAGTCATCTCCTTCCATTTCCTACGTGCCTTGTTTTAGCCAAAGTGGAGTCCTTACCATTCCCTAAACTTGCTGTGTATATAACTATTTCTGCATGGCTATTGCATCTCTACCTGCCACTAGGAATGTTATCCTCACCTCCCCCATCTCAGCCTATCACAATTAGACTCATCACCAAAGACCCATCTCCAATGCTGTCTGTTCCATGAAATACTCCTTTACCTTCCATATCTACCTTCACCTTCCACACCTTCCATATTCCTCAAGCTATATGACATATAAATTCTTTTTCCTCAAACCTCCATAGTTCTGTGTGAAAAAAATTTTTTGTATGGAAACCATTACTATCTTGTACTTTAGGTAGACATGGTTTTATCTGATTCCCCCATAAATATTAAATATCTGAAGGGCAAAGACTATTTCTAACACAGCCATAGTTCCCTAAAGTCAGTATTAAAAGTGAAATTAATGACCTTCTAAGTTGGTCATCAAGAATAGGGCCTGTTATAATTCAGCACACACATTTGTTGAGTTCCTCCTGTGTGTCAAGAACTGTGGTCAGCACTAACTGCACATAGCCAATGTTTGTTCCAAGAACAATATGGGAAGAACTCCCGTAAGCTCCAGTCGGTGTGTGCTGGCTCTTTAACTAGAACTGCAATCTCCCCACACACTTGACTTTCAGTTTAGGCCAATCATACATCTATCTGCGAGTTCCTCATGCAACCGTAGGTCCTGGGATAGCAATGCAAGTGGCACTTTTAGCTTTCTTTCTACCTACTGAAACAAATTGCTCTAACAGACCCTCATTTTCATCAAAATTCCACTTCTAACTATGGGGGTTTTTTGGTCTGTGCTCTTAACTACTTCTTTTGCTACAAGATTATTCAGAGTCTCCTCTCCTATCTTAAGCATTGTTCTTGCAACAAAGACTGATGTCTGCTGACTTTGAGTAAGGCATTATGCCAGGCACATCACCTAAGCCTGAGTGTCTCCATCCTCTTTTGCCCTCTCCTTTTATAGTTTATCTCTCCAAAACAGAAATACTTTCTTTCCCCAGAGCTCTCGAATTCGGGAAAGAGGTCAGAAATTAAATACTATCTCATCACTCTTGTTTAGAAATACAGAATCCTTATTGGTGTGTGAAAGTGGGAAATAGGAACCCATTTTTCCCATCTAAAATTGAACAACAGCTAAGTAGAAGTGAAGGGATAGATTTAAATTAGAAAGGCTATATTAAATCAACCCAGATCAAAGCCGATTTCACTCCAGGAAGTGTATGCATGAAAAGGTGTAATTATAAAAACTTGATATTCTGCTGCCTTTATGCATATTCACTTTATGAACTTAGACCTCCAGAAGCCTCCTAGGACTGCTTCCCCATTTTTAATAAGTATTGAGAATGAAGCATTTCCTGAAGGAATTAAAGGAGAGAAGCAGGGTTTTTTTCTTTTTTCTTTTTTCTTTTTTCTTTTTTTAAGTTTAGCAGCAACATTAAAACAAAGAAGTGGCTATTCTGCTGGGTTTTGTGTGTGCTTTAAGAGTACTCCAAATAAAATGAACCTTTGGGGAGTCAGTAAAGAAATTATGGTTTGGCAATTAGGAGGACAACTGATCCATCAGGGAAAAAAAGCTCACTATTAGTTGCAAATTCTAAATAACATCAGTGGGTCTCTGCGCAGTTGCTGGGAATACTTATCTTGGGAAAAGGAGGGGTTTTCAGAGAGTTCCCAGAAGATTTGGTAACTCAAAGCCCAGGTCTACCAGCTGGATCGTGTTCCAGTCATTAGGACACCATAATGGTCATCATAAAACCATCCCAGAGAGGGGCAAGCTGGGAATTAGCTCAGACTGGCCCATTCATTCTATGTGGCTGCCAACCTCAGAACAATATTCTGTGGGGTGTCACCATACTTTAGGGAGCCTCTTAGGGAAGGGCATCAGAGGGGCGCCTGGGTGGCTCAGTCAGTTAAGCATCTGCCTTTGGCTCAGGTCATGGCCCGCATCAGGCTCCCTGCTTCCCCCTCTCCTTGCTTCTCCCTCTCCCCACTCCCCGATCGTGCTCTCTCACTATCTCTCTCTCAAATAAGTAAATAAAAGCTTTAAAAAAATAGGAACAATGTCAGGACTATTGAGAAGTTGATTTTTGTATGCCATTTCCTCCATCCCCAAAATAATAATCACTGCTATGAACCCCTCAGTTCCATGAATCTTTAAAGATGTAAAATTACAGATGTAACCATTAATGCTGTGAGCAGCTTTGAAATCATGACTTCTTTGTCCTCCATCTTACCAATGGAGGCCCAGAAAAGTTGTCACTTGCCCAAAGTCACACAGCCTGTTCTAGAAAGCTCCATCATTGCCCAGTTCGTCCGAGTCCACCAAGAAAGGCTGACGTGTGAATCAGGCTCATCTTGCCACCTGCCTTCCCATTATTCCACATCAGTCTGGTTCAGGGCAGAGGCTGTGGGAAAGGCATATGTGGGTTGAGCTGTGAATTTTTTTTGTCCTCATTTACATCAAAACAATAGCTGACTTGGGGACAGGATGCCTCCACAGAAGTTGAGATAGATTTGACTATGTTTTGCAAAGAACATTTACTTCTGAGATGGGCCAGGTTTCAGGCTCCCGGGTGGGTGCATCAGTTGGTGAAGTCATTAGTTGAATGTCAGGGCTTTTTTTTCTTTTCCCTTCTAGAATCTAGGCTCTGCTTTCCCTGCTGTGGATGATGAATCTGAAATATTTATGTGGATTTATAATGACTATTTAGCATTTAAGGCACCTGATATTTGCCAAAGTGCTTGACAATCCGTGTTTATTAACAGGAAAATAACGGCTAGAAAAATCTGTGCTGTGATATTTAGGGAGCAGGTTCCTTTGTGGCTACACACAGTATTTCTGGGAACGATGTGAGGGCCAGTGATTCAGAGTGAAATTCATTGGCTGAACTCTGCCTAAGACCTCATACTTAAATTTCCCCCTAGTTTACTAGAGACTTTGTTCCAATGATCCTGAAGAATAGCATGATATTATGCATTTTATTCACTAATCAAGCACTTATTAAGTGTCGACTCGGTGTTAAGGATGAAGAGTTAATAAGATTCTGTCCAAATCTGGGTTAGGTGCTCCTCCCATTATGCCTTTCGGTCTAGACTTAATGGAAGCTTCTCAACACTGGAATGGGAGCCTGGGTAGGGGTGAAATCTGGCAATGTCTGGACACATTTCTGGTTATCACTACTGAAGGGGGTGCTACTGGCAGGTAGTGGTAGGACCAAGGATGGAACTCAACATCCTGGAGTGCACAGGACCCCCCAGCACAATGAAAGAATTATCTGGTCCAAAATGTCAGTAGTGCCAAGGTGAGGGAGCCCTGTTACAAGCCTGTCCTCTCAGGTATATAATTGTCTGGGGACATATCAGCCTCCCCCCTTGAGATCTCTGAGTGCAGAGGCCATTTCTTACTTCTCATCGCATCCCAGCACCTAACACATAGAATACAAAACTTAGTACATGGTGTTGAATGAATTCATGAAGATGGTATCCTATCCCTCTGGGAGCCCAAGCCCATGATCTCTGGAGCGGAGATAGGTAAACAGGCAGTTTAGGGATAAAATATGTCTGGTCTTCAAAGTGCGATCAGATAAGAGCTATTTTGTGTGACCTCATAATTTATCATCCAAACAGATATACTTTTGAAACTGAGCGTGAGCACTTTCAAG
Source organism: Phoca vitulina (assembly GCF_004348235.1). NCBI lineage: Eukaryota > Metazoa > Chordata > Mammalia > Carnivora > Phocidae > Phoca > Phoca vitulina. Next base: position 20,194,571 of record NW_022589716.1, read on the forward strand.
TAATGAAGGCAGGAATACAGATGAAACCATGCCACTGGCCAATCCTATACAAACAAGGCATATTTCTAGCCCACATGCTCCTGAGCAGTCACCATGAAGCAGGTGTCAATGCTTCTTGGAATCCACAACCACACATAGGAGCTAGGTATTAGGTATATAAAGGATTTCATGGGGAGTTGGAAACTTTACGTTGCATGTTACAGTATACAAAGTTAATAGAAATAAATAAGTAAAACCCTGCTAGAGGCTTGTTCTTCATTCCCAGCCCCCATTTCATGCCCACCCTCTGCCAAGTGCTCTGAGGCCAACAGCTTCTTCCTCTGCTTCTCGAACCTTCCCCCACCAGCCTCTGCAGCTTTCCAGATTGTCCTTCTTCCATGATCCCCCTGCTGCCTTTTATTATCACAAAGGTATAGCACTGTCCCAGCTTGCATCCCTGCACCCGCTAGCCTTGCCCAGTCACCAAGCAGTCCTCCCTACACAGGAACCAGTTAGAGGTGGTCAATAAAATAACCTTTCCCAGATAGGGTTGTCATGGCTCTGAGCTCCAGGTGGGGTCTCTGTCATGCTGTGGCTACGGACAGAAGGGCTAGGCTAACCCTCCCTGGGATTGTGGGAAAAAGCTTTACAGAAGAAATATGATTCAGACTCTTGTCAGTTTATTCAAAGGAAATTTAATCATTAAGCCTCTGAAAATACGAGAAAAAGTTTGGACTTCATGTTTCCTGGATGAGTAGAATGGTCTCCAGCCGCTGGTGTACTTTATTGGGGGGAGGGAGAAGTCAGAAAGATCTTCTGTAGAAACTTGCTAGAGTGAAGTAAATAATGGGTGTGGTTTGTGACTTCTCCAAGCCTAGACTTTAGAAGAAAGACACTGAGGATGCAAGTTAACTTCTTATTTGTACTAAACTCTATTTCAGAGTTTATCATCTTTAGTGCAGTTATTGTGAAAACAAACATCTACTTCATTTTAATTCAAAGTGTCATGGTTTGGTTATGAGTAAATATTAAGGACAATAAAGTGACTATCTTTAACTTTAGGTACAATAACTTCTTTTATTCTGTAGTTCCATCTGATACACAACCACAACAGAGAAATCGCCAACTGAGACTATAATATGCTGTGTCTGCCTGAACTAGATTAAGAAGATTCTCCTCTCCACAAGATCCACAGCATCCATCACCCTTATATAAATTTAGAGATTTCACTACTTGGTCTGGGAGTTTGATATCAAATGGACCTTTCAGAATAAAATGTTACTGGTATTTGATATTCTCCATTCCAGCTGGCTTTCTTCGAGTACACGAAACAAACACCAGATGGTAATTTGTATAAGGATAAGGGAACTGGTGCTAATTTTAGAAAGTTCTTGGCCATTTCCCTCACCCAAAGTTAGGAAGGGAATTCTCAGTTGGAATGACTTTCCAAGTTTCAAGAAGCAGCTGTCTGATTTTCTTAAAATGGTGCCATCATTCTGCTTAACAGTATGACAGGCCAGACCACAGTATTCCATGCATAGAAAATCTGCACTCTAAATCTTCCCCATCATTGGTAAACACATCAACCAGACAAAGGTAGGCCTCCAAAACCCAGGGCCCATTGGCCCATTGACTCCATTTCCTCATTCACTCACTCTACTTCTAACCATTCCCAGGGTAGGTAGTCCAACTGGTTGAACCCTTTTTTAATCTCTGGTCTCAACTGTCAGGTGGCAGTCTCACCAAAAAGGCTCACTGGTGAGAGCTAAATGAAAGGTGTACTGATGCAGAGACTGGGCAAAGCCAGGCCTGCTGGCAATTTGTGAGACAGATGGCTCTGCAAATATGATTCTCACACTTGGTTGTAAGGTAAACTGTGAACCAGGGAGCAACAGGTGGCCGGTAAAGGCAATGCTTAAATGCTGTCTGCATGTTTACATTTAGCTCTTAGAGGCGGAAATCTTCCTAATTGAATTCAACAAACAGCTCCTAGGAAGTCATTGTGTGCAACACACTATGCTAAGCTCTGAGGTCCAGGGGCTGAGTTTCGGAGAGTCCCAGCTTTATAGCTTAGTTTCACTGTGCCAAGAGGGAAGAACAAATCGTTATATAAGAAGAAAGGAAGAACAAAGGATTGATTCCAACCACAGAAACAGGATATTTTTTCTGAGGAGCCAAAGGTCTAATGTGAAAACAAAGGTTGAGTTTCTTTTTTTTTCTTTTTTTTAAGATTTTATTTATTTGAGAGAGAGAGAGCATGAGTGGGGGTGAGAGGCAGAGGGAAAGAGAGAAGCAGACTCCCCGCTGAGCAGGAAGCTCACCACAGGGCTCAATCCCGGGACACTGGGATCATGACCTGAGCTGAAGGCAGACACTTAACTGACTGAGCCACCCAGGCACCCCAAAGGTTGAGTTTTTATGGGCAAACATGGTAGGAAGCTTCTTCCATGAGGAGGGAAGCAGAGTGAGGAACAGAACACAGAAGAGGGCAGAAGGAGTGTATTTGTGTGAGTGGGGGTGTGGGGGTGTGTGAGTGTGGGTTGTGTGTGAGAGTGAGTGTGGACGCATGTGAATGAAGGTGTGTGAGTATGGGTGTGAGTGAGAATACATGTGAGTATGGGTGTGTGAGGCTATGTGTGGTGAGGTGCATGAGTATGAGTGTGCATGTGTGAGAGTGTATGAATGTGTGTGAGGGTAAGTGTATTTAATGCTGGAGGATTTAGTAGATAAGGCTGTTAAAGGTGGGATAACCCTAATTGTGGAGCATAGATTTATATTCTATAAAAGATCCTGACTTTTCCTCCTTCAAAAAAAAAAAAATGTTCCCAAGGCAGGATGAATTCCAAGACATTTATCTACACAATTGGAAGTTTTCTATTGGAGAAGGCTATTAGCAGGGGGTGCCTGGGTGGCTCAGTCGGTTAGGCATCTAACTCTTGATTTCAGCTCAGGTCATGATCTCAAGGTTGTGAGATCAAGCCCCTCATCGAGCTCCATGCTGGGTATAGAGCCTGCTTAAGATTGTCCCTCTCTCCCTCTGTCTTTCTCTCCCTCTCTCCTCCCTCTCTGAAAAAAAAAAAAAAAAGAAGAAGAGGAAGGATATTAGCAAACCTGTGTCTTAAAAAGCAATCGGAGGGGGAGATGAACCATGAGAGACTATGGACTCTGAGAAACAAACTGAGGGTTCTAGAGGGGAGGGGGTTGAGGGGATGGGTTAGCCTTGTGATAGGTATTAAAGAAGGCACATATTGAATGGAGCACTGGGTGTTATACGCAAATAATGAATCATGGATCACTACATCAAAAACTAATGATGTAATGTATGGTGACTAACATAACATAATAAAATTAAAAAAAAGCTTGTGTTAACAATTAAATAATATGCTGGTAATAGAGGTGGGGGGCTGATTAGCAGACAATTGCAATAGTCTACAGAAGAAGCAATAAGAGTCTAATCATAACCTCAGCTCTTCCTTGAGCACTTACTACGTGCCAGGCATGAAACCAAGGGCTTTACATGCATTTTTTCATTTAAAGTTCACAGAAAGCCTAGGAGCTAAGTGTTTTCACTCCCACTTCAAGTGAGGCCCAAGGTAAGTAACATGGTTGATGAATGGCTGAGCCAGAAGTGCATCCAGATCTGTGTGGTCCAAGGCTTGGGCTGGCAGAACCCTATCTCAAAGGAAAGCAAGAAGGAAAGGGGAGGGAGGAGGAGCTTAAGGAGGCTCCCGGTATAACATGAGACTTTTGTCTTCAGCCAAGCTGATACCTGCAGAAGGAAGAGTATGTTTAAGAGAGAGAGACATGGAGTTCTTTTTCAAACAAATTAAATTGAGGAGTGTAGGGCATACATGTGTGGATAGTAGCAAAGAAATGGGGTGTGGATCTGAAACTCAGAGGAGATCATGAGAATGTGGCGAGAGACGAGGAGTGCAAAGAGAAGCTATGACCTTCGTAACTCCCATATTTTAAGGATAAATAAGGAAAGGGCTGTCAAAGAGAACCTCAGAACTTAAGGTAACAGTGCTGACCATGAGAAGATCTGCCATCTAAAGGATTTTGAAATGAAAAAAAAAAAAAAAAAGAGAGATTTTCTTTAACCACCCCTAGGCAAAGAGAAGATTTAGAAATACAGTGTTAATTCTTATTTTGAGTATAATTTTAATGGGGTACACAGAACCCACACCTGCATCTTGATGAGATAACTATCCAAGAGTCTGACCCACATGCACCCCGGAACTTCCTGAGTTCAAGGGGCAGGTTCACTGAGCCAGCATACTGAGCTTATAGAGTTTGGTACTGCTGGGTATCCCAGAATTAGAGAGTTGGGTCCCCAGTAAATGGAAATACTGTCCTCCTGGCCAGAAACCTGAGTGTTTTCTATGACATCCTCTCTCCACTTCTAAATCAAATCCCTCACTAAGGGCCATCAAACTGACCTCCTTATTATCTCTTGCTTGAATCCACTGCCACTTCCCTAATCCAGACTGTTGTCATCTCTTATTGAAAGCATGACCACAATCTCCTACTCCTCCCCACATCCTTCCCCCAAATCCAATTTCCCTGGAGCAGTATATGTTGTACATTTGTTATCCCATCCTACAAAGAGTCTCTGATCTAAAAAGGTAAAGAACCATGTTGGAGTCACTTCAAGCAAATTAATTAAAGCCTTCATTTCTCTAGATTGATAAACCCACCAGGCTCTCTCCCATCTCAGAGCCCTTGTGTCTGCTCTTCCCTCTGCCTGGAAGGTTCTCTCCACATATCCACATGGTTGGTTGCCTTATTTTCTTCAGGTCCTTCCTCAAAACCTACCTTCTTAATAAGGTCTTCCTGGCCACCCTACCTAGAATTTCATACCCATTTCCCTATCATATCAGTTCCTACCCTTCTTTCCTGCATTATTTTTCCACCATAACACTTAACCACTACCCAAACTACTACATACATCAGTTATTTACCTTGTTCGTTGTCTGCCTTCTCCACAGGAAAGTACATTTTGTAAGGATTTTTGTCTGCTTTTGTCCGCTACTATATCCCTAGTGTCTAAAAGGACACTTGACACATGGTAGATAATGATCAATGATGTTTACTGATTTTTGTTTGTTTGTTTCTTTCAGTGTGTTTTATTGTCCTGGATCATCTGGTGAATTTTCCTAGTTCTCACCTGAAGTGCATAAGTAATTTCAAATTCTTTTTGAGGTTGGTTCCTCATATCTAGCTACAAAAACAAACAAACAAACAATAAAATTATTATCTCTCGTTTTAAGGAAGAACACTGGTATTCTTACTTTTGAATGCCAAGCATGGCAGGGGTGTGGGGTGGGGGTGGAGGACTGTTCCATTTAAAAATTATTAAAAATGAATTATGAATTTTCATTTGAAAGGTCTTCCCATTTGTGCTTATTAATAGCTATTAGATGACTCAGTTGAGGTAGGAGCTCTCTAATGGCTAAGGTGAAATTAGTCCTCACATCCATTTTGTTTTTAGAAACAAAGAAGTTGGTGAATATTAGAAGAAGAAGCCTTTCTATTTCATTACTTTTTTATGAGCAAAGTTCATCAAAACTTCTTTAGAATAAAACTCACAGTTTTGAGCAAGCCCCACTTGTCTTGCAGAAAATATATGTATATTGATGATATGCAGGTGATTTAGCAAACACAGTAGTATCAATACAGACCCTAAGTAAGGCACGGCCTGTGGGGAGGGAAGTGGCAGTGTGTAGATCTTGGAATAAGGTGGAAAGAAATAGCCACAAAAACCAGGCACATGGTGCAATACAAGGGCCTCAAAGGGAGAAACTCAGCTGGGCAGCTGCGGCTTAGCCTTCAAAATGCTGAAGCATGTACCTAATGCAAATGCCAGCCTTTTAATCAACATCGAGTCAAAACTAGTTAGATTTAGTTACCACTCCACAGTCTCTGGCCCTGAAAATCCATGGGTTGTGTTCATTCTAGTCAAGTGGGTTGGCATCCGGCACACACAGTCTCACTTCCAGAAAGGCTCCATTTCTGCCATCAGTGATCTGCTTTGGGAATTCATTCTTGGCAAATAGGTCTCCTTGTGTCTAGTATATCTGGAAATAATAATTTCAACAATTAGTATTTATTGAGTATTTGCCATATGCCAGGCACGCAATGAGTATTTCGTATATTAGATCTCATTTAATCCTCACAACAGTTTTGTGAGATAAGTATTATCCCCCCTTTTAGAGACAAGGGAACCAAGTTCGAGAGGGTTTAAGGGTATTGGCTAATGTTACACGATGAGTGAGCATTGAAGAATCCAGAACTGACTTCAGAACTGTAGCTATTAACCCCTGTGCTCTACTGCCCTTCTAAAGAATGAAAAATGGAGAGATGGGGAAATGGTAGAGAAGTGATCTCCAAGGGGTGTGTTTCTGAGTAGGGTCAGAAAGCTATGTACTAAACCAGAAAAAAAGACTCAGCCAGTCTCTATTCCAAACTGACTCCTCATAAATTGCTTCAAAGGAGCCCTAGTTTGAGAACCATTCTTTTGAGCCTTTTGGGTAAGATGGGGGTAGGGCGGTTGTCACTGAAACAAAACCAAGCAAAATAGCCTCATGGCCATTCCAAGCCAGCAACATAGCAGAGTGAAGTGTACATACATGTACCTTATGATCGTTTAATATATGTGTTTATCAAAAAAAAAAAAAAGGCAAAAACCAGCAACACATGCATACAGCTATTAGAAAGATGTAGTGAAAAAGAAAAATACATTTCCAACCTGCAGGCAATCTGTTGCCATCCCATCAAAAAGCATCAGCAAAACAGAATGTTCTATCTCGGTTCCCTCATGGTTCTTGCAGTGAGAGCATCTCCCTGAACTGAAGTAATTCCAGTGTTGAAAACATCCGCATTTTTCATACATGGCTCCTAAACACAAGCCCACAGCCTCATGTGTGTACAAAAGTAAGGACACTGCCCACTATGGGAGATTGAAAGGTTTATCAAAGATTGTTTCAATTCTTGGAGATTTTCTCATTACAGAAAGATTTTAGACCCCATCTCCACCTGTGTGTGATTTGACTCTCATATTTCCAACACATTTTAAAAAGTAATTGTGATTGCAAGTGTGGATTTCTTTTTAACTTAAGCTCCACACAATTACCTTCACAGGTCCCATAATTTGGCTTTCACATTCTCTCAAAATCATCAAAACAAAGTTATTTCCCAGGTGTTTTCCAGTGGGCTAGATACCGTTTGCCACAGTGCATAAACAGAATGGGGGTGTTTCCCAAAATATGGAATCAGGATGTTGCATACTTACCTCCAGAACGGGGTGCAGCTTTCTTTGTGCTCTTAAAAAATGCTATTTGGCTTCATTTTTGTAATAGTGAAAACGATTTCTAAAAAAGGGGCAATCATATTATGAACGGCACTTAACAGGGGCAGCTCTGCAAACTGGTACAAGATTATTACATCTTCACTAATTTCTGCAAATTTGTGTGGAATCAGGGTCCTCTTTGTGACTAGGAATATCTTATATAAAACCTTCACTTTTATAACGAATTTTTTTCCTCTCATCAACAGGATACAATATGGCATATAATGAGATCTCATTACAACAGATTTTAATATACCACAGGTCAAATGGTGCCCACATAGGCTAACTTCTCAAGACCAGATTCTAATAATATGCAGTTTAACTAAGTGCATATTATTGGACTTTTTTCTGATAATGTTAGTCCTAATCCCCTGAAACTCAGTTCCACAGGTCTCATTAAGCAGCCAGTTTAAAAAAAAAGAAAAGAAAAAACAGCATATATGTGTTTTTTCTTTATTTGGAAAAAGATTTTTATCTGCTTCTATCTGTTAGAAATAACACTGGACTAGGTGCTGCAGCAATTATAAAAATATATTTGACACTGTTCCAGTGACGCACAATCTTAGTGAAGCATTAATGATTGGGGGCCCAGGCTCTGGAGTCAAACCGTGTTTGTGTCCTGGTTTTACCACTTGCTAGTTGGGTGACCTTGGGCAATCTATTTAACCTCTCTGTGCCTCTGTATCTCATCTGTTAATTGATGGTATTTCTGCTAATAGTGCTGACTTTATCACTGAAAATTAAGTGAAGTTAACACTTAGCACAGTGCCTGGTATATAGAAATAACTCAATAAACTCAATAAATACTAGAAGAGAGAAAGTTAAGAAGAAAGTTATCTTAAAATTGAATTGGGAAAATGAGACCTACCTTTATGAAACTGAGGCCAAATGGCAATGTATGCAAAATGGTGTGAGAACACTCGTTGAGAGTGGGGCCGTGGAGGGCAGTGGACGCCAGAGCACACTGGGAGGTTTTTATGGAGGAATTTTCCTTGTGGGACCTTGTTCGTGGACCAGCAGCCCTAGCATCACTTGGAAGCATGTTAGAAATGCAGACTCTCAGGGAACCTGGGTGGCTCAGTCAGTTAAGCGTCCGACTCTTGGTTTCACCTCAGGTCATGATCTCAGGGTCATGGGATCGAGCCCCACTTCAGGCTCCACACTCAACACAGAGTCTGCTTGAGATTCTCTCTCACCCTCTCCCTCTGCCCTTCCCCCCTAAAATAAGTAAATAAATCTTAAAAAAAAAAAAAAAAAGAAAGCAAGAAATGCAGACTCTCAGTTCCAGTCCAGACCTACTGAGTCAGAAACTGTGCAAGATCCCAGGAGATTAGTGGGACAGGAAGTTGAGAAGCACTGCCCTAGAACACATCTCGCCCCTCAAAGCTTTTGGGCCTGTCATTATCTCTCATCACACACATCAGTGTTCATAAAAGAAGAACACTGGGGGAGAGGGAGAGTCTACTTCCAAACACTCCCACTGTAAAAAAAAACTGTGAATGTTAAATTCTAACAGTTACATGTTGGAACTATGATAGAACTGACAAAAATAAGTGGAATCCGCTAAATAAAGCATGAAACATAAGTTATGATTCAATTAATATTTATGCCTAGACAGGGTAAAAATCACAAATATTTATTTCATCCAGACTGAAAATGAAAACCAAGAAAACATGATGATTCTCTTTGGGAGGATTTGGGCAGAAGTCCCTGGTACCTTCAGGCTTACAAAAAACATGTATTCCCCTAGAATGCAGACAGTTCACTTCCATGGTCTCCCCGCCCATCCTCCTCACACACACACTGAACAATCACACAGCATTTCAATGACTTACACTTGTGTACACACCACACATTGCAGGCACGGAGACTCACACACCCAGACTCATCTACACTTTGACACTTTTTCATAGCTGCCTTCTTTCTGTCCTTGGGCACCTGCTCAAATCTTGCCTGCCAGAGTCAAAGAATCTTTCATCTAGAATAAATCTCTGGTAAAGGGGATAAGAACAGAAGGGGAGAGTCAGTGGTGAAAATAGTAGTATCTATCAATTATCAGGTGCCTTGTTGTACAAGATATTGTCCCACAGATTATCCTCTTGTTTTTTCATTCCTGAAATAACTCTCTAAAACAGGCTATTAATTCTCTACTATTTCAATTGAGGGAATAAAGGCCAATAAGGTCAAATGAACTATCAAAAGCTATGCAGCTAAGGGACGCCTGGGTGGCTCAGTCGGTTAAGCATTCAACTCTTGATTTGGGTTCAGGTCATGATCTCAGGGTCATAAGATCGAGCCTTGTGACAGGCTCTGCACTGGGCATGGAGCCTGCTTAAAAGTCTCTCTCTTCCTCTACCTCTGCCTCTCCCCGCCCCTCTCTTAAAAAAAAAAAATGCAGCTAAGAAGCAGCATAACTGAGACTCGCACCCAGTTCTGTCTTCTCTCCAACTGACAGAGTAAAGCCAAGGCCTATGAATCCAATAGCCATCTTTTTGAGGAATGGCTTCTATTTTGTAATTCAAATGTAATATTTTCCCTCACTTTCACTTGGTATGATGAGTGGCAAAGTGGCAAAGGAATTTTCCAAAGTCAGAGTAAATTTAAGCTGTGGATGGTGAAGTGCAGGATAATTTCCTTCTTGGTATTTTAGAAGTTCTTCATTTTAACCATCTGTTGTGGGCTGACAGATGGGTTGATATATGACAGAATAATGGGTCTTCAATTCTAGAAAGACATAAGGAAGGCTTGAAAAAATAGCAGCTCTTTTCATGAACCTAGCTGTGCTAATGCTTGCTCACTTGCAACCAAAAAAAAAAAAAAATTAGTGGGAGGGAAGTGTGAAATATAATCATAATCATTCCCCTAAACAGAAAGTTTCTCACAATTGCCAAAGGTCAAATCCAGTAAAACATGCCTATTCTAAAATTATGCTAACATTTCCAAATCCAGTCATTTAACAGGGGGTGAGGGGGGGAGGGGCATGAGGGATAATAGATAAGTAAAAATAATAAAAACAAAACTCCAAATAACCTTCTTCCCTCCCTGTCTTCCAGCCATTTAATTTTCTTTTTTACAGGCAGCCAGTGTCATGAGTTTCTTATATCTTTGAGATAATTTAGGAAACATGCAGATTTTTGAAATCCAGATGATTTTCCAAGTGACAATGCCAGATGTAAGCTCTCTGTCCTTTCTTCTGCCATGCGGTGGATATATCTAAGAAGTCGTGCATACGACAGACATTCGGCTAGGCACTATGGCTGTCCCATCCCCAAGGAACTTACAATCTAGTGAATGAAACCATGGGGAAAGAATTTAAATAGCACATACTGTGTCCTTTCTGAGAATGGAAGGATGATCGGGGCATTCACTGATCCTAGCAGTGGCTCATTCTCCAGGCAGAAGTCTTCAAGTGGACTTCCAGGTCCTCACACAATTATTCTAGTTCTTTTCCAGTCATGTACTGCAACCAGCTGAAATAGTCACACATGCATACCTGGTTGTTGCCAAATCTCCTCGGTGATGCCAAATAGGTTTGAAGCTCTACCCACAAAGAACCACTGGCTCAAACGTTAGACTGCATTAGCAATATTTTTGCCCTATGCATTGAACCTCAGCAGAGTGAATCTATTTTCAGAAGAACATCAGTATACAGATTGAAAAAAAGAAGTCATTACAGCTGAATTCATGATCCAGTGTCATTGACCAGGACAACAACAGCCCATGTCACTTGAAGATTATATCATCTTCACCACCATCATCATCCCAACCATTTATGCAACAATTAAAATATTCTAGTCTCCATGCTTCACATTTTAATTTAATTTTAAACCTCACAACAATCCTGTCAGGTAGGCTTACATGTTACAGATGTGAACACTGAATCGCAGAGAATTTTTAAATCCATGATCCAAGTTTGCTTTAGTGCACTATTTCCAGCCATGCATAGCAGCTCTTCTATGTCTTAGCTGGGAGATATCAGTAGTATAGAATAGTAAGTTAATAATAGGATTATGTTTTCAAAGGAGTATTTGACAACCTGGATTTATCTCGACAGTTCCTTCCCACTCTAATATTATATAATTGTGAAGGAGGAAGATGTGCTTTCTTTCCACTTGCAGGGAAGATGATGGCAAGAGAACACAGAGCAGAGACCAGAGAGGGGCTGACTTGGTTCAGAAAGTGGCACCTGAAAGGTCTTCCAGCATTTTCTGAGTCAAAATTTCTAGGAGTAGCTCACTCGACATGATTTCCTATAAAATGTGTCCATTTTTAAATATAGGTTGGAGGGAAACCTTAAAATATTTAGACAAATGAAGAAATTACTTTGGAATATCTGATATTTTTACTATCCATGCCTCTACTACTTGCCACTGTATGGAGAGAAAAAGGTAGTTGTGTGTCATGTTTTTTAAAAAGTGTGATGTGTGTGTCTGGGTGTGTGTGATATCATATATATACACATATATATAAGTAATCTCTACACCCAATGTGGGGCTCAAACTCACAACCCCGAGATCAAAAGTCACATGCTCTTCCGACTGAACCAGCCAGGCATGTGGTGAAGTAGTTTTGATCACGCAGGGAGAGAACATTCTAGCCCAGGGTACATGGGAGAGATGGAGTTCAATTCTGGCTGCTTTTGACTTGCAGCCTCCCCCCATGTCTCCTGTATGCCACACTTCCTCCAGATGTTTTATCTGTACACTGCCTGACATCTGGCGTTTTCCAGATATGTTTACAATGCCCAGATGCTTCATGTCAAGTAGACAAAGCTGATGGCTAATTGACTAAATCTTAGCATTTTTATCTAGCTGATTCAATGGCAGCCCCAAAAATATTTTGGAAGTGCTAAAAAATACATAAAAATAAAAAATATTGATATGATCAATAAGTGTCTCCAAATTTACAGATTCATCTTTGAATCACAATACAAATGTGTTTTTTTTTCCCCTGAGTTATTTTTAAGATGTCCAGACTGTTTCAACGGTTGACTCCCCTCTGGTCTAGGACTTGAGCATCTTACTTGTTTCTGTACTTACTGGTAGATGTGTCAAAACCAATAACCAACCACTTGGAAAGAGTGCTGTTTTCCTTATAAGCTAGAAGCTCACCTGGAAACAGTTAACAGCCCTGGTTGTTTCCCTAAGCTTACAAACTTCAAAGACCACGCCGGTCCAGAAAGGCAGGAATCCTCTTCTGCCACCATTTAGATAGCTAAACAGATCCCTGCAGACCTCTTCACCTCTTTGATGATTGTTTGGCTTTCCGAGAGAGAGGACTGCAGGTGAGCAAGTGCAGAGAATCAACAGCAGATATGTGAGCCACCAAAATTCTCACTGAACAAGCATTCTTTCCCTCCTTTTAAACCTCTCTCTGCTAGCAGAATGGCCCAATGAATCTTCCAGGTCCTGACCAATGTCAACGTGCATTCTTCTTGGGCATGGTATAAGGAGGTAGTGGAGAGAAGCCCAAAATCCCTCTAGACACCGATTCATCGACCTTCCAGATAAGTCATTTTGTGATGTACTTAGTATTCCACATGTGTTGAGAACCACCCAAGGGACAAACCTAAAAGGATTCTGGATGCAACCAGATCTGTGCAGCTTTCCCTGTCCCCCTAGACTGGCTAGTGCCACGCATTGTTTTGTTTGCTTTCAAAACACCAGGTCCTTTTCCTGCAAAGCCATTATCATCATCTGCAATTACATATTCTTCTGTGATTATTTGAGTAAGGTCTCTCCTCCAGCAGAGGGAATACTGGGATCATGTCTGTTTTTATTAATTACTGTATTCCAAAGACCTGGCACCTAGTCGGTTCTTACTAGAGATTTGTTGAATAAATGAATGAACCCACCTGATTTATTTGACCATCAAAACCCATTGAATAATACCAATACACTTTTCTATGCTGTTATATATCCAATTATATATAGAATTTTCCTCTCTCTTTCTGTGTGTGTATGAAAATTCATTGGGAGCTTACTATGTGTCAGGCACTGAGCTAAGTATTTTATTGAATTAACTCATGCATCCTTGGCAAAAACCCTGTGAAAACGTATGTCATTATTGCCCCTTTTTACAGATAGGAAAACTGAGGCTTCATTGAGTCCCAGAGCTAGTTAGTAACAGTTGAGATTTGAACCCAAGGCTGACTGATTCCAAAGACAATAGACTTAACCATTATGTGATGCTTTCTTTTCTAAAAACCTGTATGTAGTGAGACCTACCTCACAAATTCTTAATGAAGATTAAATAGAATAAATCACATGAAGGCCTTAGCACAGTGCATGGCTCAAAGTAAGCATTGACTCAGTAGCAATTACTACAAGCAATACTGCTACTATTACTACTAATTTATTTTGAACTGTTACTAATCTTCCAATATTACTATGAACTTGTTTTGAAAAGTTTGTGCTATTTGTAGTGAAAAGGTTAGGCAGGGTCAATTAGAAATCAAATCAGTTTTTAAGGGGTGTTTTTAATATTGATTTACAACAACATTGCAGTGAGCTAGTGAGGACTGCATCCATTCTGAGGTTGTCAAACAGCCAAGAATACCTCCCTCTTGCACAAAGATTATGAAATCTATTGTCTATGACTAAGCTAAAAGGAGAGAGGCAGAGGATCTTTTAAAAAGTCTTCTTTTCATAAGAAAAGTGAAAAACAAGAAACAGGAGGCCCCAGTTCCACAGCTGAGCAACCACAGATCAATTGATAAAGTTCTCTGAAGAACAAACTAAAAAAGAGAAAGTGTCGTGTGTCAATCACAATCAAATTTAACTTAAGAGGAAAAGAAATGAAGTCCCACACTGATTCTCAAGCATAAGCCAGACTCTTCCCACATGAAACAAGATGACTAATTACTACTCAGCCTTTATAACAGAAGATCAGCACCCACTACCTCTTTCCTTTTGCAAAATTTCAATTCATTAATGGTGTGACAGTAGTGCATTTTACATTAATAACATAAAACGATCCAGATTGTGCAGAGAAAGGAAAGGTGCAAACCACTTGAACACTGGTACCCACCTGTCCTTACTCCATTTTTTGAACAGTACCTAGCCTGTAGTGGGAAGATCATAAATATTGGGCAAGTAATTACGAAAAGGAACTGATAGAACAAGGGACAAATGAAGAAATGAATGGGATTTGGAGTCCAATCGATCCAAGTTTTGTATTCAGTTCCTCTACTTACTTCTCTAAGCACTTCCTTCATCTGTTAAAGAAACAAAACAAAACAAAACAAAACAAAAAACTAACAGCTACTTTGTAGGGCTGTGGTAAGGCAGAACTGAGATGAAATATGGAAAGCATTTTAACATCATGCCTGACACATGTTGGGCCCCCCGTTAAAGCTACTTTGGAATATAATGCAATTCACCCGCCAGCAAGGGACACAGACTTTGGAGCTCAGCAAACCTTGTTTGCAAACAAAGCTCAGCAACTTAATGACACTGAGAACTCCAGCAACTCACTTCATCTTTCTGAACCTTGATTATCTCATCTGGAAAGTGGGGTCAATAATAGTCGTCTCAAAGTGTTATTAGGAGAATTAAAGGAATAATGTATGGGACACACAGTGTCTGAATCATAGTAACTGCCCCATAAATGCTAGCCAGAAGTATTAATATTGCAACTTAATTTTTATCGTGAGCCTCTAAAAGGCCTCTAAAAGCAATAGAGCCCTTTAATAATAGATTAAAAACCCAGATTCTGGAGCCAAACTCCCTGGCTCCAAATCCTGGCTCTGATCTTTCAAGCTGGAGTTAAGTAAATTATTCCATCTGGAAAATGGAACTGTATATTTCATCCCATTCCACCAGCCACCGTCCTGCACATGTCCTGAGAAGAGAGAGGTCAAGTCAGATTTTCCCCTACATCTAGCCTGAAATGCAGTCCCCGCCGTCCCTATAGGCCATCTCCTCCTGTGGGCTGCCAATACGGAAGGTCCAAGCCTCTTTGGTCACACTGGTCTGCCTTCAGACCTCTACCAGACCACTGGGGCCATGCATTGGGTTGCTCTTATCAACTCACATACGGGGTCCTACAGACCAGGAGGGACATGAGAGGCATGCTGGCCTTGTGAAAGCTAAGCTGACAAATGGCAACTAGGGTCATCTCAGACTCAAGTACCAAAAGAAAATGTGACATCAATGACCCAAAATTGGAGAAGGAGCATCACTCTCACTGTGGATGGAAATGTACTTCCATTCGTTCACTATGGTTTAGAGCTATGCAGTCTAATACAGTAGCAATAGCAATGTGGCTACTAGACAGTTGAAATGTGGGTGATATAAATTAGGATGGGCTATAGATATAAAATTCGCACCAGATTTCAAAGACCTCATACAAAAAAAGTAAAATGTCTTATTAATAATCTTATATATTTGGTTTTATTCTATAAATACATATACTGTCTTCATATAACTAATTACACCAGTTTCTTTTTGCTTTTTTTTTTAATGGGACTACTAAGAAACTTAAAATTATGTATATGAATCACATTTCTGGCTCACCTTCTATTGGACAGCACTGTCTCAGGGTTCCCTCCCCAGAATGGGGCCTTATAGGCCTTTCCCAACTTCAGCCATCCTCTGCCCTGCTTCTGTCACCTGAGCCATAAATTTAAACTTAAATACAATGTAATTTTGAAGAAAACCCTGTACCACTACTGGATACAGAAATCCAGCATTATTTGTCATAATTAGGAGATAAACATAGAAACGAATCAACGGAGAGTAAGGAGTACTGTATTGCAGCCAGATACCATTGCTTGTGTGAAGCCTCTGAGCCTGGGGCCAATTTCCTTTGATAAATAGGTGTTAAATGTTTTTAAATAGATGTTAGCGACAGATTAGCACCCAGCTGAGACTTTCTTCTTTACTTGTCAGATTGAAAGACAATTGTGAAGAAAAATGCCTTTCTCAGCGTTAAGAAGCCCCATGTTATTTATTTCTATGTCTGTGTTCCCACAATAAGGAGGTAACTCAAAATTAAGAAAGTGTGGACCTGATAGAAAAGTCATTCACTAAACATGGAGCCCTTTGCCCTGCATTCAAATCTCAGTACTTGTGATGACGGGGACACATCACTTAACTTCTCTGAATCTGTAAAATGGGTATAATTATCTTCACCCTCTTGCAGTTATTGTGAACATCAAATGATCTTCTGCGACATCATGTTAACAACTGAAGACATTCTCCAGAAGTCAGAGGTCACTAGTATTCATCCTTCAAATGAAATAATGAAATAAACCTGTGAGCGGACAAGAAGTTATTCCATCCAGACACTGCTGAGCTCTTCCCTCTTCCAACACAGGTCCCAAGCTCTGTCCCGAGCTGAGCTTCTATCTTGCTGTTTGATGCTGTGTATCCTGATTCCCAGCTTCATTCCGGGATTCCTGAAAGCTGACTTAGCAAAGCAAATCCAGTTACACTGAGGGTGAGGGTAACTCATTGGGCTGCCCTGTTTCTGGTATAGGCTGTCGGCATAGGTGTCAGCCACAGAATAAATAGCAGAGCCATCGAGGAGGCAGATAATAATGTCATAGGAGTTGAAATACTGAGAATATTTGCTAATAGATAGAAATAGGAGAATTGACTATTTTACCAATATCCAGGGTGCTACTATCAGGGGAGGTAGGTTTACCTGCTTCTAAAAGATTTCCATCACCAAAGATGATTCCCTCTCATAACCCAGAGTGATCCAGGACAAGCATCAGTAATATATTAAATTACATTCTAATGTGAAAATGAGCTTGCTAACAGCAAATTAGGAGAAGTGGGGGCAACCAAACACACCCAGCAAACAAACTGGAAACAAAGCATCCAGCCAGCCGTAAGCCTTGCTGCTCCCTCGGCCGAGGAGGCTGTATTTTTGGATCACTGAGCACATACTTAGAACATACTGCAGACACAGGGCCAGGCAGCGTGGCAGTGTCCTCTCTATCCAGGGTGTCAGTGTTCTTTAGGTACAGAGAGACCACCAGCCCAGAGCATATTTTATAAACCACTTAATGAACCATAAGCAAATCCACTTATCCTTCTCGGCTACAGTTTTGTTTTTGTTTTTTTTTTAATCTGTAATATGGGCCTAATAACCTCCTCTGACTACTTTTTGGGGTTTTACAGGGACCACAGAGATCCCAAGTGTGAGGGTTTTTTGGAAGCATGAAGGCACTCTAATGGCAGCCTGCCCACTCTATGAGAATAAAGAACACAAGCAAAGCCAGCAGAAGATACCTTCAAAGGGTTAATTATGCACGTGATAACCTAGCTGTAAATGTTACAGATTCACCTCTTGAGTTTGTTCCCTGCACACTATTTCTTTTAGATAGACATGGGGAAGCAGCATTTGTTTTTTTTTGTTTTGTTTTGTTTTTTTACATTTAATTTTTTTATTGTTCATGTTAATCCCCATACATTACATCATTAGTTTTAGATATAGTGTTCCATGATTCATTGTTTGTGCATAACACCCAGTGCTCCATGCAGAACGTGCCCTCCCCAATACCCATCACCAGGCCAACCCATCCTCCCACCCCCCTCCCCCTCTAGAACCCTCAGTTTGTTTTTCAGAGTCCATCGTCTCTCATGGTTCTTCTCCCCCTCCGATTTCCCCCCCTTCATTCTTCCCCTCCTGCTACATTCTTCTTCTTTTTTTCTTTCTTAACATATATTGTATTATTTGTTTCAGAGGTACAGATCTGAGATTCAACAGTCTTGCACAGTTCACAGCGCTTACCAGAGCACATACCCTCCCCAGTGTCCATCACCCAGTCACCCCATCCCTCCCACCCCACCCCCCACTCCAGCAACCCTCAGTTTGTTTCCTGAGATTAAGAATTCCTCATATCAGTGAGGTCATACGATACATGTCTTTCTCTGTTTGACTTATTTCGCTCAGCATAATACCCTCCAGTTCCATCCACGTCGTTGCAAATGGCAAGATCTCATTCCTTTTGATGGCTGCATAATATTCCATTGTATATATATACCACGTGGGAAGCAGCATTTGTAAACACCAGGTCCTTGTCTGCACCATCAGAAGAAAATCCCCTCTCAAGTGGGAGGAATTTACCCCTCCTGATACAGCAGACGGTGTAGCTGGGCCCTTAACATAGCATTAAGTAACATGACTGAGGAACTTATTCCACATTCTAGTTAACTTCAGGTCTTCTGGTTAGGTCATGCTAGTATTTCTTTAATATCCCTCTAACACTTGTTAATCTCCCTTTTAACAAAGATCCTAGATTCTAAAGCCTTGTGCAAACATCCCCAGCTAGAATTTAAGGTATTCTGTTTTCACTGTGGAGCACTTATGTTTGCAATTCCCACCTATCCATGGCAAGTTGTGTTGGTTTGATATTATAGTACACATATAATTTCCTTCTGAGATGACCTCACTTATGTAAAAAGGGTAATTTGCTTTAAATGAAAGATGAAACAATAACATGAGAGAATGTGGATAAAATCAAAATTGTTTGGTGGTACCAAAATGACTAAAATTTAGAGAACACCAGCTAAGGTAATTATTTACATAAACACACCAAAGAGCATCTTTTCCCCCAGCTTTTCAGAAAGCGCATGATACACAATCAAGCCAGGTATTAATTATAAGGAAAGTATTCGCCCTGTCACTGTGTCAGTTTTCTCATAAGAAAAGCAGGGCTAACGTCAAGTACCTATGTCGTAAGGTTAATGATATCTGTAAGTGCTGAGCAGAGTGCCTGGTGAACACGGGTCACGGCAGCTGTGGTTGAGGCTCCAGAGACAACTTCTAGCTCGGGACAGCTTATGATGGACGCCCTGCCCCTCCCCATCTTGCTCTGTGCCAGGACCTGACTGCATGGATCACGGCAGTGGGCAGCCTGCCCGCTGGGTTCCAGCTGTGTTTGGCTAATGGGAGCTTCAACAGGAGATTGGAAGGGAGGAATGTAGGGTCAAGGATTTGCTCCCACACGGCACTCTCTGCAAGTGGCCTCTAACTCAGGCTAAATGCCGAAGCCAAAAATTAAAAAAGTTCAGGCTAATATATTCTTTATCTAGAACTTTTTACATAATCTCCTCATCTTCACACTTTGCTTAGTTGTGGAAATGTGGCACTTGAGACTACTTTCTGGAACCCTTTGCTGCAAAACTCAATTCTAATGACATTTATTATTTGGTGTAATTATAAATCCTGATGCTATTGTAAGGACAAACAGAGCCATCTGAAGTTCTGTCAGTCAATGTCTTGATTACATTGCCACATTATTTTTATTTGGTCTAATTTAAAATAAGGTATGTTTAAAAATACATAAGCTTAGGGGCCCCTGGATGACGCAGTCGGTTAAGCATCCGACTCCTGGTTTTGGTTGGGGTCCTGATCTCAGGATCATGAGATGGAGCCCCGCATCAGGCTCAGGGCGGGGGGGAGGGGTCTGCTTGGGATGCTCTCTCCCTCTCCCTCTGTCCCTCCCGCTCATGCTCTCTCTCTCTAAAATAAATAAATCCTTTTTAAAAAAATACATAAGCTTACATAAAACAAAATAAAAGTCGTCTTTAATCCTACAACCACCACTTGGTAAACTCTTACACATGTTATATACATAAATGTAAATATCTTATCAAAATTGGGACCATTTTGTGTATTTCTCCCTTCCTTCATTCTTTGACTAACTGTTGATGGCAACTCTTGTGCCAAGACTCAGCAATGAGCAAAGTAGACAGTTCCTGCCCTCAGGGAGCTGACATCTTACTGGGAGAAACAGGCAAACAAACAAACAAACAAAAATGTATTTTCCCTTCTCATAACCATCTTGTGAGACAGATAGTGTTATTGTTCCATTTTACAGTGAACTAAACTGCAACATCAAGTTGTCTAGCAAACTGCCCAAGAACACAGTTAGTGAGTAGCAGGGTCAGGATTCAGCCCCAGGTCTATCTGATGACAGACTCTGAGCTGTTAACCTAGTACAGAAGATACTTTAATATGATATATTGCTGTCTTTTTGCAAAATGGTACTGGGGTAAATGTTTAGATGTTCTACCAAATATAATGTGTTTACTTACCCTCAAGGACACAGATCCTTGACTTCAATCATGAAGTTTGTTTATGGAAAATGACTCGTTACTATTTGTCATATCTAAATTAAGCAGGACTTCAAGTCCAACTTTGGAGCTTTTTAGTGTACTTGTTTTATTTTTTATTTGTTTTAAATAAGAAGATCAGTATTCCTTAAAGTGGACATGAGGGAAAGTATAGACTAGTCAAGCTCACAGGTACCAGAAGCAGCTGACCAGGCTGACGTTCCTGACTCCACCACTGGCTAATTCCTTACTCTGAGCAGTTTTACTGAACCCCTTTAGTACCTCAGTTTCCCCAACTGTTAAATGGGGACTGGATTAGCATCTGTTTCACAGTGCTGTTGTCAGGATTAAATGAGTTAATTCATGTAAACTTGGGAAAATACTGCACATATAAAAAGTGCTCCATAAATGTTAGGCATTCTTTTTTTTTTTTAATTTTATTATGTTATGTTAATCACCATACATTACATCATTAGTTTTTGATGTAGTGTTCCGTGATTCATTGTTTGTGTGTAATACCCAGTGCCCCATTCAATAGGTGCCCTCTTTAATACTCATCACCCGGCTAACCCATCCTTCCACCCCCCTCCCCTCCAGAACCCTCAGTTTGTTTCTCAGAATCCATAGTCTCTCATGGTTCGTCTCCCCCTCCAATTTCCCCCCTTCATTTTTCCCTTCCTATTATCTTCTTTTTTTTTTAACATATAATGTATTATTTGTTTCAGAGGTACAAGTCTGTGATTCAACAGTCTTACACAATTCACAGTGCTCACCATAGCCCATACCCTCCCAATGTCTATCACCCAGCCACCCCAATCCCTCCCACCCCCCACCACTCCAGCAACCCTCAGTTTGTTTCCTGAGGTTAAGAATTCCTCATATCAGTGAGATCATATAGGCATTCTTACTATTATTAAAAGTCTAAAAGTTTTGATAGTATTTTCTCCAATTTTCAATGGAGAGGTCTTCACATGACTCTGTTCTTGTTTCCCCACCCTAACACCATTTTCTCAAGTCTACTTTTAATTATGATGAGCATAAATAATGACAGCTACTGTCTCATAATTGGAACGATAGGGTGTCTAGAGCCCCTGACAAATATGCAACAGCAAGAAAGCAGAGTCCATATTTTGCATTTTCTTAGTTCCCTCATAGGACTGTGCTCAGTACCTGGCACATTACTCAAAAATGACTGTTTGAATGAAAGCATGCATGAATGAACAAGGTACCAGATTGAACATGAACCTAAATTTGTCTTTGACAGAGTCAACCTGTCTTATTTATTTGTAACCATTCCTCTAGTTTGTAATTCAGACTCAAAACACTTGAGTCTCTTGATTCCAAATGTTCTTATTGATTGCTGTAGATATTGTGTTTGTTTGTCTGTTTATACCACCATTCATTCCAGAAACAACTTAAGATAGCTTACAAGGATATATGAAACACAAGTCACACCTAACAAATACCATCCACAACAGCATCCTTACAATGTAAGAGTTCCCTCAGTGTCGATCCTGGGATTTGATGAAAAATAATTCAGTCATGTCATGAGGTAAAACTCACCAGAACAAGTCAGATGTGCCATGCCTTTGGGTGCGAAAGAGACACAGGGCAAGTTTTCTACATGACACGCTTATCATTCAGAATAAAAAAAAGAAATCTTTCTGTTCGTTATAGCAAACGTACTCTTTTCCTTTCCAGGTCAGTGTTTTTCGTATACTAGATAAGCAGGATGCAACATTTTTTTGTAGTCAGGCATAAATAAGTAAATCTGAAAACCTGTCCTATGTTGGAACATGGTCTGCTTACAGCTTGGACAGTGACTCCCAACCCCCACCCCCTCTGAGTCATGAGGGAGGATTTGAGAAGTAGCCCAGATGCTCAGAATGTCTCTTTAAAATATTCACCCTCTTACATTGTAGAGATGTTGTTTCATGTGAAAAAAGAAGCTTCTTTCCCCTGTAATCATAGCAGATCCTTTTCTAAGTCAGACAGATCTGGATTTGAATTCTATGTCTGCCCCTTTCTATATGTTACCTTATATCTCTGGGCCTTGATTTCCTCATCTTTAAAATGGGTATTAAAAATATTGTCTAACATGATATTTGTAAGGATAATATTATATAAAATCTCTTGCCCATAAAAAAGTACTCAAAACATTATGGCTGTTAGTACCTCCCACTTAACACTGTCCCAAGCATACACTAGATGACATATAGGTTTGTTAAATGAAAAAAAAGAATGAGCAAATGAATGAATATCGCTATCTAGGAGTCTTTAGCAATCGACAAATCTCTCTGTTCACAGTCATCAGCACAGGGTGGCTAAGATCGTGGGCTTAGGGGTTGGCTTGTCAGGTTTGAGTGCTGACGCCATCACTGATTATCTGTGGGCATCTAGACAAGCCGCTCGATCATCCCCTGTCCCAGTTTTGTCAATTGTGACTGGGACAATGATAGGAACTTCCTCACAGGGATGTTGTAGGAACAATTAGAGGAGGGCTATAAGTACCTAGTATCATTCCTGGAACACAGCACGCATTCACTAAATATTACCATTGTTTATTTTATACAAATATAAATATAATGTCACAGAACTTTATTTATTTTTCAACTTCTCCCTGGTTCCAGTGCTCTGGGATCTAGGAATTTTCCAAAAGGCAAGTCGCATAGTTGCATAAAGTAACCAATTCGTTTCTAAACTTCACACTTCTTTTACTGTTTTATCTTTCTGTTTCTGTAGGACTTCATCGTCACCGTAGTCTTTTCATTCTTGTGGTTGGTGGGTTCATCAGCTTGGGCGAAAGGACTGTCTGATGTCAAGGTCGCGACGGATCCCAAGGAAGTCTTGTTACTGATGTCAGCTTGCAAACAGCCGTCCAACAAATGCATGGCGGTCCACAGCCCTGTAATGTCCAGCTTGAACACTTCCGTGGTATGTTTTCATCTATACTTTACCTCCCAAATCTTTGTTTGCCATTCAAGTGAATAGGAAAAGCATCTCAGAAGTCATCTTGGAGATTTCTGCCTCCAAAACTAGGCCAATGTAAGAGGCGATATTTCACTCCCTGTGCAAGATGATCCCCTGGTCTTCAAGTTTTCTATTGTCAGAACCCATGGGCTTTAATGCCGCCAATTAAGGAGTCTTAGTAAGAACCCAGCAGGTGTTGGCAACCGCTGCCTGGATGACAGTCAAGTCAAAATTCTAAGCCAGAAGCGGATATAAAATCTGAACTTTAAGGCTGAAGCCTGCCAGAAGTTCAAAGGAATATTTGATGGCAGAGAGGTTTCCTGGGAAGAAAACATTGTTCAAGCCACACATAGCTAGAATACATCCAGTTGATTGTCTGGAGAAAAAACACGCAGACCTGGTAGGATGCGGGAAGAATTGCACAGTATAAAAAATACTTATAATAGTTACAGTAATTTTTTTTTATCTCCTCCATGTTCCCGGTTTAATTGCCTGGTAACTTTGGAAAAGGGGAACTATATTAGTTGAACAAAGTCAAATATTATCAAATGTATATCTCTCACAGGAAGACAGAAAATCTGACAAATAGCAGGGCAGCTAAATTGGATGCTTGTGTTATTTTAAAGAAACTGCATCTAAGAAAGACAGAAGCTATAATGGCAGCAAAAAGCAGTCGTTACGGAAGAATAGAAGACCTGACTGTGTTTGCAGAAGGAAAAACATTCTTTAGCAATCCCTAAAAATAATTATCTTGGCTTCAAGGTTAGCTTATGTTTTACAGCTTTCTGAAATTTAATCTGAGAAGGCATTTAAGATGGGGGAAAGGGTTGCTAATCATTTCCTGATGATTTGATGGTGGATCCTGCCTTGGTGAGAGAGGAAACATGGAATGAAAGTGTGTCCGAGGGTCTCACCATCATCTTTGCTCATTGCTGGCCACACCTGCCGCTGAATGCATGGAAATATATTCTCCTGCTTCTGCAGTTTCTTTCTAGGCAGTGCTGAATGAAGGTTATTATAATCTGGATCTCAAAATCTAAGAGAACAAAGAGAAAAATCACCCAATGTGTTTGTCCAATTACTAATCAATCTTCTAATACATTATGACATCCTGCATGGTCTATTTAATTCTACCTCTGATGTCTCTAACAAGTTTTAGACTAGGCGATGGGAATTTTGAATGAGAAACAATGTGAGGTGTCTCCTAAAATGAAAAAAAGGTATTTGCCTTTCTCTGCCTGACCGATTTCACTTAGCATAATACCCTCTAGGTCCATCCATGTTGTGTGTCAATTATACTCAAATAAAAAAAGAAAAGAAAAGAAAATATCCACTAAATTTTATACATACATACATGTATATTTTTAAATAAAATACGTAATTAAAATTTTTAAAAAAAAAATCAAAAAGAAAGGGGCGCCTTGGTGGCTCAGTTGGTTAGGTGTCTGCCTTTGGCTCAGGTCATGATCCTGGGGTCCTGGGATCGAGTCCTGCATCGGGCTCCCTGCTCAGCAGGGGAGTCTGCTTCTCCCTCTGCCTCCCTTCCCACTCGTGCTCTCTCTCTCTCTCTCTCTCAAATAAATAAAATCTTAACAAAATAAATTTTAAAAAAATCAAAAATAGAAATGATGGAAACCAAATAGCATGTTCTGTGAGAGAGGACAGTCCTGGATCTACAACAGTTAAGGGTCCTAGTGACAGAAAATTCAATTCAAGGAGCTAAAGCAAAACAATCCGCCTATCCCTAACGTCTGTTCTCTGCACCCCCTTTTGCACCAATGCCCGTATGTGCTGGAACGTTTGGGTTGCAAGTAACAGAAACTGACTCTGACTAACCTCATCAGGAAAAAAAAATATCTTTGGAAAGATAAGAAGTAGCTCAGAAAATTGATGAAATCTGATGAAACAGGCTCTACAAAAAGCAGCATCTAGAGCTGGACCAAGGTTCCAGATACCAGGGCATACCTGACCTTCCATACTCCGCTCCTGATTTAAAGTTCCAGCACGGAGCTCACGCCACTTGACTGCAACTGGGCTTTTCGAGGTAAACAAAATTTCTATTACCAAAAGCAAAGGGAAAGAATATTTATCTGCCAAAACGCAGTGATTTTTTTTTTTCCATTACAGACTCATTTGGCTTCAAATCCTATTGAGCTAGCTTTTCACAAAAAGTAAAAGTTATTAGAAAGACACCAGAAATGTGTCTTCTAAGGGCCGAACCCCGGGGCCAGAACTGGAAGACTGGCAGGAAACTAGGCAGTTCGCATCCTTCATCCCTCATCTCTCTCTTTCTGAATGTCTATTATATAATTGTCTCTTTTCAGATGCATTTTTTTCTTTTTCCTGTTTACACAAGGGAAGATAGCCACCCCACGGTTTCTGAGTTTGTATTTCTTTTTATCTTTTTAAAAAGATTTATTTATTAATCTGAGAGAGAGAGAGAGAGTAGGGGAGGGGCAGAGGGAGAGAGAGAGAAAGAATCTCAAGCAGACTCTGGCTGAGCACCTAGCCCTATGCGGGGCTCAATCTCACAACCTGAGATCATGCCCCCAGCCAAAACCAAGAGTCGGACACTTAACCAACTGAGCCTCCCAGGCGCCCCTGTTTCTTTTTAAAGGAACATCTTGAATTGAACTAAAAATCACTCAGGTCTAATCCCACATTTCTGGCAGAGAGAATCTCATTAGCTCATCTTGGGCCAGGTGTCCACCTTGGCTGGGGGTTGGGGGAATTGTGCAGAGAAAATATGGCTCACAGAACCAAACCAACTTGCCTACTAAGCAAGTCTAGTAGGCTTTGGAGGAGGAGCCAGACACACCACAAGGGGTGACCTCTACAAGTAACTGGTTCAGCAGTAGCAATGGTATTTCTACCTGGGTAACAAATTTACTTTCTCCAAAGCATTTTGGCATCTGTGATTTCACACTCACACAAATAGGCAGGGAGCTATCCAGATATTTCAAATGCAGGTAGCTGCGGGGAAGGGATTTGCATAAGACATCCCAAATGGTGACAGCAATGCCAGACTAGAGCCAAAGTCCCCGAATGCTGTTGCCACTCGAAACAGTTAAGGGCATAGCTTTGGAGTTAGTCTGCCAGGGTTTGAATCCTGGCCCCACCACTCAGTAATTGACTGCCCTTGGGCAAATTCATTAAGGTCCCTAATCCTTAGTTTCATTATTTAAAGTGGGGCTATTATCAACCAGACCTCACAAGACTGTTGATTCAATGAGATAACAGATGATAAATACTTAGCCCAGTGTTCAGCATAGGGCAGATGTTCAGTAAGTGTCAACCAAAAGCTGCCTCTATAATACCTTCATTTTCCTAAATGTCATATCGTGTTAGAGCCCAAAAAACAGGGCAGGGGAAAAGAATGTTGTTGTTGTTTTCCTCTCTCAACTTTTCTTGCAAAGGTTCCCTGAGCATAACTGTTCTCTCCATAATTTCTACTTCTGCTTCTCCAGCTTCATCATAGGCAATCTTGACACATCTTCTCGGCTAATCTAGATCTCATCTCCTCATTCTTTCTCACACTATGCACGTTTTCTTTCGGTCTCTCCTTCCGTTGTCCCCACATCTGAGCTTGAATCAAAATCCTTACTCCAACTTCAGTTGCAACAAAATGGCAAGAAAAGATGAAAAGGCCCATGAGCCCCTACAATGGGCCAGCCAGGAGTCTGCAATATCAGTGTGATGACAATGGAATAAGACATCACTGCTCCTGACACATGCCCATGGGGACACCTTGTGTATGTTCTCACTTTTAAGTTGCATTTCCCTGATTTCTATGTTCTTCTTGAGCATACCTTTCCTAGAAACCAAGTAGCAGCAAGCAAAAGGGAGAAATCAAGGAATAAGAAACATAAAATGACAGCTCTGGGCAGAGCCCTCTCTTCATGTCTGAAAATATTCCTTGATAATTTTTTTCTACTCATATATTGACATATACTTACAAAGATACAATTTAACCAAGATCTCCCTTTGATGGAAAATATCCTAGTTACTGTACACACAGATGAAAGATCCTGCATGTATATTACAGTGTTATCGGTGATTACCTAATTCATTTTGATCACACAACTGTTATCCTGTGAGTACCTTATTTATGCTTTGTATCTCCCTTAGCAAGGAGCCTGGAGCATGGCATAAAACAATGTTAAACAAATATCAGTTAACATTAAAGGAAAAAAAGAGGGTAGAATGGGAGAGAAGGAAGAAGGGATAAACCAGTCTTTTGGATCAGGTGAGGGCCTAAATACTGCTTGGGCTGCCGACATCCCCTATCGTCAAAGTCCCACGTCAGTGATGCTGCAGCCAAAGAGCCAACTGAAGACAATTCATGGAAATACTGGGGAAAGTATTCAGAGCATAGCTTACCAGTCAGTAAGCATTTTCTAATGTGTCCAACACCATCTAGCTGCTTTACACATGTTCTCTTTAATCCTTACAACTGTCACCCAAGGAAGGAATAATTGTTTTCATTCCATAGAAGGGGGGGTGGCAAAAAAAGCTGAGTTCCAGAGGCTAACTGCCTTGTCCAAGGTCATAGAGCAAGAAGGTGCAGAGTTTAGGCCACCCTGATTTCAAAACCCATAGGATGACTCCCAAGTTGACATTCAAGTAGTGTGTCCTGATCCACCTGCTGCTAAAATACTCAAATACTTTGGTGAAAAGCCCCTGCTCCAAGGCCCCAAGGCGCCTCATCTTGACTACACCAGCCCCCCACTCCCACCCACAGGGCACTCAGGACCACCTTACCATCCAGCAACAAAAGGATAAATTCTGGCCCAGCAGAAGACTTCCAGCACCCAAATTCCAGAGCTCTGGTGGTGGCCCAAGTCCATTTTGATTGGTGATTGTCACGCTGGATTGGCTACTAAATATACTTTAATGTCATCACAGCTTTATATCATACTGTTGTCTGCCTCCAGTAGGGGGCTGTTAAAATCCACTGCCTGTGGTTAGTTTCCAGGTCAACCAATGCCCCCGGGGGAAAGGTGTGGAACAGCTGTTCTGTTTGGGGCCTCTTGCACCAGTGAACAGTGCTGCTTCCATCAAACCCTCAGGGCCTGGGGAGGCAACACCTGATCCTCTGATTCACCAACAACACCCTTTTGGAGTGTAAGAGGAATTTCTATAGGAAAGCCTCACATCCAGTTCTTGGGAAAACATCGCCTACTTCTCTGACACCTGCATTTCACTCGTCTGGTTTCAACATTCATTTCTGAATGTGAGAGGCACAGAAAGTTCAACTATTCAAAGTCACAGCCTCTGTGTGCACTAACATTCGTGTGCTCACCTGCGTGCCACCTGTACGAATGCTTACTCCATACTTCTATCTTTAAGTTGACTCATTTTTTATAGCATTACAAGACCTGGAAGAGTAGGATCTCTAGCCATAATGGGAAGGTAACCTTGTAAATTAATGCACTATCATTAAAATGAGAGTTCTCAACTCTGTATCCCCCAAAGACCTCTTACACAATGAGGAATCCCTCACTTGGGGAGACAGTAACGCTTCAGTAAGGACTTAAATGATGGAGTCAGACAGAACAGGGCTTGACCCTTATGTACTACTTAGCAAGTCATGTGACCTTGAACAAGATTCTTGTCTTGAACCTCAGTTTTCACATCTTTAACATGGGTATGATAATAGCACCTTCTTCTCAGGCTGAATGAATCCATACACACTAAGCCATTTATACAGTGCCCAATGTGTAGGAAGCATTCAGTAAAAGTCAGATATTCTAAAGGAAATAGCAGATCCAAATGAAAAATTGGAAGAGATCTCAATCTTGAATGGAAAGTAGCCTTACATTGTATCGTGAAGGATTTTTCTGAAGTTGAGATTTTTCTTGCGTTTCTGTCTCTCAACTCACTTGCTCTGATTCTCCTTTAGGTCTTTGGGTTCTTGAACTTTATCCTCTGGGCTGGAAACATCTGGTTTGTTTTCAAGGAGACCGGTTGGCATTCCTCGGGACAGAGGTATCTTTCAGACCCGATGGAGAAGCACTCCAGCAGCTATAACCACGGCGGCTACAACCAAGACAGCTATGGGTCAAGTGGTGGGTATGGGCAGCAGGCGAGCTTAGGGCCATCCTCCGATGAGTTTGGCCAACAGTCCAGTGGCCCGGCTTCTTTTACCAATCAGATTTAACAGGTAGTATTTGCATTCTTCTGGAGAAAGCTTCACCACCTTCCATTTTAGTAGCAGAAGAATTTTATAAGAGTTCCAATCAATTATTAATGCAGAGGGTGTTGAATGTAAATCAGAGATCTGGAGTCTCATTAAGGCAGAAAAGCCTGGGTCGTGATAAATGGTACTTAGAGAGGAGACGACATGAGGAGATACATTATTCATCATAGAAGCTTAATTGGAGAGTACCTTGTTATATACACAGATACTTTTATGATTGTTATGTAGGTGTGTTGAGATAGTAAAAGCATTTTGTAGCTTAAAGTCTCTAGTATGTATTATGCATAAAGTAAATTATATAGCACTGAGTTTCCCGATGCGTTTTGATGCGAAAGATGTTTTAATGATTTCTATAAGATAATTTGGTGTATCACACGTGCATGTGTTATTGTGTTTGGTTGTAGACCATGTAGGACTGTGAGTCTCTAAGTATTTGTTTCAGACAATTACGCTGTTTTTTTTTTTTACTTGAGAATCAATCAGTGTTTATATGATTTAGTGCATGAATAAGCATTTTCTCACTAAATGAATATTTGAACTGTATTTATGAAAATTTTCCAGTTTGCACCATGAATTTGTTAAATGGACATTTAAAGAAATATATTCATTACTTTGTATACTTGCAAATTTGTCCCTTTGGCTTTACCCAATTCTGAATGCACTGTAACTAAGGTTTGGGATTTTTTTTTTTCCCCTATTAGTCGATATTTCAGTGTTATATATGGTAACTGCCCAATATTTATTCTATTTACTTAGTTAAATATTTACATTCTTGTAACTTTCTATGGTGTTTTGTGGCTCTTATTCTACTTACTATGAACAATAGGCCCAATAACTAACTGTTCGTGTTTATGGAATGTTGTTTTCTTAGAATAATAGAGATGCAGATATCGGACACCATAGTCAGAAGTATTGTGCCGACATATTAATTTATAAAGGATGTTCTGTAGAATCTACACTACCAGCTAAACTTTTAAATCCTATTTATTTGTAAAGTTAATATGTTCCTAGATCCAATTATTAAAAATTCTCCAGTCACGGCTTAACTTACTAATTACTAATTCTGATTTGAGTGTTACCCATAAATTAGAAATGACTTCCGTGAGCAACTCTGATCCCAAAAAGGGTTCTCATGAAATATTCCTCAGAATTTTTTCATTATCGAGAAAATACCAATCTTCGCCTCTTTGTTTTAACTCAATTGCAACATCAAGGCCCAATAGTGAGGGCAAACCGTGCATCTGTATTTCCAGATAAAAGTTGTTATCGATGTACAAACTCTGTGATCTGTGATGCTGGAAGCATTTTAGCACAAAACAGCCGTGTTTCTTAGATGATATCTGTAACCAGTTTCTGGATCCCGTTGGATAAATCTGTATTGTGATATCTATTTGACCTTAATAAAGTTATTGCTTACAGCCCTGGCTGGATAGTGCAGAATTGCAATAGAACCTGGTTAGTTTTAGCAATGGATTTAACAATACCTTTATACAAGGTATAAATGAGCAATGTTTCCAATCTCTCCCGGGCCCTTGTTTCCAAGCCCAGGGTTGTTCGTTCCTTGCTTCTCCCATTTTAGGACCCCCTCTGCACCCACTGCCATGCAAAGCACTGGAGATGTAAGAATAAGAAAAAACAGAAACATGCCTCACCTTGAAGCTTCTACTCTATTGGAAGAGGCAGACATTAAAATAATCACACCCCACTTAACGCTGTGTGCAACATGGAGAGACAGAGGAGTCCACGAGAACATTTATCCGAGGGACTTGAGCTAGTTAGGGGGAGGGGAGCTTCAGACTAGAGGCCTGCCCCCGCTTTCACACGGACAGAGTAGCAGGGAAGAAGAGAATCCCAGGCAGCCTTGCAAAGCTCTCAGATGGCGGGAGGCAGGATGGCTAGGTCTGGTTGCCTGAGTACAGTGAGCGAGGGGGGCTTTGTCAGAGGCGGGCTGCTGGTGGACCTGTGGCAGGAGGGTTGGGGGGGGGGGTGCTGCTAGGCAGCCACAAGTGGGAATCCTGTCTTTATCCCAGAGAAGCTAAGGGAACTCCCTAGTGGATTTTAAGCGGAGGAGGGACACAATGAGATCAGCATTTTGGAAAGATCTCAGTGGCTGCAGGGTAGATAGAGTGTAGACTGCAGGAGGATGAGAATAAAGGACCCCCCGGGGCAGAGGAGGAGGCCTTGACAGCTGACACCTTTGAGGCAGCAGGCTGGCCGTGGGAGGGAGGACCCCTCATTTCCTGGGACAGTGGCCAGGTGTGACCACTTCCTTCAGCGCTCTCCAGGAAGAGAGAGTGGCCTCTACTTCCTATACTGTCGTGGACTCTCCAAAGTGGAGAAACCCCCAGAGCCAGCAGTTCTCTTTACCAGCCTCAGTCTGAAGTCCCCTGGGGCTCTGATCCACAGAAAGCACTGCCTGCCCTGGTCCAGATAGAAGCTTCCACGGTCCGCGGCGGATTCACAATAAAACGCTCCCCCAATCCAACAGGGAGTTCACGAACCTGGTTTTATTCCTTCTGGTTTCAAGAAAAAAAAAAAAAAAGTAGACCTGGCCTTTTCAGAAGGGGAGAATCAGTGTAGCAGGTGAGCCTAGGTCTCTGTGCCCACTAGACCTAACTGGGAATTGCCGCTTCCCCGCTCCTAAATGTATCTCAGGGTGTGACTTCCCCTTCCTGGAAGGAGGTAATGCATCCAGGTGGAACAGGTGGGTCCTGAGATCCCACTTGCCTGGGTTAGAATCCCCTGTGCTGCCATTTACTTGACCCTCTTAGGTCTTCCCTGATCCCCTCTCAGAGGCCCCGGGATTCTTCTGAACCCACAGCCTAAAGACAAGTGCAGCCTGGAAATGAAGGGGAGCTGACAGCCCAGGGACTATCCCCAAGCCCTGGGGGATGTGGACAAGTCAATGGATGCCTCTGGCAAGACACTTAACTTCTCATTCATTCGGCTGCCCCGCCTCTGCTGTGGGGATAATGGCATATCTGCCTCCTAGGATGATACCAGGATGAAACAGATAAGGCATGTAAAGGCATGAGAACACCCAGGAGGCACTGAGTTTGGGTTCCCCTGGAGGCAGGGGAAGGATTCCAGGATGCTAGAGTGAGGGGGTGAGGGGAGGAGAGAGAGAAGGGGGAAACACCGGCAGGATTCTTGAGTAGTATTCAGAATGGCTCCAGCAATTTCTCATCAAGGGACAGGAGCTGGAGTATTTATCTACTCCCCCCCCCCCCAGCCCCCATTGGCTGAGAGCTCCCCGGGGCGGGGGGTAATTTTCCCTCATTTCCAGGTTGCACTTGCCTACAGACTGGGCAGGCTCCTGTGATTTCAGAGAAATATGCCCAGAGACCTAATAACTGTTAGGTGATGAGCTGGGGTGGGAGCAGGGGAAGCTGCATGAGGGCTACCGCCACCCCCCTCCCCCCACTCCCAGGGACAGTGGCTTTGAGGAGGGATAAAGGGGAGCCTTGAAAGGGGTGTGCATGAAGAAGATCACGGTCAGCATGAGCAGGAACTATCTTGAACAGCTGTGGCTAAAATTGGAGGCCAGCCAAGGGAAGCAACATTAGGGCATTAAAATCACCTTGTGCAGTGATCAATGAACGTTACTATTGTCAGTCTGTAAAATGGGGATGCAGATAATCCTACTTTATAGGGCAGTGACCTGGTCATGTGTGGAAAAGGTTGATGGACTGTACAGCACTCTACAGGTGTTAGTCGGCTACTGAATGTTGAGGTAGCAACCTACTCCACACTTACATAAGCCTGAGTTTTTATAAGTCAAACTTCTAATGGTACTGAGATGAGCAAAATACAGCTCCTGGCACCTTGGAGCTTACACTCAAGATGGAAAGACTCCAGTAATAGACATGTAAGCAAACCAAATATATAAGAAGAAGTCTTGATTAGTGCTCTGAAGGGAAGAAATGAAGCACAAGGGTGGGGAGAAGCGGAATAGGATAGCGAAAGCCTCTCTGAGAAGGTGACATTTAAGCTGAGACTTGCAGAATGGGAAGGCACAGCTGTGGGGAGAACATGCCAGAGAGGAGAACACATCCAAGGACGTCAGGGAGGAGACCACCCAGCACCTCTGAAGAAATGACAAGAGCAAAGCCAGGGGGGGCGGGGGCGGGACACGTAAGGAGAGGGTGAGGAGGTGGGATGGCAGAGTTTGGAAGAGCCAGACCACAAAGGGCCTTGTAAGACACAGGAAACGGAATTTATTCTAAGTGAAGTAGGAAGCCACGAGGCAGGTAAACAGAGTAATGACATGACTCAGTTTTCGGTCCTGCTCTCAATTTCCTGCCTTCGATATTGTGCTATAGTGATATAAGATGTCAACATTGGGGAAAGCTGAGCAGAAGGTTCTTGGGACTCTATGTATTATTTTTGCAACTTCCTGTCAATGGGGAAGCTGAGAATGGATCAATTAATTCATCAATCGATTCAACATCTATTGACTGAGTACCTACCATGTGCCAAGCTCTGCTATAAGTTGCTGGGGATTCAGATTTGAAAGAGAAAGACATTATATCTGTGCTTGTGGATTTTATAATCTGGTGTTAGGCGGAGAGCTCGTATACCAATAAAGAAATAAGAGAAATTCATATCGTGGTAAATGCTGAGGAGAAAATAAAACAAGATGACCGAAGGAGAGCAACAGGATTGGAGGAGGATGGACACAGTATGAGTTGCCAGAAGCCCTGGAGTGAGAACATGGTAGCCTGAATGAGGATGGAGTCTCCACCAGTGTTCGGCAACAGCTTAGGCTGGTTCTTTGGTCTACACAATCAGTAGGAAATCTTCAGTCCTGGCAGAAGAGTAAGAAGTCTTCACTTACCTAGAGCACTTGTAGTTTGATGTTCAAAGGTCATAACAACTATAATTTCATTTGACCCAGTGAAAAGCTGGATGCCTTGTTGCCACGTCCCCCAGAGAAGTAGACTCTGAGGCAAGAATTCAACTACAAGTAGGGGTTGGGAAGTGAAGCAGAGAAGGGAGGCGAGCAAATGCATCTTGCGTCATGGAGAGAAGGCTACAGCTGTGGGCACCTGGGGCTCAGTCCCCCCGAGAGCCTGAGATGCAGAGCAGCACATTTCTCCCCAGCACTTTCAGACCCCCTGTGCAGGGGTGGAGCGGCTAGAGCAGACAGAGAAAGTTGCAGGCAGCGCGGCAGGTGGGAGTCACTGGTTCAGCGTGCGTGCATCGCTGGGTTCCAAGAGGGTATGCGTGGGCCGTCGACAGTGTCTGCCACACTGAGGTTGGGCTACCGTAAGTAGCTTCACCAACTGAATGCCAGGAAAAGACTAGAACAAGTCCGTCTCCTTTTAACCCTGAGAGGCGTTTTTCCCATTAACTCCCCAGTCTACCCAATATATACGACTTAAACCTCAATATGCCATGTGATATTATCTTGCTGCCCAAAGACAACAATTTTTAATAACAACTGTAAAATGACAACTAATACTCATTGTGCACTTACAACACACCAGCCACTGAGCGAAGCACTTGGCGTTTAACCAGCCCACAACAGCACTGGGAGGCGCTAGTATTACTCCCACATAAGATTAGAAAACCAAAGTTCAGAGAATTGAGAGGATGACAAAATCCTTGTTGTCACCGTCACTAATAAAAATAGTTCTTAATTGCTAATATCTCCTGACTATCCAAACTGCACAGAGAACTATGCAATACATGTTATACCCATTTTCCTATTTAATTCTCATGGGAAATGCAAGATAAAATACTATTTTCACACCCATTGAGCAGATGAGAAAATTGAGATTCATAAAGGTTAGGTAACCTATAGCTCAAGATTACTGAGCTGGAAGTGGGCAGACCCCAAATTCAAATCCAGATCTCTCTGCATCCAAAACTCCTTGCTCTAAACCATCTTGCTAGGCCCCAACAGTTCTACCCCACTGTTCTGCTATGGTGTTTTTTTTTTTTTAAGATTTTATTTATTTATTTGACAGAGACACAGCAAGAGAGGGAACACAGGCAGGGGGAGCGGGAGAGGGAGAAGCGGGCCTCCCGCTGAGCAGGGAGCCCGATGCGGGGCTCGATCCCAGGACCTGGAATCATGACCTGAGCCGAAGGCAGACGCTTAACGACTGAGCCACCCAGGTGCCCCTGTTCTGCTATGTTTTAAGCAGGAAGTGCTTTGTCTCTTCTGCTGGGGCGCATTCAACAAAGACGCAGACCATCAAGTGCTTCACTTGACCTTCCATAGAGATACTGAGTCCCTAATAGTTGGAAGGATAGCTTTGGTCAGAATCATTTGTCAACGTGAATAATATCAGACTCAATACACTGAACAAGTTAATTAAGTCATTAAGACCACTAATGGTCCATTTGAACTAAGAATGATTTCTTAACATGCTTGACTTGAAATCTGAGGCTTTGTAGGCTTTTAGGGCTCAGCTGAATGCTCCTCAGAACAGCTACTGGCAACAAGTACTTCCAAGAATGGCCCTCCATGCACAATGTACAGTGGATGTTAAAAGGCCAAGATGAGAACAGAAGAAGACTTTCTGAAAGTAGAAATATTTTAAGTCTAGTTGAGCATTTTCACTAAAGGTGCAGGTGCCCTGGTTTATTGAACAAGACACTTGAAGGAAGGTGTAATAAGCCTAATAGGTTTCCTGGTGGCTGAGAAAGGGTTTGTCTTTGAACCACAGCTCTTTTATTCATATTTTGAGTGTCTGCCCTCTTGCAGCCTAAGAGGGTCTAATTGGCTTGTGCTGTGAACTGGACACACTGACTCATAGGACCTTAAAGTCATCTCCCTACTCACCAGAAACAACCTCATGTGACACATCACTTGCTGTCATGCCACTTTGGTGAACACACACAAAAAAAGTAAAATGCAAACGCAGCAGTTTTTCCTAATTAAAATATTTTCCCTTCTTTTCTGTGAACTGACATTTCTCCAGGATATTTTGTCCTCTGGTGTCTTCAGACAGTTGAGTCTATTCTGGTTGATCTCCAAGGTCACATTACTGCTAGAATTTGATACATTCTATAGCTTACACATCGCCCCAAGCATTGCTGCCCTTTTTACAAGTCCTTTGTTAATCTTGCTCTCTCAGATGGAGCTCCTAGACCTTCTTAAAATTTCACATTTATTAGTGACATGTGTTTGCACCGAACTTAGCATGGAGCCACCTGCACTCATATGAGGAATGCATTTTTCAACACGAACAACTGACTCCGAGGAGACCTGAGGTCCAGATCTAGGTCTTGGGAGCTGAGAGCTAGGTTGCATGTTTAGGCATTGGTAGATGTATCATTGGCTTTATCAATGCTAATTGATCATCCTAGCAGCAGAGTGTAAGCATGGTCTTGTAGGAGACCCGGATGCAAATCTGGATTCTATCATTGGGACCAGGCTATGTGAGCCTGTAAAAGTGCCTCAATATCTCTGAGCCTCAGACGCCTCATCCACACAATGTGAGATCATGGTAACTACCTCTGTTAGTTTTCTTTGACTGCCTAAATTAATTACCATGACTTGGTGGCTTAATCAACACAAGGGTATTATCTTAAAGTTCTATAGGCTAAAAATCCACCATAGATCTCACTGGGCTAAAACCCAGGAGTTGGCAGGGCTAGTGCCCTTCCGGAGGCTCTGGGGGAGAATCCATCTCCTTGCCATTTCCATCTTCTAGAAGCCACCTCTATCCATGGCTCCTGAACCTCTAGCTCCATCTTCAAAGCCAGCAACAGCAGGTCAAGTTCTCCTCACATTGCATCACGCGGACCTCCTCTTTGCTTCTCTCTTGCACTCTTAAGGATTTTTGTATTTACTTTGAGCCAATCTGGATAAGCCAGAATCATCTCCTGACTTTAAGGTCAACTGATTAGCAACTTTATTTCCATCAGCAACCTTAGTGCCCCTTTGCCATGTAACCTAAGGTATCCACAGGTTCCTGGGATTAGGGTATGAACAGGTTCTGGGCATTTGGGGGCAGGGGAGCATTATTCTGCCTACCAAACTATCCACCCCACATAGGTAAGTAAATTTCCTAGCAGGTTTGCCTAATCAGAGTGCTCAGTGCCTGATAATGATGATTAAAACTCATAGTTGGTCCAATCGACAGCACTAACATTTCTGTGAGAAAATGGCCCCCCCTCTATCACTGTGTGGCAACGGATGGCTTTTCAATGTTCATATTTGGAGACACCAACTTTGACAATGCTCCCAGTCAGGTAGCCCATGGTCATGACAGTCCTTGCTGAGATGCTCCAGTAAATTAAAATGCAGTGTTTACTGATGGGCTCCTGGAGTTACCGAACATTTGTTCAGTCCAACACACAGCTAGAGAAACAGCTGGATCAACACAGTTCTTCCCTCAATGTACTTATAGTCCAATGGGAGAGATTACAGATAGACTGAAATTGCCTGATGTATTCATTTATTTACTTGTCCTTCATCTCTCTCCCACTCAAATATAAATTCCATGAAGGGCTGGGACTTTACTAAAATGTACACACCTGTATTCTCGGCACCTGGAAGAGTGCCTGGAGTATACAAGGTACTTAATAAGTATTTGTTGAACAAATACAGTGTAATACATTATACAAGCCATTATGTTAGAGCTTTTTCATAAAATATGCAAACTAGGTGAGAGAACGTATTGACTAGCCAGAGAGGAAAAAGAATCTTATCTCTCCTGTAGAAAGTTTCCAGCATATTTTTTTTAAAGATTTTATTTATTTTTTGACAGAGAGAGAGACAGCGAGAGAGGGAACACAAGCAGGGGGAGTGGGAGAGGGAGAAGCAGGCTTCCCGCCGAGCAGGGAGCCCGATGCGGGGCTCGATCCCAGGACCCTGGGATCATGACCTGAGCTGAAGGCAGACGCTTAACGACTGAGCCACCCAGGCGCCCCAGTTTGCAGCATATTTACAAATAGCTCCTACTGTGCCCACACAGAATGGGCTCCCTGCACTGCGGAGCCTGCAGACTGTGGCCCTCACTGGCTCATTTCAGTGTACGCTTTCTTATTACCTTTATTACCCTGTTTGCAAACTGCACCACCCCCAGATCATGATACAGGGGTCACCTGAAGCCCATACCTGTGCCTCATGCTAAGGACTATCCATCATACCCACCGTCCTCCCCTGAACCCCCCAGGCCCCCAGTAAGTAATAAACTAATTCCATTTTAGGGGCAGTGAAAGATCTGGTGAATTTGTGATCAAAATGCAAGAGCTTTGCCTGATCTTATAGAAAAGAAGAGGAAAAACTACTCAGTCTCCCATACTGGACTTCTGTATCTGGGGGCCCAGGCGCTCATTAAACTCAGCATGTGCCACACTAACCATTATCTTTCCCCCAAAGTCTGTTCCTCCTATGTTTCCAATCTCATTTAATCTACTCATCATCAAATATCCCCAGAATTCAAGCAAGGAAACTAGAAGATGTAACACCTCGGAGATGGAGAAAGAGCATTGTTACCTAATTCATTTGCATTCTAAGCTTTGGATAACGGGCCTGAACAGGGGACTGTGTGCTTGGGGCAGAGCTTTAGCATCGCTGGTGTCTGCCGCAATCTGGTTTCCTGGTTCTCTTCTCACCTGTTCCTGGGCATCCGTAACCCACCTCCACAGGATCCCACAACGCTTGGACGTTAAGGCCCAGTCCCCAGCCCCGCACTAGGGAGCACAATGCACCACATCTCCTCTGACAACACAGACATCCCCCGTTGCCTCGGTGTGGAAGGAGATCCAGGACCAAGCACCGAGGAAGCCCAGTGTGGTAGACGTGGCTGCCCTGGAAGTTCTCAGCAGATCAGGGAGAGCCCCCCGGCCCAGGCTCTACACACAGCACAGTACACGACAGGAAGCAGAGACCAGGTCTTCCCAAAGAGGAGGTGCCAGGATCAGAGTGAGGGTCCTTGTCTGGGAAAGGGGAGAGGTTCTTAGCCAGGCACCACGGTTGGAAAATTCAGACCAGGCACCAAATGGAGACAGTAGATCAAACCCCCAGGGCCCCTCCCACCTCCCTCTCATTCCCCTTGGCCTTGTATTCCTGTAGGCCAACACAACAGCTTCTAGCAAATGCCTGAGTGAAGACAACTCCAAAGGTGATTCATTGTACGAGGCAGATGACCTAGGTAAGGCGATCAGTGAAGAAGGATCCCAGAGACACGAGAGTCTTAAGGAGAGCAGAGCAGAGCCTCTTGGGGCTTGACTCAGAAAATGACCTCTTCTGAAGAGCAGAAACTAGCCAGGGAAAGGAAAGATCAGGACAGAGCAGTCAGTCAAGGGCTGCAGACTTTTCCTTCAAGCTGCCTTTGGGGCCAAGCTCTTTCCTGACCATCTGAGCCGCTGACCTTGCTGACCCTCAGCCATCACTCCACCACAGGTCTTTACTCTTCTCCATTCTATTCCTACAAAGGGGGAAATCCATTCCTGTGAATTTGGGGGCTGCCAAGATTTGATTCTAATATTCAGAATCGAGGACTTTCAGACTTTAAGGGGCACAAATGTTTGAAAGTAGAGTTACAAAATGGAATGGAAATGACAATTTCTCTTGGCCTAAAAATATGATTTAATAACCACCACCATCTGGTAATTGGCCTTACTTCATTGAGCTCTGCTCAAACAGAAAACAAACAAACAACAAAAACCTAAGTGTAGCTATTGGTATGCTCTGGAGGACTTTAGCGAGTGTGATGGGATAGAGGGTGCCTGGGGCGGGGGGCATTTATACAGAAGCTGCAGGTGATCCCACAAGGCCCGGCCACAGCTCTGGGCTCATCTCTTCGTGGAACAGGTGCTCCGAACAGTAAATACATTTTGAATGTGCCCCAGTGTACCCACGTCACTAAACTCAGAGTCTCACAAAACAAGTCTTACCTTTTCCACACGAGACACATTCCGTTTTTTACTAGATTCAGCTCTGTTCCATTGCATTGTACTGCATGTGTTTTATAATGCTGGTCTCCACACTCCACTGAGTCACGAGTACTAAGGGGTCACTAATGGTTTGATACAGGTCATCGTGGAGCCCATGTCTGCATGACACAAAGTTTTGACATCAGAAGTGTGGTTTAGTGAATGAGAGCAAAGCTGAGAATCTAGAAGATTCTTATGCTGTTGTTACCAGTTCTTTCTGCCATCCTTCCTTCCCCTCCCCCAAAATGTCCCGTGGGGCCCAGGGAAGCCTTCGTTTGTTGGGAAACAAAGAATGAATGGGAATTGTATTTCATTGTAATGACTTTAAAGGGGATTTCTGGGTTCCAGGAGAGAAGAAGTTAAAGAAATCACTAAAAATCTATTTCTTTCTTCCAATTTGGAGTTGTTCGTGAGGAACAAAGAATCCTGAAAGCCTCTTGTGTGGAAAAGGAAAGGAGAGGCTGCCTACTGACCCACTGAAGCCAGGCAAACAAACCCTCCCCGCAGATGTAAGAAATGGCAGCCTCCCTCCAAGCAAGGACTTCCCAGGGACTCAGAGGCCTCATTAATGCTCCTGAACCACAGCCAGCCGGGGACAAATGCGGAGAGCGCAGCAGGTGCTCCTTCGGGGGTCTCTTGCCCTCCTTCACTACATGGTTATTTGATTTGGCAACATCAGGGGCCTGTCTTTATTTATCTCCTCATTTTTTTTTTTTTTTTTTGTAGAAAGTAATATAATCAGAGGTTTCCCACTTCTGACCCTCCCAGACTATACCCCTAGAAGCAACCATTGTTCTCACTTTCATACAGATCTTTGCAGAAATGGTGCATGAAGATATAAGTACACCCATAATCCACTCGTTCTCAACAGGGCAGTATTGTCCCCAAAAGGGTGAAAATTGGTTCATGGGAGGAGGAGGGCAGAAAAGTCCTACTCCTTGTGTACAAAGCACAGATAATACACTACCTAAACAGATAGACTATGTCTGTGATGTTAAAGTTTCATTGAAAGTCCATTAGGAAAAAATGTCGAGGGGCTCCTGGGTGGCTCAGTCGGTTAAACATCCAACTCTTGATTTTGGCTCAGGTCATGATCTCAGGGTCATGAGATCGAGCCCCGTGTAAGGCTCCGTGCTGGGCGTGGACCCTGCTTTAGATTCTCTCTCTCTCTCCCTCTTCCTCTGCCCCTCCCCCTCTGCTCACAAGCACAAAACACACACCCTCACTTTCTCAAGAAAAAAAAATGTCTAAAAAGGTTCCTTAGAGCTATTAATGAAAAATAAGTTGGTAAGTACTGATGTAATCCCATTTGTTTGTACACATAAAAGGTAGCACTCTGTACTGGTATACCCTGTTCTAGAAGGCAGCCTATGAGATAGGATGAGTGCTTGGTCTTGAGTTTCAAATTGTGGCTGGAATCCTGGCTCCAACACTTAATGGTTGTGAGAAGTTGACCAAGTTTCTTAAAGTGTGACACTTTAATTTTCTCCTCTAGAACGGAGATAATAGTGGTAGCAGCTACCACCTAGGGTAACTGTGAATATTAATGAGTTAACACATCATGTAAAGCACTTAGAATATTGCCTAGCACTTGGTAGATGCTCTGTAAGTGCTTGCTACATTGTGATTTTCCCACTGAATCATGGGTCTCAGAGATTGGTCTATCCTCTTTTTAATGGCTGAATGGTATTCCCATGTGTGGACATGTCATAATTTATTTAGGGCAGGAGCAAGCAAATGATAGCCCACAAGCCAAATTCAGTAAGCTACCTGTCTTTGTTGTATGGGCACACGGCCATGGCCATTCATCTGCATATTGCCTATGGCAGCTTTCACACTGTGACAGAGACCACGCGGCCCACGAAGCCTAAAATATTTGCTATCTGCTCCTTTACACAAAAAATCTGCTGAGCCCTAGTTAAGTCAGTCCTTTTCTAAAGGACACATGCACAGTCAGATCCACATTCTGCTACAACAAATATCAGAGCAATGAATATTCTTAAACGCATCTTTAAGCATGCTAGCAAGCGTATCTAAAAGATAAATTCCTGGAAGTGGGTTTCTTGGGTCAAAAGACATAATTTTCATAGATATTGCCAGTTCCTTCCTTACAGGTTATATTACACCCACCAGCAGGGTTTAGGAGGACACCTTACCACCTACCCTTGTCACATTAGGATATTATCTAATTTGGGGGCTTTACCACTCTGATAAGGTAAAAGAAAAATATTATAGCTTTGTTGTTTAAATATCTTTATTTTATGATGAGACTGAGTTTTTAAAAACTCTCTTAAGGAATGCCTTTCTTTAAAAGTGAACAAATCCAATAGTAGCTGGCAGATAATGTGTCATGAGCTTTATCCTTGCAGGAACTCCTGTGAGCTAGGTAGCATTATCCCTATTTTACAGATGAGAAAACCAAGGCACAGCGAAGTTAAATAAACTGGCAACGATCAGAAGCATGGGAGAGTTCTGTGGTTAAGAAAATTGGCCTTAGGGGCGCCTGGGTGGCTCAGTCAGTTAAGCATCTGCCTTTGACTCAGGTCATGACCCTGGGGTCCTGAGATCGAGCCCCGCGTCGGGCTCCCTGCTCAGCTCAGCAAACAGTCTGTTTATCCCTCTCCTTGTGCCCCACCCTCCCAACTTCTGCACTTACTCTCTCTCTCTCTCAAATAAATAAATAAAATCTTAAAAAAAAAAAAAAGAAAATTGGCCTTAGTGTCAGACTACCTGAATTCGATCTACAACTTCACCACAATTATTAGCTGTGTGACTTTGGAAATGTAATTTAACTCCTCTATGCCTTGGTTTCCCCCTTTTTTAAAAATGAGAATAACAAAAGTACTCATCTCACAGTGTAATGTTGAAAAATAAATGAGGGCTTTGATGCTAATGGTATTAAGTGGTGAAGCCACCATCTGAATCCAGGTGTTTCTGAGCTGGAATAGAAGTTCTTAAACACTTAAGCTGTTTCCCTTGGTGACAGTGTATGATTACTAAGCATTTTATATTTGCTGGATAAATAGCTATCGATGTCTTTCCTCATTGTCAGAGACTTTTAAAAAAAGCACCAACTCCATCCATTGCTGCAAACATACAAGTACAGTACCATGACCCCCAAGTCTGAGCACGTCTCAACTTGCTCAGCTGCAATTGTTTGGAAATTCTGAAACATGAAACCGTTCAGGATAAGAACTGCCAAAGAAACATGAAGACTATTTAATCCTTCAACTGTTTCAGATCATCCCCATCCGAAATAACGCAGACAGTACCAAATTAGCTTTTAGAAAGTCACATGTAAGAGAGATTTTTAAAAATGTTTTGGGTCTACACGAAATAGACTCCTTCAGTTCATTTCTCTGAATGGGGTTGGCTTCCTCACAGAAGAGCAGCTCAGTCAATTCATCACCTAAAACCTAGAGCACCACTGTCCAATAAAAACATCTACAATGATAAAGACATGCGATATCTAGTATGACCAACATGGTAACCACTAGCCA
Source organism: Phoca vitulina (assembly GCF_004348235.1). Classification (NCBI taxonomy): domain Eukaryota; kingdom Metazoa; phylum Chordata; class Mammalia; order Carnivora; family Phocidae; genus Phoca; species Phoca vitulina. The sequence continues at coordinate 20,238,536 of NW_022589716.1, forward strand.
CCTGTGGCTGTCAAGTTCTTGAAATGACTAAGGAACTGAATTTTTACTTTTTGTTAATTTTAGTTGACTTAAATTGAAATTTAAATAGACACATGTAGCTAGTAGCCACTGTATTAGGCAAAGTGGCTCTAATCACCCCAGATTTTGTGCAGATTTTCGAAAGGTGAGAAAGAACACTACTGACAGCACAGTAAGTATTCCTTTAACACCTGGGAAATGAATTGCGGGACCCTGATGCCTCTAGAAGGGCTAGCTGGTAACCCAGGAGCTTCGTTCCCTGAATTTAATCAGGCTGTACCTATTCTGCACCACCCATCTGAGGAGGCACAAAATGGATCAGAGCAACTCCTTTGTCAGAGTGCATAGGTTGCTAGCCATCAGCCCATAGTCTCACCCAGCTCACAAGTGTTTCATTTGGCCCACACAGTGCTTTAGAGTTTGAATTAATGGTCAACATTTAAAATTCAAGAGGGTTTTGCATTTCAGACTTCATTAGTAAATTCCGAAGTCCTGACAACATTTCCCCCCCTGTAGTAGTGGGCTGGAGCTGTGAAGATTCTGCTCCCTTTAGAGGGCACTTATACTCTCCAGGTTGACGAAGTCCCCACCATTCCCTATTATCTTCCTTCCATCTCCCTTCATTCATTTACCCAGTGCCTGGCTGTCCCCAGGGGCCATGTGAGCTTCTAATGGCTACTCTTGGGCTTTGACCCAACTCCAGCCATTTCCCTGAGACTTTCCTGACGCATGTGTACATACACACACACACACACACACACACACACACAGAGTTTATCCACGAGCCTGACACACCTTGTACTTCTGTACCTCTGTGCCTTTGCAAATTCTATTCCTCTTATTTGGAATGCCTTTCTCCATCTGGTTAACCCTGACTCCCCTTTTGAAATCCAGCCGAAAGAATACCTCCTCCACAAAGGTATTTTTGTGGACTTCCCCAGGCAGAGCGAGCTGCTGGTCCTTTTCAATGCACTTTGTACATTCTGTGCACTGCTGTCATCATTTATTTCCCCCAGTCTGTTGCTCCAGAAAAGCATTTCCTGGAGGGAAAGACTAGTGTCTTACCTTAGTGTCCTTGAGCGCTAGAACAGGTGAATGAATTCTGAAACCTGAGTCTCTAGCCCAGGCTGCCTACATGGATCACAAGAAACTGCCAAGAGTTTTGCAGTCCGCTGCCTCCTGGACTTTCATGATGAAAGCACGCGAGGCCTTCCAGCCTCCACTTCCCTACTCTCCTCCCCTCATGTCCGCATCCCTCACCAGGCCTATTACACCTGCTGTTTTCCCTGCCTCTAGAAATAGCAGAGAACCTGTAACCATCCCACAGCTACTTATTCAAGTTAATGACCTGTGAGTCCCTTTAGGCCCTTCTTCAGGAGAGACATCCCCACATCTTGCGGCGTCTCCCTGGACATCAAATTTGTCCCTTTTTCCTCCCCCACTCACCCACCATCCCTGGTACAAATGCCTTATTTCTGATCTCGACCATAGGTCAACTATCTCAACAGTCTCCAACCTAACTCCCCACCTGTTTTGAGGCCACCCTGATCCATTCTTCACCGTGATCCACTCCCCACATTCTAATTCATCTGAAACATTTCCACAAGTCCCCATTGACCTCAGGATAAGCCCCTTCCACCATGCATGGCAATTTCTTGGTCATTGCACTCCAGCCCTAACAGCCTCCTTTTGGCATCTCAAAAGCTGGCACATGTTCCCTCTGCCTGGAAAACATTTCCCCCAGCACTTCCCATGGCTGACTCTTTCATGATTTAGGACTCAGCTCAAGTATCATCAGAGAAGCTATCCCTGTTCCCCTAACTTAAAGTTGCCTCCACCTAAATTGTCACCCTGTGCTACGCCATAATGATGTATCAGATTCCTTTCTCCAAATCAATAATTTTCATGCTTGCTTATTCTCTGTCTCTTCCGCTGAAGTGTAAGCCTCATGAGGGTGGAGACTCTATCTGCATCCCCAAGCCTTGGTACAGTGTCCTTGTATAGCCCCAAGCCCTGCGTAACTGTCTGGCACACAGCTGGCACCCAACCTGTGCTGATTATTGAGTGTCAAATGATGAATGACTCTGTGAGTGAATGATGGACAGATGAATGGATGGATGGACGGACAGACATGTAAAAAGCAAGCATCTATTCTAACTCATGCAACTATGAAGAAATAGTTCCAAAATGTGTTCCAGTGCATTCTTTCCAAAAGTAACACTTGTTCTAAATTAGATATTTGGAAAGAAGAAATCTCAGAGTGTATAAAGAGATAAGAATTTTTGCTGATCGATGGTGTCAATGCCTAGTCAGGGGGAGGTAACTAAGTTATCTGCTAACTTTTATTTGGATGTTATTTCAGATACTCTGTGCTCCCCGAAACTTCAAAAGGGCTTCACGATTTAAAATTGGTGGTGGGATATGCTCGAGCAGACTTGCTATGTAACAATTTATCATCATGACAGGTGCTGAGGAGTTCAAGGCAACATGCTGATGCCTACTTTCCTAAGTCACAGCTCAGGAGAAAATATATTTTGTTAGGGAAATTAGAATCCTCCAAATAGATTCGTCAGTGTATTAATATCTCTGCTGCACTCAACATTGGATATTTCTGTTTACAACTTAGTTATCTTTATTTGTATCTGTCCAATTTCAAACATGCCCCTAGGAAGACATATGACCAGATGTTTTAAATTTTAAAAGAACAATTTTATCAACATGATATCTTTTCAAACCCGTATGCACCTTATGGTGAGAATGTGATCCAAAATAGAGTAAAACAAAAGTGCTAAAAATACAAAGATCTTGCTAGTATTCGGGGCATCCAAGTCTTCCAGGTTAAATCACATTCTCCTCAAGACAGAAGCACCAGTGGAGACTTGTATCATATTGTATTTTACTTCTTCAGTGCAGATTAGTCTCAAACTCTCACACCAGCACAGAAAATGTTTCCACTGGGTTTAAAAAGTCATGTGCTGGAGGCATAAAATGAGCAAAATAAAGATCTGAGTGAAGGCTGAGCACTCCAGTTCCCTGGGGGAAGGAAGGCGTAGATAAGAGTAGCCAGAACACAGCAGCAAGGCAAGGACTAATCATCGGGTCAGAGCAGGAGACAGCCCAGAACTCCACCAAGACAATAGTGAAGGCTCACAATGCTCCCAATTATCGAGCTAAGCAATGCCAGGACCTCTCTGACTTTCAGAAGCATGGAAAGTGGCTCATTAGAACTCAGGCAGCAGGCACACCCTCGGAAAGATGCACAGTACAGAGAAGGAGAGAAACCATCAGTCTAGCTGTGTCCACTGGATGCCTGGTGGTACAGTTATGGATTTATGTTTCCATTTATTCTGTGCTTGGTGCCCTAAAGGACTTAACACAATTCTAATTCTCTATGAAAACCATGCATAGGATTTTTGTGAGAAACAAATGCAGGTTTTGTAACTAATTCAGACTAAGGTGGTTATAACTGGGGGAAGAAGGAACGGGGCAGATAGGTCACAGGAATGGGAAGGAGGGGTTTTACTCTATACCTTTTAGATGTTTGGTTGAAAGTATGGAAATGTGTTATTTATTCAAAAATAAATTAAAAGTTTGAAGGTACATAGTTAAACACTTTCAGATGACTTTGAAAGCAAACCTTTTCCCACATAAGCTACCATTTTGGGAAAATGCAAGCGAGCACTTCCTTGCCAGGATGAACGATTCCTTCAGTCTTTCCGCCAGATCTCTGTAAGCATATTTTGTGGAACTGAGCATTCTCACCTGATTTCTTCATCCTGTGGGTATTAAAATCCTAAATTAAGAAGCCATGGGTTAACCAAAGACTTCCAGACCCTCTTAGTGGGTAGTGGATTACTAGCAATAACAAAGCCTAAAATCTTGTTTAATTTTCCATGTTAATTGACGGGATAATAAGCATTGATTCTGCATTTATGTGTCTGTTGGCTGCGTCACTGCAATTATATGGCATGTTTTATTTATGAGAGAGGCCCCAGATTGCTCCAGTGATCATCAGAACCAGTTCTTCCCTCTCAAATGAGCATCAGAGAAGTCTGCATAATGACAGTCACCAATGGAAAATTGAAGGTTCTCACTTTTTCCCCCATTACACTGTAGGATAATTTAAGCCCAGACCAATCAAATGTCCAGCATTCTTATTCAGAAATTTAATTTCTACTACATCAGACAGGCAGTAAAATGCTTTAGGCCATCTGCTGGCAGCTCCACTGGGTGGGCCCATGACAGAGCCACAGTCTTTCCAAGTGGTTTTGCCGATGCCCAGCCAAAGAGAGAAAAAAAGCCTGACAAGGGACCCTCTGCGTTGTCAACAGGTTTGGGCCCTGTGCCTGCTGACTTCTGGAAAACAAATCTCAAAGAATTGTTTCATTACAAAATAAATCAACAAGTACAGATGTTGCATGAAACATGTAACACAGAAGGGTCATCATAAAGACAAGATATCCAATGCAGACCATTATGAGATCACAACAGTGTGGGCATACAGACAGAGAGCAGCAAAATGTAGATATAAAACTTATTAGAGAGAAGAGAGAGAAAGAAAGAACAAATAAACAAGCCAATAGCCAACTCCACAGTCTCTGGAGGCAATGAGTAGGGTCGGGAACGCTGTGGAGTTCCATGAACGTGGGTAGTGTGCGTGGCAAACAAGAATGGGGAGGTCACATCAGCTGTGTGCTAGCAGATCCGAAAATAGGCTCTCGAGCAAGTCACTAAGCTCTCTGGGAGTGTTCATGAGTATACAACAAGTATTTAAATAAGCTAATGTTTCTAACACTGCAGAGGAACTTTGCTTCCAGAAAGGCAGAGTAGATATATTTTCCCTAATCCTCCTGCTAAGTACAGCTAGAAAGCCTGGACATGAACGTAAGACAAACACAAGTCTAAAGGTGAAGAAAAGAAGATAGATCTTCAAGGGACCTCGGAATGCAAACAACAGAGCAGTGAGTTCCCTGGGGTTTCGTTTTGTCTCATGTATACCAGACTGGGTGACAGGGAAACCACCCAGCCACCCCAAAACACCAAAGGACACAAACAGAAGAAGTCCCAACAAAAGCCTGCTCTCTCTAGCCAAAAGGATAGGAAAGAGACAACCTAGGAAGACAGAAAACTTTTAGAAAATAATTGCTCTACTCCACCTAAACACAATTACAGATATATTATCGAGAGAGAGAGAGAGAAAGGGCACACGAGCAGAGGAGAGGGGCAGAAGCAGAAGGAGAAGCAGGCTCCCCGATGAGCAGGGACCCCGATTCGGGGCTCAACCCCAGGACCCTGGGATCATGACCTGAGCCGAAGGCAGATGCTTAACCGACTGAGCCACCCAGGCACCCCTAAAATTTATATTTTATAACAACCCTGTGTTCTTGCCTATAATCACGGCTAACAAAAGAGGATTTTGCTATATATGTAGGTCTCATCGCCGTTTACACCAGCTTCCCACTTTGGCAAGATCAACCAGGAAAAAGGGGAAAGTCAGGGAAGGGCCAGCGCTGGTGGCTGCAACAGCAGTCCCATCTAAAAGCTGGGTTGTCTTTGCCTGGCTACGCAAGATACTGTCTCAGCAAGAAAGAAAGTCAGTATCTGGTCTCCTTTTACTGCAGAAAAAGAACAGAGCTGGCTACCGGATAACAGAATTAGATCAGGCCTTGAAAAAAAATCAATACAAGTTATCCCAATGCCCAGAGCCCGTTTTCCTAGTTTATTCAACAGAGTTTGTGGAAACAAAATTGAAGAACTCGGTAAACTAAATTATTCCTATAAAGTTCCCATTGGAAAAGAAAGGATCATCTTTACTAATAGAATTAAAGACATATTTAGTTGGAGAAGGAACTTCCTAAGACACATTCTTGCCTAGTGGAAGGAAGAACAGCGCTCAAAGACGAGATCAGAGCATTGGTAGGTCAATGAGCTGAGTGGCATTCTGCCCTCAGCTGTGGGACCACAGGGCTGCCTGGTGCCTGAAGACAGGCAATGCCTTCCCTGGTTGTGGCCTCAAACTGAGGTGATCCAAGCTTCCTTCACTTCACTCTTCAAGTGAATTCATTTGACAGAGGTTTTAATAAACTTTATGAAGTAAAACATTTTTATGTATGTATACGCCCATGGGACCACCTCCCAAGTCAAGATACAAAACATTTTCATTCTCCACAAAAGTCCCCTCGTGCTGCTTCATAATCACTCTCTTTTCCAAAATGTAACCACTATTCTAACTTCTGTCACCTGAGATTAGTTTTCCTTCCTCTTGAACTTCATATAAATGGAATCATACAGTTGATGTACTCCTTTTTTGTGTCTGGCTTCTTTATTCAACATGTGGTTTGGAAGTTTACGCATGTTTTTGTGTGCATTTGTAGTTTGTTCTTTTTTATTGATGAGTAGTATTTCAAAGAGTATAACTGAACAGCCAGTATGCATGAAAAGGTACTCAAAATCATTACTCATCAAGGGAATGCAAATTGAAACCACATTGTGATACCAGAATGAACAGAGCTTTAAAAAAGCTGGCAATGCCAAGTGTTGGTGAGGATATAGCAAAACTGGAACTCATATATTATTGGTGGAAGTGTAAAATGGAGCGATCTTTTTTGGAAAAGTATTTGGCAGTTTCTAAGAAAATTAAACATAATTTATTCTATGACCCAGCAACTCTATTCCTAGATATACAACCAAGAGATATGAGTACATACATACACAAAAATACTAGTAGAAAAATGTTCATAGCAGCTTTATTCATAATGGTCCCAGAATGGAAACAACCCAGATATCCAGATTCATAAACTGTACTATATGCAAATGAAGAGTTTTTGAGGTTCTACTGTGGGCAAAACATACCCTTCCTCCCTGTCATCTCTTCCCTTTCTGGGCATGACACCCTCTTCTTAGGGATCCCATTTCATCCTCGGTTTCCCCTGAGAGCAGGGAGGGAGCGTTGGACACTACATATCTCCCAGGACCACATATATGCCCGACGTTCCCTCACGTATGTCACATCCTAGATTCTGGGTCACACGGTAGTCAACCAATGTCCAATTTCATAAACATGTCCTGAGCAGGATGCTAGACCCTGGGAGGAAGATACAAAGATAATGAAGATGTAGTCCTGCGGAGGAGATATTGGTTGAGAGCGTGATTCCTGGCTTCAGAGAGACCTGGGCTTGAATCCCAAATCATATTCGTGATGTGCTCCCGGGCAAGCCCTGATCTCCCAATCTGTGTAAGTCACCTGCACAATGCAAAAGATAATAATAGTGCCACCAAGGGAGCTTTCTAAGAACTGCATGTGAAGTGCGTAGCGCAGTGTCCCCCCGCACTTAGGAAGTTTTAAATCAATGCTATTGACGACGATGATGTTCACCCTCTAGTGAGGAGAAAGGATAAACCATAACTAATTACATCATTCAAAGCAGATGATCACAAGTGGTAAAATAGAGGTAAAATGTGCTTTGGAGAAATAGAAATGAGAGGCTAATTTGGGCTAGAACACTCTAGTAAGGTTTCTCGTAGGATTTATAGAGAGCTGGTGGTCAGCTGAGGAAACTAGGACCACAGCTAATGATCAAATAGTGCAGTGAGAGGCAACAGGTTGTAATAAAAAGAGCATTAAGCTTGAGACCATACAGCCTTAGGTTTGAATCTAGCCTCCCTCATTTATTAGCCATAGGATTTTGAACAAGTCATTTAACACCTCCAGGCTTCCATTCTGTCATCTGCAAATGACGGCAATTCCTATGCCTAGTGGTTGTTGAGGAGAAAAGGAAATATTTATCAAATACGTAGCACACCACCAGTTACTCCAAGCACACAGTTTTCACAATCACATTAACGGAGTGAGAAACTCCGAGTCCACACACACAGTTCCTCTTGGGGTGAGGCTGGTGGTTCTTTTCAAAAAGGCAACGTCATGAGCAACCTGGTGGCATTTGCCGACAGAAATGCCTCTCATGATGGTTATAAGACACTTAGAAAATCTGGCAGTCCTTTCAGCCAGGAAAATGCACACGTACATAAACATTTTTACATAATTTGAGAGATTCTGAGACTCCCCAAAATGTAATTCATGGAGCCCCCAAGCTTCCAGAGCCCCAGTGACTTAGCACAAGAAAAAAGCATAAGCCAATGGTCAAAGGCAAGTCTCTTAGAACCTCACTCCTATGATCTGCTGTTTACGATTGGCGGAATAAGAAGCAGGTGGGAGAGCAAATCTGTGAGCAAAAACCTCTCCTCTGATGACATTTTTTTCTCACTCAGTTTATCAAAGCTCAGCACCATTAGCAGCATGCTGAGCATGCGCTCCTCAGCCTGCTGAGCTGACACGCAAGAGCCCCGGTGCTGCTACCTGGGGAGGGGTCTTGTGTGTGCATCGCTAAGTCCGAGTGGCATCATTTGTCAAACCCGTGCTGGCAAGCCACACCTTTCCTTTCCCCAAACCGATACCTACCTCAGTACACTCCTGTGCCACCCTCATATCGCCAAAGCGCCAGACTGACGGAGAGATTTTTTTTAATGTTTTTTTCCAGATGGTTTGGCCCTGTGTGTAAACAGCCTAAATGTTCCATGATGTTATGAGATTCTGATTTAGGGAAACATAATGTATTCTCACCTGAACTGTCGCCAGATGCTGCTACGTCTTTTTGAGAATGCCATTGATGATCTTCTTCTTCTTCCCCTCCCTCTCTTCTTTCCCTCCTCCTCCTCCTTCTGCTCCTTCTCCCTCCTCCTCCTCCTTCCCCTCTCCTCCTCCTCCTCCTTCTCCTTCTCCTCCTCCTTCTCCTCTCCTCCTCCTCCTTATTTTTCTTCTTCTCCTTCAGCATCATCATGCTGAAGAAATAGCCCCACTCTCTTCCTGCTTTGCCTGATCTCTAGCCATGGCTGCCTCCCTTCAACCACAGCCCTGTGAAGTGGCCCTTGCTATAAGAATTCAGGTGTCACTGGGCTCCATAATACAATTTCTTCTCCTTGCGTCTTTGGGACTAAGGATGCTAACAGTCTCTTATTGTTGCTACACTTTGGGTGCCTCAACATCCATGCTTAAGTTTCCTAACCCCACCCACTGAATAATCCTTTCATGGGTGTCTCTGGAGCCATCTGAGTTAGATTCTGCATCCCGCCAGGATTCTGATGACAAGGTCATCTCTAACATCATCTTCTCTAGGACTATTATTTGTTGGCTGCTCCTCATGTATCACTGTGTTGACTGCTTCACCAAAATTAACTCACTCAGCCTTCACAGTAATTCCATAAGGAAAGTGTTACTTTGTAGGTGACAAAGTAGACCTAGCAGTTTTAAAGATCTTATTCCAAACACAACCAGTAAGTGGTAGAGTCAGAATTCCAACTTAGACCTTTCTACGGTAGAGCCTCTTTTTGAACACTACCAACAATTCTCCAAAACGGTCCATGTCAGAATCATCTGGAATGTGTGTTACAGATCCAGATTCTGGGAAACCTACCCAGAGCCCTCTGGGAGGAAACCAGCTCTAGGTTTGAACTTGGGCAGTGAGATTACCTCAGGGTTATCATCTGATCCATAGGAGATAATTGCACAGACTAATTGACAATCTATGGGGGGTGGGCTGGCATTAAAACTCTGACCAGTATGGAAACAGTAATTAGTGAGGACAATCAAATTCTCTCTCTCCCCAGTTTAAATGAAAAATGCTAAGGGAATTAGTCAGGGGTAGAGAGAGGAGAGAAAAGAAAACCCATAAAGAGAAGCAAGCAATGAGTGACATGGCCATATGGTACACAGTGACCAGTGAGGCAGTTATAAGATAGCAGTGTCCTGGAGCCAACTTGAAGCCTGGACAATGGCTATTCTTAGCTTCTGTTGAGATCTGTCTCCTCTCACCCATCAACTCACCAGTGATCTAAGTAATTGTTGGTCATGTCTTCCCTGAACCAGACTTACCTAAGTTGATACATCCCCCGGTTTTTACAGAAAGAGTTCTAAGCTAACACAAGAGAAGTAGTCTTCCCACCAGTCTTCCTGCATTTACACTGTCCACCTCTATAAACTGTTATTTGCATTGAAGCCAGAGTGATTTTTCCAAAATGTAAATCTAACTTTATTACCCTCCTCGCTTAAAATCCACAAATGCTTTCCCATTCTTTTGACATAGAGTGAAAATCCCCTATTGCGGCCTACAAGCTTCTGCATGGTCTTTTACACCATGTCTCCTCTTCCTCCTCAGGTGGAGCTTCACTCCCCGTCAGCCTCTCTGGTCCAGACACATTGGCTTTTACCTTCAGTCCCTCCTGATCACCACCCTCCTGATCACCTCCTGCCCCCAAGATTAGTACAAGCTATTCCTTCTGCCCACCATGTGGATCCTTTGACCCTTCATCTACTTAACTCTTATTCATCATCAAACATCACTTCCCCAGGGATGCCTCCCTGATCTCCCTGACTGACACCAATCTCATAGCATCCCCTTGCATGGTACCATTCATGGGTGTGATTTTTCTCATATGATCACTTGATTAATATCTGTCTTTCTCACTAAGCTGTCTGTGATCAGGGCCCATGTCTGATTTTGCTCACTGTTTTGTCTCCAGCACCTTGTAGAGTGTCTGGCCTCAAATATTTGTTGAATGCATGAATAATTTAATGTCCACATACAGTAACACTAGCAAAAGGCTCTTCTAAAAGTGCCTTATATAGTTGTCATGGAGTGAATGACTATAGTAACAGTGGGCAAGTGACTGTTGCTTAGGAAGGACCAACACACAACAGGCAATGAGAGTATGTGTGGCTGTATGCACAGTAGCCGGGACCAGGCACTCCACTTGGAAGGGGACCCCAGTCTTTCTGCAGCCCCACCATCTACTTTAGCACCTAGGAAAATGCCCAAAAGGTCAGTGGCACATGGGTGGCTCTCCTTTACTGAGTTTCGTTTAAGCTTGCAGGTGCATTTCCAAAGAGTTCATGTCAACTTGCTGGTCAAGATATTGCAAGTTTGGTGCTTAGTACCCACCTCAATCCACCTTTAAGTTAAATTGGAGAAACAAAGGGAACAAATGGGCAGCTTTGATTATAAACTGAAAAGATGATACAATTAACACAAACATCTTTGATTGCCTCTTGAGAAACATTTGTAAATCAAAATTTGCAAGGATTTTACTTGTACAACAAATTCTTTCAGACTATCCATGGCAGAGGAAACTGTTTCATATCATTCAAATGTGTCAAATTATAGCTAAAAAATTAAAAATATTCTTTTTCATGTAATTTTATTTAGGAGATGTACTGTGGTTCAAAAAACTTTTTTTTTTAAGATTTTATTTATTTATTTATTTATTTATTTATTTATTTATTTGAAAGAGAGAGACACAGCGAGAGAGGGAACATGAGCAGGGGGAGTGGGAGAGGGAGAAGCAGGCTTCCCGCCAAGCAGGGAGCCCGATGCGGGGCTCAATCCCAGGACCCCGGGATCATGACCTGAGCTGAAGGCAGATGCTTAACGACTGAGCCACCCAGGCGCCCCCAAAAAACTTTCTTGAACACTTAACAAGTGCTAGGTGGTACTCTGCTAGGTGAGGGGTGGGAGGTTTTGAGATAAATCGCATAGTTCTTGCTCTCCAAGGCCTCACAGACTAATGGAGATTATGGCGATAGAATATAACAGCCAAAAAAAAAAAAGAAGAAGAAGAAAAGAAAGTGACACGAGCCCTGTTGCAGGTACATTGTATATGCAAAGTGAAAAGAGAGCACATTGTATAAGGAAGATAATAATGGTGCATAGTTTCTAGAAAATCAAGGGAAACTCACCAAGGAGACCATAAAAGACCTAAAATATCATAGAGTCCTTGGGGTGCCTGGGTGGTGTCCAATGTTTAGTTGTGGCTCAGGTCGTGATCTCAGGATCATGAGACCGAGCGCTGCGTGGAGCCCCACACTCAGTGTGGACTCTGCTTCAGACTTTCTCTCCCTCTCCCTCTGTCCCGTCCCCTGCTCTCTCTTTCTCTCAAATAACAATAAATAAATCTTTAAAAAAATATCATGGAGTTCAGCTCCCTAATTTCACAAATAAGAAAAATGAGCCCCCCCCAGGTGATGAGGTCTTGATTAGTTAGTGCCAAATCCAGATCTTGAACCCAAAAGTTTCCTTTAAGGAATTTTCAAATATGTAACCAAGTATTATTGTTCTTACTGGCTTTCTCAAAAACCATTCCAGCTCTTGTGGGTTGAAATATCGAGCAAATTTTGATCTTCCATTTGTAAGGGAGCAAGATACATCTTCCGGCCTCCCATCTGGCCCCTCATCCAGTCTCTTTCTGATACATCAGGTGAAATAACTTCCGCAAAAACAAATCTGACCATGCCATTGCTCTTTATTGATTTGCCTCTTTAAAATCTGTTTTCTGCGTTAGACTTTAAGCCCCAAGAGTGCAGGAACATGTCTCTATTAGTCACTGATGCATCCCCACCCCCCAGCTCAGTACCTAGATTCTTAGGTAGGCTAAGCTACTGGAATAAATAAATAAACTTCAAATCCTTAGTGTTTTACGAACCAATAAGTGATTTTTTTTTCTTTTTTGTGTGACAGTATGGAGCCAGGGTTCCCGGTCTGTGGCAGATTTACTCCAGTAGCCATGTAGGGACCCAGGATGATTGATGCTTGTGGTTTTAACATGTGGCTTCCAAAGTGTCCTGGATAATTTCCATGTTAGTCGGGTGGGAATGGGAAAGAACAGAGAAGAGCTTACATGGAAGGTGACCACACTTTTCTATTCCTTTTCCATTGGAGGGACTTTAGTCCTGTGTGACATAAATGCAAGAAAGACTAGGATGTGTGGGCTCGACACACTTGAGCACTTCTTTGCTGTGTGGCAAGGAGAAAAAGGGGTTTGAAAGACGAAGATGAAAGATGATGTTCCACTAGAAGTTTCGCTGAAGGTTTACTGAAAATAAATTAATTTTTAAATCATTGTATTGCTTTATTTTATTTTTTAAGTTAATTAATATCATGTGCAAGCAGGGAGAGGGGCAGAGGGAGAGGGAGATAGAGAATCCCAAGCTGACTCCACACTGAGCGCAGAGCCCGACATGGGGCTCGACCTCATGACCCTGAGATCATGACCTGAGCCAAAATCAAAAATCCCACCATTAACAGACTGAGCCAGCCAGGTGTCCTTGTACTGCTTTACTTTAGATGCAGAAATGAATACCCAAGCTCCAAAATCATTATGTTTCTCTCATTTTGTTGGCAGCATTTCAATATCGAAACAACTGGCTTCAATAAAAGGTAAGACATGGGGTGACTGCGATGTACATATTTCTCCTCTGCCATGATAGCACACAAAGAATTAAAAACAACAGGACATCAAAGAATGCCAGAGATGTGAGAGAACTTGTGGATACATTATCAAATATTCATCATGTTCTTTTTAAAGATTTGAGAACTGAGGTCCAATGATAGGAATTAGTTTGCCCAAACTTAGTCCATGCGAGGCCAAGCTCAGAGCGTGGATCCTCTGACTCCTAATTCAGCGTGCTTCCCACATGCCCAGCTGCCTCTCTATGGGCAGCATCTTCAGTATGTCCAGAGCAAGACCATCAATATCCAATATCAATGGTCACTGGATTCAGGATGCAATCAACCCCCAATGGCCCCTGTTGATGGAGTGAAAACACAGTGTGGCCAACTCTCAAAATGTAAATATTTGCCCTCAACATTCAATTTTATAGGTAAAATATCTTTAGAGCTAACAGTATTGCCATGGAAAGAACAATATAAGAATAAAAGCCACTCATATACTTGGATCATTATCTAATTCCAAAATCTGTGGCTTTAAAATGTTTACAGGGTAAGAAGCACAAATGGATATTTACTATATTGCAATTGTTTTTCCTCCTAGATGGCTGGCCGATGTCTCCAAAGGAGACTCTGTATTTTTACTTAAATAAATCTCCATCATGAAGAAACTATTATTTTTATACTATCACAACAAGAAACCTATGATTTCTGTTTTATAATTTATACGATTCCGGATACTTTTGATAAATATTCCACCACATGGCTAATACAACTTATCCCTTCTAGGAGGTTGAGGGGGGTTGTAACTCTCCATCACCCTCACTGCCCCTGAACGCACACACACACACACACACACACACACACCATTCCTAGCACCAGACTCCTTACATTAGACCGTTGGGCCACATTTATTCCCATGCCTTGAAAAAACATAGGATAAACATGGTTCATCTACCCAGAATGTGTTTTATTCAATGGCAAGTAGTTTTAAATGTTATCCATTGAAATAAGACAAGGACAGAGCTTGGAATAGAGGTCAGTATGAATCCCCATTTTCTCTGCTGGCTGCTGAGGTCTGTGTCCTTGATTTCTTGAGGGTGGGAATAGGGGATGAGTACATATTTGCCTCTAGCATCCAAAGCAGTTTTGTAGCAGGGAAGTTTGAGAGACACTATCGTGTTGGGAAAACTACTGACCTAGAGAGAAAAGAACAGAGACCTGGTTTTTAGTCCTGCCACATACTACCTCCGTGACCTTGGGCAAACCACTTCTCTCCGGCAGGTCTTCATTCCTCCATTTGCAAAAATAACTAATATTAGGAAAAGTTCTAAAACGAGGTGATTCTGACACCTTGCCATACTGAGAGTTGGTTTCTATTACACGAAAGTGTCAGGAACTCACTAGATCTAACGTTTGGAGCTGGGTGCCATGTTCCAGGGCAGGTGAGGGGAAAGAGGCAGAGGATGGCTCTGACATTCCAGTCAGCTCAGTGCAACACACATACACTGAGGCCTACAACACGCCAGGGCCTGGGGATGAGCGTAGAGATAAATACAATGTAGTAACTGCCCTCGGGAACATCCAGTATGGCAGCCACCAGCCACATGTAGATCTTGAGCATTGAAGTGTGCTGTAAGTGTAATCAGCAAGTCAGATTTAAGAGACTTAGTAGAAAAAAGCGTAACATATCTCAATAATTTGTTTAGATTGATCACATGTTGAAATGATAATATTTCTGATACATTGGGTTAAATAAAATGTGTTATGAAAATGATTTTGTATGTTTCTTTTCACCCTTTTAATGTGGCTACCAGAAAGATTAGATTGTCATTATGGCTCACATGACATTTCTTTTGGACAGCTCTGATCTAGAAGGAAATTTAGACAGATCAACCGTGTGTTAGTGTGAGGGTTATAATAAGTTTATGTTCAGGGAAATAGAGAAACACAAGGGAGGGACCCGTTGCCCAGTCTGGAAGTTTGGGAAAGAGTCCTACAGAATATACTGCCTGAAGAACACTACAGAAAGGCCGTGCACATCATGGTGAGGGACCAGATGGGCTGTGTGACCTTGAGCAAGCTACTTACCTTTGTGAGCCTCAGTTTCCTTATCTATAAAGTGGCGATGATGCGTGAACCCACCTCTGAAGGCTGGTGTAACAGTCAAGTGAGTCAAATCCTGTGCATCCTATGGAGGAATGGGTAGCATGTAGAATTCTAGCTCTGTAATCGTTCACTACAATTGTCTTCCAGAATGCAAGCACCAAATTAAGAATTACTTTCTTGATATTGCTCACTGTTCCATCCCCAGAACTAGGACAGAGCCTGTCAATAAGTATTTGCCAAAAAATACTTGTTGGGAGAACAGAGTGAGTAAGGGACTACACACAGTTTAGTATTATTAAACCATGAAAAGTGAGGTAGGAAATAACAGGAGAGGTCAACATGAAGTGCCCGATTTAACACCTCTCCAACACACCCCTTCCAGAGGCAAGAAAGCTGATAAAAGACGCCAAAAGAGAAACACTGACCCCTTGGGTTTTTAATAGGACTTAGCCCTTTATAATATGCTTTCACATATTTGCTCACAACTCTGTGAGGCAGACAGGGTAGGAATTAAAAGGCAACATGCTGAGTTTATTAAGGGAAGAACCCAACCATAAAAACAGGAAACCAAAACATCTCACAAAGTATCATGAGTGTTGGTAGGACAACCAGACACCTTGTTATCTTTTATTTGTAATATTTTCTAGCTCAGTTTTTACCATGAACATATGCTATTTCATAGTCAGGGAAGAAATGCCTGCTGGGTTTAAAAGAATGGTGGAGAAGGGAGAGGAGTTGGCTTGTCCAGATGGAGTCCCCATCTAGATTGCAGATGGACCTGAACTTCCTGGGGGGGCTGGACAGTGTCTGGGTTTCACAGCCTCTGTGGAGATGGCCTTACAAAGAGATACTCCAAAGTGGCAGGTCTATCTATGGTCTTTGAAGTCAGACAGACTTTCAAATCCTTCGTCTGTCACTTCTGAGCAATGTGACCTTAAAACTCCTAATCTCTCCATGTGTCAATTTCCAATATGTAAAATTGAGACACAAATAGTACCTACCTCTATGGGTTTTACTAAGCATTAAATAAGATTATGTTTGAAAAGCATCTGGCACAGAGTAAACAAGGAAGGTGTCTGTCATTATTTGCAAACTCAGTCATGGCTTGCAAATATACCCCTTCCTCACCAGAAAGGCAGAGCCTGGAGACCAAGAGGCTACTGTCCCCCCATGGCCCAGTAGAGCAGCTCATACTAAAGACTTCCCAAATTACTCTTGGTTATTAATTAATAAATCAACTGGCCAAAATTACAGAAGGAATATTTACCTCTTAAAGAATTAAGGTATTTCCTCTAAGCAATTTGTTCCTTAAAGACAGAATAAATAGAGTTTATTCTTTAGCCACTTAAATTCAAGGTTACCCCCCTATAGCATCCCACCACCTCAAACATACACACCCCAGGAAAGGCGGGTAGACACAAGCTAGAAGAATATGCTCATTTCCTGGGATTTTGATGAGCAGCAAAATGTTGGGTAATTGAGGAGAATCTCAATTCTATCTATGGATTTCATGGATATGGCAGAAACGAAAGGAAGAGGAGGTTAAGGATCGGCGGTTGCGGGGAGGGGGGAGAAAGAGCTAAAAATCAAATCCAAAGAAACAGGGAATGTTCTGAGGCTGGAGCTCTAGGTTAGATGGAGGGCCAGCCACTGGACAAGCAGACAGAAGTGGGAAAGGTCAGGCACAAGCCATCGGCAGTAAGACTGAGGGTCAGAAACTAGGGAGGAAATCCGGGAGTAGGAAGCTGAGGACACAGGTTTGGCAGACATTCATTCAACAAATACATGTGAAGCACCTACCATGTGCCAGGCATTATTCTAAATATTGCAGGTTCCACAGAACACAAGACAGGAAAAAAAAAAAAGAAAGAAATCTCATTTTCATGAAGCTTATGTTTTCCCATGAATTCAAATTCAAATTCAAGCTCTACCACTTACTGTGTCCTCAGCAAGATCACATCCTCTCTTCATCTATAAAGTGGTATGATGATGGAGATACATACTGTTCCTGAACCGGAAGAGTCAACATAGCAAAGATATCAATTCTCCTCAAATTTCTCTTAAGGCTTACTGCAAGTCCCATATATACACAGAAAGGAAAAGGGCCTAGAATAGCCAAAATATTTTGAAAAAGGAGAAAGTGGGGGACTTGCTGTCCCCCGTGTTATGGTTTACTATATGGCTACAGGAATCAAAACAGTGTGTTGTTGACAGAGGGTCGGATATGCAGATCAATAGAACAGAATAGGGAACCCAGAGATTGACCCATACAAAATGGCCAACTGATGTTTGACAAAGATGCAGAAGGATTCAGCAAAGGAAGGATAGTATTTTCAACAACAGATGCAGAAGCAATTGGTCATCCACGTTAAGAAAAATGAACCTCCACCTAAGTCTCATACCTGCTACAAAAATGAATTCAAAATGGATTGTGGATTTAAATGCAGGCCATAAAATTATAAAACTTGTAATTTTATGTAGGACAAATTTTCATAAGAGGAGAAATTGATAAATCAGACTTTATAAAAGCAGGAAGGGAAAAATGAAGGGGGGGAAATCAGAGGGGGAGATGAACCATGAGAGACTATGGACTCTGAGAAACAAACTGAGGGTTCTAGAGGGGAGGGGGGTGGGGGGATGGGCCAGCCTGGTGATGGGTATTAAAGAGGGCACATGTTCTGCATGGAGCACTGGGTGTTATATGCAAACAATGAATCATGGAACGCTACATCAAAAACTAATGATGTAATGTATGGTGATTAACATAACATAATAAAAAAAATTAGAAACTATTCCTCCATAAAAGATCTCAATGAAAGGATTAAAAAACCCAACAGTTGACAGACTGGGAGAAAATATTTGCAAAGGAAAGTCTGATTCCTTTCCAGGGGCTGTAAGCTCTGCATGGGCCAGTCTCGTCTCCTTTCCTAATCAAACACCTTTCTAGGTTCCTACCACAGCTGTCTCCTCCCAGCTCCCACAACGTGCCAGACTCCTTCTGATCTAAGCCTTCACGTCTTCTGCTCCCTGAGCCTGGGACATCTGACACAGCCCTAGTCCCAGCCTGACTCTCCCCGCCCCCCCCCAAATGCTTTTACAGGGCAGGATCCTTCTCATCCATTAGCTCTTAGCATAAATGTTCATCTATTCTCAGAGACCTCCAAGACCAGCTATCTAAGTAGTTTTCCTCCCAGATGTATTTCTTTTATTTTTTTCTCTCTGTGCCTTCTCTGCCTCATACATCACAAGTTGTAGATATGTATCATATATATGCATATGGACAAATAATTATTGAATATATACATAAACAAATACATATGAATTCTCTTCTTGATTATTGCTTATTATCTCTCTAGATTGTAAAGTCTATTGTAAGAGGGCAGAGGCCACATCTTGTTGTGTCACTGCTGGGTGCTGAGTCCCTTAGGAAAATGTCAGAAGTATAGTAAGTGCTCAAAACAAAAGTTGTGTTATTCTGTCGGATTATCATTCTTTGTATCGACAATTGTTGCACATTACCCAGGCTAAAAGCTGTAAGATTCTGTTTCTCTTTTCTTTTCTTCTCCATTCATTAAACGGCATGTATAAGCACCTTCTACATAGCAGGAATCTGCGCCAGGAGAACAGTGAGAAAGAAAGGTAGGATCCCTGGCCTCATGGAGCTTGCATTTTAGTTGAGAAGAAAGACCATTAAAAATGCAATAACTGTAATATGTGAAAAGTTCTATAATATAGGATGTGCTAGGGCCTAAGAGGATAGAGAACAATTTTCTCCACTGTACCTTGTGCAGTTCTCAGAGTTCACTGGGTGCTCTGGAAAGGAATGAGTTAGCACCACCCTTTCAAGGAGTTTAAACCAGAGAGACCAGCTGGGAAATCACTATTGTCTGAGGCTAAGTCAAAGGGGGTCCCTTATCCACCATGATCAGAGAGCTTGCTTTGGATGCCATCCTCCTTTATCACACTGACATGAGGTGATGCTTTGATTGACATAGAACATAAATTCCACAAGAGCAGGACTTTGTCTTATTCAGTGTGGTACCCTCAATGCCAGGGACTGAGCCTAGCACATAGTGGGTACCGCTTAAATATTTTACAGATCAGAAAACCAATGCTAAGAGAGGCGAGGTGTTTTCCCAAGGTCACATGACAAACAGGTGGGAAATCTCATCCTAATTCTACTAATTCTTATTGCTCCTGAAGAAATTTTGTTTCCATTATTTAAAGATCCAGGTCCAGATGTCCCTACATCCCACTCCCAGAGAGAGGACAAAGAATCCAAGGACAGGGCCACACTGACATACATCTTCCAACCCTGCACCCCTTGGTTCCCTTGGAAAATATAACCCTGTGTGTGGGGAAGAGTCATTCCTAACCTAGACTACATCATTTCTTCCCTCACAGCTCTCAAGAAAGGCTCAGATCTGGAAAAAGCCATTGCCACCATCGCTCTGATTTTCAGAAATTCTTCTGATCCTGATGGTAAACTTGGAAAAGCTATTGCCAAAGATCTGCTGCAGACCCAATTTAGGAATTTCACAGAGGTAAGTGAATTAATGGATATGAAGAAACAGGGGCCATGCCCTAATGGCAGACCCAAAGAGCCAACAATCATGTTTCATTCAACGAATGGTTAATGAATACCTACTATAAGCCAGGAAATGAGCTGAGCACTGGAGTTAAGACAATGGACAAGCTAACAATCCAGCAGAGCAGAGAAACATGCTGAAAAAGTAATTAGAAATATTCAAATATTCAAATAACCGTGAAATGGTAGAGCATGCACTGAAAGAGTAAAACAGAGGGGCCATCTTGGGGCAGTCGGTCCAAGAAGCACTCCTGGAAAATAAAGGTATAGCTGAGATCTGAAGAATGAGCAAGTGTTAGTAATGCAAAGGAGGTAGGTGAGGGCTGAGAATGATAGTATTCCAAGCTGAAGGAATGGTAAGCCTGTAAGGCAGGTCAAAGACCTGGGGGTGTTGGGAAGTAGTTGGTGAGAAGGCAGAGGAAAGTAGGAAGCACTAGGAGATAAGGCTGAGGAGGTAGATAAAAGTCAAATTACAGAGGTACAGCCTGAGGGCAGGAGGAAGCCAGACATGGTCTCTAAGTCCAGGACTAAGAAGTTACACCACCTACAGATGGGATTGGGGTGGGGGTGAGGGAGGGACAAAGAGAGTGTGAGGAAGCATCCAAACCAAGGACAATAGGTGATGAACAGGAGAGACGTCTGGAAGGTGGAATGAACAGGATCTGATAACTGATTGGCTGTAGGGCTGAAGGACAGGAGAAGCAAATGATGATACCCCACTTTCTGACCTTGGGAAGAAGTGGGTGGTGGCCTTATTCCCAGAGAAGACAAAGATTGGAGAATAAGCAGATTTGAGATGAGGTGGGGTGGGGGGAGAGGTGATGAGTTCCATTAGAATGTGTCAATTTTAAGATGTCCATGAAACATGCTGGAGGAGAAACAGAGCAACAGGGCATATGATTTGGGAGGTCAGAATAGAGATTTGTGTTGGCAATATAGAAGTCAGAGATAGCAATAGATAAAGGGTCACGAACCTGAATTACGTACGGGCATATTCCCCAACCTTCAGTCACTTGAATACCACCTTCAGTATTTTTCCTCTATCTGCCTATAGCCTGTATGATAATTCACTTAGAACTTTTTTCTTTAACTCTTTACTTAAATAAATTTATAGGAATACTTTAGCACTATTGTAAATGTTAATTTGGTGGGTAAAAGTGGAAGGTAATAAAAGAATAGATGACTATTAATTTATATTTAATATTTATTCCTGCATCACCTAAAATTGCATTACATTCTGCAAGCATACTTTGGGAAGTGCTGGCCTAGGGGAAATGTGTAAGAAGAAAAGAGGGGCTCATGCAAGAGTCTAGACCACCAATATTTATTTGTAGGTAGAGTAAGAAAAAAAACTTTAAAAAAAGCAGTCTGTAAGGTGCTCTGTGTGTTCTGAGATATTAAAAAGATAAGTATTATAATTCCATTAAAATATAAATGTATGGGCTTTCCCATAGGACAGTTATATCAGGTGTCATCCACTGGGGGGGGGGAAGCTGGGTCAAGGGGACAACTTCCTGTGAATCTCTGATTATTTTAAAAGACTGTGTGAGAAATCAACCTTGGTTTTGGATCCACAAATAAGTGATTTTTTAAAAACCCAATTTCAGGGCACCTGGGTGGCTCAGTTGGTTAAGCGACTGCCTTCGGCTCAGGTCATGATCCTGGAGTCCCTGGATCGAGTGCCGCATCGGGCTCCCTGCTCGGCAGGGAGTCTGCTTCTCCCTCTGACCCTCCCGGCCCTCCTCCCTCTCATGCTCTCTCTCTCTCAGTCTCTCTCTCTCAAATAAATAAATAAAATCTTAAATAAATAAATAAATAAATAAAATAAAAACCCAATTTCATTGAAACAGAGACTAGAACGGTGGTTGCCAGGGGCTGGGGGGAGGGGACGTGAAGTGCTGTAGGTCAAAGGGCACACATTTTCAATTACAAGAAAGATAAGTATCATTTGTATTATTCTTTGATTTTTTTTTTTTTTTTTAAAGAAAGACTTTTTCAGCCAAAACTATCAGGAGGGATTTGACAAGTGGTAAAAAGTTCTAGGGAGTCTTTAAGGAAGGCGTGGGTGAGTAAATCCTGTAACATTTGCCTACATCAGAGGCCTACAGAAATGACAAATTCCAGAGAGAAAAAGGGCTCCTAGTTGGCGGCTGGGCAAATCCTCAGAAAGCTTTTAACAAGCGTGAAAATGAGCACCTAGCAGAGGGTCATCCTGATGTACAGTCGTCTCCCCTTATGCGCGTGGATTGCTCCCAGGCCCCATGGATGCCTGACCCCAGGGACAGAACCCAACCCTCTACAGACTGCTTTTCCCTAGGCACACGGGCCTATGATAAAGTTTCATTTATAACTTAGTCACAGTAAGAGATTCCCAATACTATAATACAATGGAACAATTATCACAATATACTCTAGTAGAAGTTATATGAATGTGGTCTTTCTAAATACCCTACCGGAGGGTGCTCACCCTTCGTGTGACCACATGAGATGATAAAATGCCACCTGACTGAGACCAAGGGAGGTGAGTGACGTGGGCCCTGTGACCTCAAGCGAGGCTACTATTGACCTTCTGACGATTGGTCAGAGGCAGACTGGTCGCTTGGGGATCACAGTTGACCCCGGACACTGAAACTCCCGAGATCTTGGATGAGGGGAGGGGCACTGCTATAATTCATCGCCCCTTCTGAGAACAGCCAAGGGAAAAACATTAAAGCCAAATCATTGGGAAAGACCCTCAGCCTCGGGTCCCTTAGTGTAGGCTACCCTCTAGAAAGGCAGTCATTCCTGGATCTCCGGGCCTCGTAGGCAGTCCTGTCTTCTGTTCTACATGAGAGGCACCCAAAAGAAGCCACATTTTAGGGGACTCCAGGGGACTCAGGGACATTCTCAGTATTAATAGCAATGAGCTTCACTTCACGCAGGGCAAACGCACAGAGTAATGTCAGAATGCTGCCTTGGACCGAGCACCCAGCTCTGTGAGATACCTTAAGGCAGGCAGGGGCACTCGAGTCCATGCCTAAAGATGGCAGCCCTTCGGTTCTCCTGCTTTCTCCTGCATCCCCATGTGGAGTTCTCTGGTAAATGGAGATGGATCTCTTGGCTGAGGCCTGGGTTCTGAGGGGAACATCTCCTTTCTCATAAGCCTAACATAATTTGGGGGGATTTGACCCTCTATAGTCAGTCGGATATAATAAAACTGAGCATTTAAATGCACTGTTAAGAAGATAAAAAAACAAGGGGCTCCTGGGTGACTCAGTTGGGTAAGCTTGGGACTCTTGGATTTAGCTCAGGTCCTGATCTCATGGCTTTTGAGTTTGAGCCCCACCACGGGCTCCCTGCTCAGCAGGAGTCTGCTTGGATATTCTCTCCCTCTGCCCTCTCCCCGACTCATGCGAGTGCATGCTTTCTCTCTCTCAAACAAATAAATAAATCTTAAAAAAAAAAAAAAAAGGAAGAAGAAGAAGAAACAAAACAAGATGGCTGGTCGGGCCCCAAGAGGGCCTGGACCTGGGTCAGCTCCTGTGCTCTTCCAATGTGCAGAAAAAAAGAGAGATCTGGCACACCTGGGTGGCCCAGTCAGTTAAGCCTCCAACTGTGGCTCAGATCGTGATCTCAGGGTCCTAGGATCGAGCCCCATGGTGGGTCCACGCTCCTCAGGGTGTCTGCCTGAGGATTCTCTCCCTCTCCCCCTGCTCATGCTTACTCTCTCTCCCTCAAATAAATAAAATTTTAAAAAGAAAAGAAGAGACATCTATAGCCACTTCTGACTTTTCAGCTGTGTGCCATTCCAATAGTAAGTAATCCTCTCTCTGCCTTGGACCTGACCCTTTCAAAATAGCACTGAGCTGTCTTGAAGTGAGGCAGGGGAATTCCTTTAGCCCTCACTGTTAGGTGTGACCTCCTGAGAGAAACAAGAGCCTAGAGAAACAAGAATGGTCTAGCCTGTAAGAGGAATGTCTCATCATTCCTAAAGGGCCTTAGTCATTGCTGTGATGGCTTTTTACAGCTAGCTCATGGGTGAGCATTTGGGATTGAACTAAACGCAAACATAGCTCAGAATAACAATCAAATGACCTTAATGTTTCTAATGCCACTTGGGAAGATATTTCACAAGCTGTGGTTGGAAACTAAAAAGCCTCTCCGTGTATGTACTACTCATATGTTTTCCTTCAATCTATTTATGAGGACTATGGACTTGGGGTGATTTATGATCAAACTAAATGCTGAACAATTTTTCAAAGCACAGATATTAGCGTTTTTTTATTTCATATTTCTGGACAATTTTATTGTTCAGTGCAATACAGAATGAATACTTCCCATAACAGAGATTAAAAAAACAAAGATGATATTTTGAAATTCTGAAGATGTAACGTATCTGTGTTTCTAGAGAGGCAGATAGCTGTTAAGAGTATGGGCTCCAGGATCAGAAAGCCAAGACTATGAATTCTGGCTCCATACCAATAGTTGCCTAGGTTGGGGCAAGTTACTTAGTTCTCACTGAATGTCTGGTGCTCATCTGTAAAGTGGGGACAATAATAGTATGTATATTCAGTAAGGTCACCATGGAAATTCAGTGAAATAACCCATGAAAAGAGTTAACACGGTGCTCGGCTAGTAGCAACTTGACATGATATTATTAATAACATGTTATAACATGTTACAAAACCATGTTAATAACGTGTTTCTTATCACTTGTTATCTGTAAAACTGATGTGGCAAAATGAATTTGGTTTTCACTTATTCTTTATTCTCACAGGGACAAGAAACCAAACCCAAATACAAAGACCTCCTTTCTGAACTCGACAAGCACACTGAAAATAAGCTTGATTTTGAGGATTTCATGATTTTGCTCTTAAGCATCACTGTAATTTCAGATTTGCTACAAAATATATGGAGTGTAAAAATCATGAATTAAATAGCTTTAAAGAATGCTGTTAGACAAAATAATGGCAGTAGACAGTGTTAAATGTTTAAAGAGTTTTCCATTTTATTTTTAATTAATTGAGCATACTGATCATGAATCTGGAACTGCCTGGGATGGTTCTGATTGCTAATATTTAGATCCACTGTAACTCCAAAAGTATATGCATACACTTCAGGATGTTTGAATAGTATGGTGTCTGGGTGCTTTACAATAGGACAGATTTGATATCAATGGATATCAAATTGCTTTTGCTCAGTCAATAGTGACTTAAAACACTTTTCCTTATAGTCATTGACTTATTCATTCATTCATTTATTAAGTGATGTTTGTTGAGCCTTTACTTGATGGTACTGCTAAAGAAACAGTAATGAGCTAGCTACATAATCTACGCCCTCAGACTTGCCTGGAGAGAAGTCTAGCAGAAGAGGTGGACATTTAACAATGTATTAGTCAGTTGCATATACAGTATAATTATAACTGTGATAAGGAAATCAGGAAAGTAGAAGAGTTTATCCCCTGACATGGGCTCAAAGGTCAGAGAAACTTTATTGACATTCTGCAAAAGGCAAAACTACCCAGAGGGGAGAGAGAGATCAGTGGTTACCAGAACTGTGGCTGGGAAGTGAAGTTGTTCACAAATGGGCATGAAGGAACTTTTTTAGGGGGGATGGCAATGTTTTATATCTTGATTGTGGTGGTGGTTACATGACTGCACACATGTGTCAAACTCTTTGAACTGTACACTAAATAAAAAGGATGAATTTTGCGCTATGTGAATTATACCTAAATAAACATGACTTAAAACCAAAACACCCCAATATCCTTGCAATGTCTGTCAACTTTTTGTTGCCAACCAACAAGCTTTTGAGAATATCTTCTAAAAGGGGATATTTTTCAAGGACCCACATCCCCTATGTCCATGCCTGTGTTCCTGAGTTTAAATTACACACACACACACACACACACACGTCAATGCCTGAGACTTTAGACAGACTTTCACAAAGACTTTTACTCATTGTAAAATTACTGTAACTTCCAAAATCCCTCCTCATTATCTTGCCTTTTCTTCCTAGCTCAACACCATAAGCCTCAGATACATATGTGAAGAAACCCTTTCCTGGAGGGAGCCCTTCACCTCTGGTCTCACTCTGTAGTGTTTCCAACCCACCAAGACCCGATTCCTTGGCCCTTTCCACTTCCCAAACCTCAGACATTCTAAGTGTAAGAGTTTATATACCGTGTAAGAAAAAGCGCCAGACTTTACCTCTATCACCATTTTAACAGGAAGTACAAGTATTCAACAGGACTCATACTAAGTGCCAGGTACCACTTTAGGGGCTTTACAAATATTAACTCATTTAACCCCCATAACAACCCTCTGAGGTAGGTTTTAGTATTAGCATCTTACAGATGAGGAAACTGAAAGACAGAGGTTTTGATTTTTCCAAAGTCACATAATTGGCAGGTTTGAGAGTTTTCTGCCCTCTCTGTGGGCATGGCTAATTTTGTTTTAATATTAGATTTCATCTTGAGCAATAATATTATAATTCAACAGAAATAACTGTGCACATTTCAAGCACGGTGCAAGAGAGAGGCACCAGCTGGGTCCTGGGGAACCATTTGGCATCCCTCAAATAGAACTCTGTGGGCTGCTCTCCCTCAAAGCCCTTTGTATCCTAGTCACAAGTAGCTGAATATGGCAGCCTTGGTGACCAATGAAAAGGTCAAATTCACACCTTTCAGAGAAGGGAAAAAGAGGTGCTGGCCAATGGTGTGATGAGGAATGTTGGAGCCATTCCAACCCTCTGGGATCCGAGTAAGAATTTTGAAAATCCATCCCAGATGGAAAGTCACACTCCTCTGAGGAGGATATCAATTACAGAATCTATTTTAGCTTGATGCAAAGAATGAAAACAGAGCCAAAGCACGTGAAGCACTAGTGACAGATAAATCAATGAGCATGATGCTAAGACACTAGATCACAAAGGCCTCCGTCACTTCTTGGTGTTAGTCCCAGAACCAGGAGCTCTACTCTTAAGACAGAGGTGCCATCTTGAAATGTTACTGGTCATCAGAGGTGAGATTATGGATGCAAATCTGTCTTGGGATTTCTTGGTTGCAAGGAACAAAACCCATTCAATCACACACACATACATAGACACACACACAAAGGAAAAAGGGAAGGGTTGTATTTATCACAGGGGCATATAACGAAATGGGAAGGTCAGAGAATGCAATTAATGGGCACAAAATGCTGGAAGCAGTAATAGAAAGCAAGGCCAAGATCTTGTGCTTAGTTTCTCTTAAATGAATTGGTTTCTTGTCTCTGCCATCTGTCTACATCTGGTCATTATTCTGCATTCTCTCCCTCCCTCCCCCCCACCCATGCTCCCTCATTCTCATTTCTATCCCTATCTCTATCTCCCTTTTTATCTCTATCTCTCAACCAGTTCTTTCTGCTTCTTGGCACAAGAGCAAATACAATGTCCCCAATTGCTAACTTCACCTCTCTCTTTAAATGCTTAACAGGCACTCAGTAGCAGTTTAGAAACCCAATCCCAATCCCCAAGAGAGAGAATCTGATTGTCTGCCTTTGAGTAGGGACTTTTGATCTAGTTGTCTGCACTTAGAGAAGCAAATCACATGCCCACGCAGCAGGGACTGTGGGAACTGAGTCTTTGCAAAGTATATGGGCAGGTTCTCAAAGAAAGAAGGGAGGAGCTGGGGAAGAAATGATCAACAGGGGAAATTAACAAAAATCTCTAAAACAAAATCTGTAACTTGGACTAGAAGGTAATGTTATTTGCTTCTCAGGTATGGGCTCAGTAAAAGCATCTTGATGGAATAATCTCATTTGTTATTCTAAGTGAAACCTTTCTTGCATTGTCAATGTATAAAAGGAGCTAACCTGAGCCTCCCTGGGAAGTTTTCCTGTGATTAAATATAGATAAAATATTCCTATCCAAGAGCTGCAAGTACCCTTGCAATTTGGTGAGTGTGACAGAAACATACCCAGTCCTAGAACCCCTAATTTTCTTTATTCTAGTGTCTAAAAATGGGTCCAAGTATGAGATCAGGAATTGTGCTTTAAATAGTCCTTTGTAAGAAAGGGGAAAAGGGCTGGAAGGAAACCAACAGGAGTCCTGCTCATCAGCTGACCTTTGGCATCAGTAGAGCTAATGAGTGCTCTTGGGGAGACCAGTCTGCTGGACCCAGAAAGGGTGGCCCAGCCCATGGACAGGGGGAGACCGTGACCCAGAGAATTCAGGCCTAAAATATTTATTGTGCCATTCTCCTTTCCTCTAATTCCAATCTAGGCCACATGGATTCACACCTCCCTTTGATCCTCTGGGGGTACAATTGTGCATAATCAAATTCTGGAAGTGCCGTGGCATAAAGTGGGTCTGGACATTTCTTCCCCTCCAGCACACTTGAGGAATACCATGCAGTCTTGTTCTAAGGCTTCAATACTTTATCCACAATTCTGAATGTAAAGAACAGTGAACATACTGATTTTTTTCATAGTCATTTGCTGACAACATATGAACTATACCTAAAGAGAGGCTTCTTGTGGTCTTGATTTCCCCCACTGTGTGTGTGTTCAGACTGAGTCGTTGGGAGGGCTACGCCCCTTGAGAAATCATCGACCCAGAGAAGTGGACCAGACAGACAGAGGACCCGACTCTGCTCCAAGCTCTGCCACCACCAGCTATGTGGCTCTGAGAAAGTCCTCCACCTTTTTTGAGTGAGCCTCGTGTTTTCTCAAATAGCAGTTTGGGACCAGAATGAGACCAGTTTTCTTAAAGACATTCCTGTGAGACTTAGAGAAGCGCATGAGTCCTTCAGAGATACGAAGGCAGCCTGCATGTGTCTTTCTTTCTACTTGCTCTGATTCTAGACAAATTGTTATCATCGTTGTTATTAACAGCTGCCCCCAATAGGGCATCTACTACACGCAAGTACTACCATATGGTCTTTTACCTAATCCCCTAAACACCTGTAAGATACTTCTGCTACCATCTCCATCTCATACAAGAGAATGAAATTGGAGAGGTCGAGCAAGTTACTTCGGGTCCCATAGCAATAGGGGCAGATAAAACCCAGGATTGCACCCCACGCCTGTATTGTGCGGTCCGACTCCTTTCTATGATCACATGAGTGGGATGTAAAACCACTCCCGAAGAGCTTCTCCGTGATTTGAGGATCATACCCGATTACAACAAACTCTCCTCCAAAGTAAGAGAGAAGAGGAAGCGGCCACGGCTGCCGTGCATAGCTCCGGAACCCAAAGGGACTCAGTAAGAGCGAAAGCAGAGAAGCAGTAAAAATAAAAACATGTTTTTCCTTGCCTCTCTGTGTCCTTTAGGTTTAATTTCCCAAGGAATTCTTCCTTTGGAGGAAGGCAATGGAACTTTTGCATCCGTGCAGACGGCAGCCCATGGTCTTCCTTGAACAAAGTGCAAATGACTAGCAGGAGGCCAGGGGAGGAGGGGAGGGTATCGTCCCAACAGTGGCATGTGCCAGGGACGGTGGTAGAAAAGCTGATGTGGGGGTCACAGTCATGAGTGTCCCTCCTAGTCCTGTTGCTGCGCCCCCTCCTCTCTGGGTCTCAGGTTCTCCCTTACTTAGTAAAAGAGGGCACTGTGACCAGATGTTCCCTAAAGTTCCTTCCCATTCTGATAGTCTTTTGTGCAAACCAAGAGTCTTTAAAAAGAAAATTATAACAAGGTGCCAGTGAGCATAGGGACAAATTTTAATTATTTAAAAATCTGCCTCTTTTGGCTGTTCTCTGCTACCTTTTGACCTTGGCCGTCTGTGGTAAAGCCCAATACATAGAGGACTATAATGTCAGTGAGCCAAAGATGTCCTAGAGAAAAAAAAAAGAGAGAGAGAGAGGAACAAAAAAGCAGATGTTTTCTCCATGCTTTTAAGGTTAAAAACAGGCACATATACTTTATACATGTTTTGTAAGTGCCACATAAACCCACAATTCATGTGGCCATTTACTGGCCTGTCAGATCCTTAAAAGCAGGAGCCCGGCCTGTCTTGTATAGTATCCCAAACACCCAGGACAGCACGTAGAGTATAGTAGCTACTTGGTGAATCTTGAAGGAACAAATACATGAATTAACGAGTCCTTCTCAAATAGAAGAGGTGCAAAGGGGAACATTAAGATATTTGCTTAGATGTGGGTCGATGTCATACTGGAAAAAAAAAAAAAAAACCACAGGGTGCTCTAATGTTAGATGGGTGAGCTGGGTCTTATTACAACAAAGACTGTGCTCATTTTAAAAATTGGTGAGAATGAAGATTTAGACTTAGTTTAAGATGGAGCTCACTCTGGTTTAGCTCAGAACCAGCAAATAAGCAGTGCAGAGAATACTCTCGAGGTCAAAGACACAGACCCTGAAATGTCCCCATTGTGTAGCAGCCAGAGAAGCCCACACAGAGTGGACAATCCATTAGGACATAGGAGCCCAGAGCCTGGAACCACCCACCAGCTGTGATTATCTGGAAGCAGAACCACGCGATCATCCCTTCTGTGTCTTACTGATTTTTGGACCTCGGCCAGCCCAGCCGTTTTTTTCAAGGCACGTGTTTATTTATAAGATAAAGCCATCTCAAAATTCAATGATTTATCTTTATATTCAAAGCAACTTCACCAGCTTCATCTGCTTCTCATTCCAGTATTTTGTCCTTCTTTACCTTAAGGGTATACTTTGACCTCAAACAGATGTGAACCCCACAGTGGGACAGTTGAATCCTGGGACATTCATGGGCCTTTTCACCAGGAGAGCCAGAGGCCTCGGAGTCCGGACTAGGGCGTATTTGGCTGTAAGCATGCCTTACCTCTACCAGCCTGTAAACTGGCTGCTTTCTCAAAATCTCTCTTTTTGAAGGAAAGAAAGCTGTAGGTACTGGGGGCCTCTGAAGGGCTTAATGAAAATCAATAATGAAATTAGAAGTGGGGAAAGGAGAACCACAAGGAGGTTTCTAAAGGATCTTCAATTTCTCTACTTTGGTCTTCAAGGAAAGAGCTTTGATTCCCTGTGAAAAGCATGCATGGAATAGTGAAGACATTAAATTGCATAGTAATGTGGCTCATGAGCTATTCCTGCTAGATTTCCCACCACCAACCCCCTTCTCTGAAATCAGGATGGGAGGAGAGGTGAAGAATGAAAATCATTTCTAATTTCTGAGGTGACCATGTGTGACTGAACTGGGGTTTCTTGACTCTTGGAATCCTTTTTAAATTAAGGTAGAGAGGGGTAATTGGGCTGGGAGAGGAGGGAGGCTTTCGTCTGTGCCCTGAGGCCACAAACAAAACCAACTCTGATCTTCATTTCAACTGTTCTGAGCGAGCTGGGGCTGATGCTAAAAGCTCTGGAAGAGCATATCATCATAAAAATCCCATCAGTTCTTCCTGGAGCAGCTCAGCCTAAAATCTGAGATTCTTATTTGTGTGTGCATCCTTAGGACGGCTGATGGTTTGCACTCACTGGTATGTTCACAGTCAGCATCTGTTCTGAATAGTCTGTGCTTGTGCTGTACCAGTTAAAATTTTTTTTAAGATTTATTCATTTATTAGAGAGAGAGAGAGAAAGAGAGCAGGGGAAGGGGCAGAAGGAGAGAGAGAATCCTGAAGCAGACTCCCCGCTGAGCACATAGCCCTGCGCGGGGCTCGATCCCAGGACCCCGAGATCATGACTTGAGCTGAAACCAAGAGTCAGCCGCTTAACCGACCGAGCCACTCAGGCGCCCCCAAGTTAAATATTTTGAATGTCACCCTGAAGCAGGTAATGCTGATACCCAGCCCATATCTTCTCAGCACACCTGAGTTCACCTGTAACCTCAGGAGACTATTTCCAGCCCACTGACCACTTCCTACCTCAGGTACACGTGTCTCTCTTTCCTGGAGCCCTGGGAGCTTGCTCTGCAACAGATGTGAAACAAGGTGTGTATCAGAGTTCAAATCCCAGGGGCTACTCTCAATCAATGGTGGGGGGAAGTCTGAATCCTCCAGCCTTCCCACCCTATGATTATGAGACAAGTCCCGCAGAAGGACGCCAGTGAAATTGAGCCCCAATTACCTACAGTGGTCATCTACCCTTAACACACCTTTATTGTCCTTTCTTCTTGCCTCAATTCACTTTCCCAATTTCCTCACTTCTGCTTCCTGGGATTGCCTGTCTATAGCTTCCTGCACCTGAGTCCTTGTCTCAGGGTCTGCTCTGGGGAGGAATCCAAACTGAGAAAACCCCTCCCCTGATTCCTAGCACCAAGAACACTATTTTGCATATCATAAGACTTGAAGAAGTACTTGTGGATGTCTTAGGAAATCTGCCTAGTGGTAATTCTAGGCATTCCGTGGAATCCTTCAGGAGATGATTCACAATTGGAGATCATGAAGTAGAGAAGATAAAATAGGCCCTTTCTTCCAAGAAGAGGAGCAGCACATAGGGGAAAGCAGGGACATGTGTGGTAAATGCAGGGAAAGGCTATCGTTCTGTGTGCCTGGGACTCAAGACGAATGGTGGCCAATGAGACAAGAAAGAGGTCTCTATCAATTCTCCCTGCCATTGACTTGTATTCTTTGAGTTATAGCAGTAAAAGAAAGATTTCAATATAAAATTGAGCTCAACTTCAAGTTAAACAGGAAAGGGAGACTTTATTCCAGACTATTGGAATAATCCTAAAGGACCATTAGTGTCTACATAACACTCTTCGAGGGTTTCTTGTCTAGGTCAAAGCGCAGCAAACTTTGTCTATAAAGGGCCAGATAATAAATATTATCGGTTTCACATGCCATTCGGTTTCTGTCACAACAGTTCAGCTCTGTTGTTGTATCGTGAAAGCCGCCATAGCCAATACGTGAATGAATGGCAGTGGCCATGTTCCAATAAAACTTTATTTGCAAATTCAGGGCTTGGGCCAGATTTGACCTGTGAGCTATAATTTGCTGATCCCTGGTCTAGATGATCATTCCTCCAGTTCCATCCAGTTCTGAAATTCTAAGATATGTTTGTGGTTGCCCTACACAGTAGAGACGTCTGGCTGTCTGCTCTTAGCAAAGCCTTTGCTCCCCACTCCCTGTGTGGATCCATAGTAAATGTGTTTCAGATCAAGGTGCCCAGAATCCCTGGAACCCATCCCAACCAGCCATTTGCAGCAGCCTCTTCATCCAATTTTGCCCACAGTCTCTCTGCTAAGGAAGAGCAACTGAGCCTAAATTTAATTATTCTGCTGGGGAAGTAAAAATAGTGTTACCCTGAGGCTGCCTGATGCCAAGAATTTTCCATGTCATGGGAAGAGAAAAATAAATAGCGACTTGAAATAAACAAGTCCTACCCACACTTCACCAGGGGCCTAGAGAAGTGTGAAGACTGGGGGAAGCAGCAATCAGGGTCAGATGGCAAGACCCCACACCACCTTCTTTATTTTTGCACCTGAAGACATAAAGACAACAGTTCCTTCTCATATACCCATTAGCCTGCATTTACTCACCACCTCATGAAGGCCAGGCATCATTCCTTCATTTACTAAACACATATCAAATGCCCACTTTGTGCTAGGCAGGACCAGCTATATAATTTGTGGGGCCCATTGCAAAATGGAAACACGGGACTCCCCTGTTCAATTCAGTAAGAATTTCAAAATGGTGACAGTAGAGCATTACACCAAGCAGGGGGTCCTTCTAAGAGCCATGCAGCTGCATAAGTCACACACCCACGGAGCCAGGCTTGGGGCTTAATGTTGATGTTACAAAGATACATAAGGTATTACAGAGATGACTCCAGTCCTCACCCTAGAGAAGCTGACTATCTAAGAAGGGAAAGGAGATGTGAGTAATAACAGATCTATCAGTGCTGCCCCCCACTCTTGCAATTCCTTTGCCATTTTTGTCCACATCAGACCCCAACAAATGTCCATGTTCACCAGCCAGCATCTACGTCCCTCTGTCAGCATCTGACAACAGGCTGCCAGAGCCACTTTGCCTGTGAGCTCAGAGAACTAGAAGTCCCTCACCAGTGATTGGCTGGTATGGGAGTCCAACTAGGCTGCTACCCGCCCCTGATGGAGTCAACTCTAAGGGCAGATGTGCACAGAGCCCAGACCTCCCCCGCAGCACTGAGTCATACCCTAGCTTGGCGAGGTTTTCTTTCTTCTTCCCATCTCTCTCCCAGTTCTTCCTGAGAACATTTCCTGAGGTCACCTTGATACAAATTCTCATTTCAGGGTCTGCTTTCAGAGAGCCCAACCTAAGACACATGCATGTAAGTCATGGGGGAGTAAGGTATAAAATGAGCAGTGCCATTTTAGAGGTCCTGAGAAGGTACTGGGCATGGTCAGGGATGAGGAAAAGTGTTCCAGTTGGAGGGCAGTAAACGGCTCAGGAGGGAGGAATCTTGGATGAGTTGGTGCTCATGTTGGATCTTGATTCATGGATCTAATTTTGAAAAGGCTGAGATGAGTGGTAGAAGTAGGGGAAGGTATTGTGCTTATTCTCTGTTTATCCCTCTGGCTCTTCTCAGCACTCTTTCCTACCCTGCTCATGTCCAAGAAGGCTGACCTGCACGGGTTGCGTCTATACCACCTTTGCCTCTGGCTTCTGGTTGGCTGAGGCCCGTGACCTTGTAGGGGATAGGAGGGTGGAAAAGCCTGAGCTGGAGGGCCTCCTCCACAGAGCTGCTTTTTCTATATCTGGTCACCTTTCCATCTCTTGCTCCTTCTGGCTAGAGATGGCAATGAAAGGCTGTGAGTAATGTATCGCATCATACTGGTTTCCCTAAATGCTGCACACGTCTATGTAAATAGTTTATTTTTTAATACTTCTCAACTACCGAGTTTGAGTGTACGGTGTGGACTGTACTGGGACCCTGGCTAACACAGTTATGTAGGGAATGAGGACAATGCTGGCGACAGGAAGAGCTCAACCAAAGGCAGAGAAGCCAGGCCTGAAGACGCTAAGAGAATAATGTGCCGAGTGCATGGAGCACGTAGTAGGACCTAAACCACAAAGGTAAATTACAGACAAAATGTGGGTAGCCACAGTATGTCTGAACAGAGCTGTGATGCGATGGGAGATATATTTGAGGGTGGGAGGCCTGATGCAAGTGAGCAGGATGGACTACAAACAGGTTGAAGGATTTGGAGCCTACTTCTGGAATCTAGCCAGAGACAGATTAAAATGCAGGCCAGCTGGACAAGGCACTATTAGAAATGTGATAGGATATAGAAAGCCAGCTCCATATCTTGAAGTCTTTGTAAATGTTGTTCCTATTGCCCAGCGCACCCCTCCACCTTCACCTAGCTAATTCCTTCTCAACTCCAGACAGAGCTTCAACATTGTTTCTCCTGGGAAGCATTTGCTGGCCCTCCCTTCTGGGTTGCCTACGGTCCCCATATTAATGTGGTCATGTAACACCTTGTTCCTACCTATTTAGACCTGATACTGCACAGTGACCATTTAACGTTCTCCCTGCCCCTTTGTGCCATAAACTCTGGGAGGGCAGAGACCTGTCTGTCCTTCTCATCACTGTATATCTAGAGCCCAGCTTAGTTCCTTAGCACCCAGTGGATAGATAATGGATGGACGGACAAAAGGAAAAACACCTGGAAGGAAGCAGCAGCCTCTGAATGTTACTCTTCGAGAAGTAGCTTGACCTTGAATTTCTAGTATCTGTTTGGGTCGAATCATTCATCCATCTTCCTCTGATATTTCTCAGGTTCTTATTTAGTTCTACAGCTGAATTTGAAAGTCCCATTTGAAAGTAATTAATAGAGTCACGTTTCTTCTGAGGAAGTTGGAATCTCTTAGCTCTTTGTATTCTTGGCACAAAGGAGGATGCTGACAGGAGGATGCAGCCGCAAAAAAAAAAAAAAGGAAATTATGAGACACATTTTGCAAAGTAAACATGATTAAGAGGAGGGAATGATGAAGCTAAAAGAAATGTTTCCTGTTGAAGCCTGCCTTGTATTACAAATCATGAAGGAGCTTGATTGGACAGCCTTTTGGTAGCAAACAGCCTGCAATTCATTTCTTTCTCCACTGACTGTTGGCCACCATGCTGCATGATTCATGTAAGCACTTTTTAACTACCCCTTTCTCCGTGCTGGGAGAAGATGAGGCAGGGGTCTCCCCAGAGAAACAACTGGTTTTTTGGAACAAATTCTACTGTATGTTATCCCCAAATGTATATGCTGTTGTACCCGTCAAGGCCTCCACACAACACAGCTAACACACCCCAAGAAGGTAATTGCAGAGACATTGACAAAAGGATCATTTACAAAAGCAGGGACCCAGCAAGAGAGACCAGCCAGGGTTGCTACAGCACCTGAATTTAGCAAGAGTGGGAGTTGCTGTACCCCTTCTAGAGCAGACATAAATAGCTGCAATTTACAGGTGAGAAAACTGGAGTTGACCACCCCTTACCAGGTGGTCCAAATGAGGCTCAAAGAAAAAAACATAAGTGACAACACTTGGAAAAGTGAAATTCTCTGAAAATATCACTGTACCTTTCCATTCCCATCTCCTTGCTTCTCCCCTCTATTTGTTAATCTTCAAACAAGGCACACTTTCATGCCTCTGTGGTGTTAAACAGGGGCCCCTTCATTCTAGAAGCTTTCATTGGCCACCTTTCCATCATTCCAGGAGCATACATGAGTTGTCTTTGCTTACCTAGTGTCCATTCTCCCTTCTCATGACCATACCTCAGTCTCCCTTTGGAAAATGGACTGTATGGTCTATCAGTACCAGGTGGGATTACCATACTCTCTGAATGTGCAGAAGGGGGTCCACAATCACTGTAAATGGTTCAGGGATGGGCATGCATCCAATTCAGGCCAAAGAGTCAGTGTTGAAAATGTTGCCATTACTCTTCAGCAAAAGGACTTCTCTTCCAGCAAGGATTCTTAAGCCAGTGGAATGTAACCTGGTAAGAGATGCCTGAGAATCAAAGCAACACACAGGGAGCCATAACTGAGAGATGCAGACAGATGGATTCATGGCGACCTGACTCCAGCCTTTCTGGAGGGCTGCAAGCCGTGAAGCCAGGCTCCCCCTGTGCCTCTCAGTGGTGTCAACCAGTAAGCCACTCTTCTGGCCCGAGCCGGTTGCAGCGAGCTTTCGCCATGTGCACGTCTCCTCTTCCAGGCTCTCGCTGCCCTGAGTCCATCCCTCCTGTGCGATCATTCATTCTGTATGGTCTGCCTTTTTCATGGGTCTCCCCCACTGGACTTTGAGTTTCTCCTGTTCCTCTTTGCCCAGGACCTGGCACAAAACTGTAAGTGATTAACAAATGTGGAGAGAAAGCAATGCAAAGTGTCAAGTTTCCAGAATAAGTTAGCTCGGTATTCCCAGCTTTTTAATAGCAGTGATGACCATCCTCACTGACAACGACAGTGGTGATGGCTACCATTTACAAAGCGCTGCTTGATGGCTTTATCAGCATTATCTCATTACATCATCAGAACCACCACAGCAAGTACTTAGGTTAAACCATGTTGCTTATAAAGAAGCAGAGGCTCAGAGATTTCAAATAACTTGTCCAAAGTGGCGCAGCTAGAAGTGGTAGATACAAGATGTCTGCTGACCTCAGCCTCCAAAGTCCACCTTCTTTTCCACCACGTGAACAGCCCCCAAGCCTTCCTTTCTACTTCTCTATTTGCCTGAAGGAAACTTCTATCCTGACTTGCCACGCTTGACTTGGCCTCACTTGAACTCTGTCAGATCAAAGAAACAGGACTAGCCTATTTCCCCGTCCTGCCCTCCTGTGCCAGGCCTGGCCCTTGATGGACCCTGTGGCTCACACCAGGCTGGGCCCAGAAGCATCTTCTCCAGTTCAGAAGCACCCCTGGGGCTGAGAAATACAGTGGCACTTGGATCGTGGAGTTCAGATTCCAAAGTTCAGGGAGGGTCAAAAGCCTGACTCCAAACTGCTACAGGTCCATTCCCCAAAATATCCAGGTCTTCTGTGGGGCCTAGAAACAATCTAAACAACATTTGCGCTTATAGGCTTTGCAACCAAACCCACCTGAATGTGAATTCTGGCTCTATCACAACCTGGTTCACCTCAGGGAAATCACATTGACTCGCTCAGCCTCAGTTTTCTCATCAGGAAAATGGGAACACCTGCCTCAGAGAAATATTGAGAGAGAATTAACATGAACGTCATAAACTAATGGTATCTGGCACATGGCAAATGTTCCAGTGATAGAGCTATAATTATTACCGAAATCTCACCCTTTTCAGGTGACTGAGAGATAAAAAGCTTCCAGAGGCCTTGTTGGGGTGGGGGAAGGGAAGTTCCTCAGAACTCCACACTTACTACCTACCCATCATTCCAGATACACATATTGATTTGTCTACATCTTTTCACAGATGTCTCCTTCTCCAGGAAACCCTTCAATCCTCCTTCCCACAGCAGTGTTAAGTTGCCAGATTTAGCAGATAAAAATATAGAACAACCTCCCAGGAAAGAAAAGCCCCAAAACCAATGGCTTCACTTGTGAATTCTACCAAACATCCAAAGAAAAATTAATGCCCCTTCTCAAAACTAAAGAAGAGGGAACCTTCCAAACTCATTTCATGAGGCTAGCATCACTCTGATATGAAAGCCAGACAAAGATACCATAAGAAAAGAAAACTGCAGGCCAATTTCCCTGATGAATACAGGGATAAAAGCCCTAGCAAAACACTAGCAAACCAAATTCAGTAGCCCATTAAGAGGATCCGACACTATGACCAAGTGGGACTTATCCCTAGGATACAAGGATGGTTCAACATACGAAAATCAATTCATGTGACGTGATACATTAACAGAATGAAGACTAAAAATCACATGATCATTTCAATAGATGCGGAGAAAGCATTTGATAAAATTCAACACTCTCTCATGATTAAAAACTCCCAACAAACCAGATGTTTGAGGTATGTTTGTTAATCCACATGTAAGCAATTAATGTAACTCTATTATTGTTCGTGAATTCTTAACTCTTAAACTCAAAATCATAAAGGCCATATATTACTAGTCCACGGCTAACATCATTCTCAATGGCGAAAGCTGAAAGCTCTTCCTCTGAGATCAGAAACAAGACAAGGTTGCTCACCCCCACCACTTCTGTTCAGTGAGTACTGCAAGTCCTACGGCTTTGACCAAAAGGGACTGTAATGAGGCTTTGTGCTTTGTCCCCTGGGAGGGTGACCAATCCTACAGTAGCTGCAAAGCTGCCTTTTTCTTTGAAAGGTCGTGCCTGTGTGCAGCCTCCACCAAAAAGGCCTTCCGCATCCCACTTGAGGTGCAAGGAGGGAAAAGCACCTCCTGTTTCATTTAACTTTTTGACCCTATGTTTTCACTTTTGCAGTGTGTTAGCTCCCCACCTCCCTTCAAAGTTCCTGTCTGTGGCTCCCAAGATTAAAGGTCTGGTGTGAACCAAAATAGCTGCCTCTCCCTGTCTTCAGAAGTGCTGTCAGGAGGGAAAAAAAACCAGAAGAGGGTGGAGGGTACCATTTGGATGCTTCACTGAGGCAGCACTCTGGTTGACAGTGGTTATGGGTTCTTTCCTAATATTTTTATGGCCTTTGTGGAAAATGTGTGTGTGTGTGTGTGTGTGTGTATTCATTACTTTCAAAATTCAAGCAAAACAAAAAAGCACAAGAAGTACATTACCAACCAACCCAAAGTTCACCATTCAGAAGTATGCCTTGCTAGGATTTGGAGATTAGGAGTCTAGGGAAACTGAAATGAACCAGGGCTCCTAGGAGAAATGGCTGATTTCAGGGTGGGGCTGGGGAAGGTATGAGATGAACCTGGTATACCTTCTTGTGCCAGAAAGAAAGGAAGTGCTCATCATAATAATGGAGGCATTTCATGAGGACATAGGAACTAGCTGTGGCCAAATCAAAGACAATTTAGGCATCAAAATAATTAAGGCTAGTAATGAGTTATAAACAATTGGCAATAGGAATGCATGAGTCCGTGATGAAAATAAGCAGATACAAATAATCAATGGGGAAAAGGGAGGTCTCGTGCTTAGAGTAGGATGCCCAGCACTAACAGACAAATGTCAAGGGTGTGTTGGGATTGGGAAATCTTCAGAGATGGCTGATGAATTGAAAGGGATAAAAATGCTAACCATACAGTGAAGAAACTGAACAACACCTTAACCTAGTGATCAAAATGAATATCACCAGTGAAGGGCAGGTGGACACCGTGTGCGTCCAGGTCTGATGCTTGAAAGGATACAACATCACTTCCATAGTTTTGAGTCAGAAAGGCACAACCTCAATCCAGTCATGAGGAAACACAAGGCTGACTCAAAATGA
Source organism: Phoca vitulina (assembly GCF_004348235.1). NCBI lineage: Eukaryota > Metazoa > Chordata > Mammalia > Carnivora > Phocidae > Phoca > Phoca vitulina. Next base: position 20,278,774 of record NW_022589716.1, read on the forward strand.
TGAGTATCCTATTTTAAAGGACCTGCACCATATTCTTCAAAAATTTCAATATCATAAAAGGCTGTGAAAACGTTCCAAATTAAAGGAGAAGAAAGAAACAGAATGGTGAAATCTAATGCCCGATCTTAGACTGGATTCTGTACTGGTGTTACAGAACCTGGACTGGATCACCCGACAGAAGAACCAAGCGGCACCCGGAGATCTTGGAGGTTAGGAGGTTTATTTAACACCGGCGGGCTCAGAGGAGAGTGGTCTCCAAAGGTCTGAGCCCCGAGCACAAACAAAGGGGTACTTTATACACTTCTACTTCTGCATACTGGGCACTCTCGGCGCGTGCGCGAGGCAGGGCAGGGAGAAGAACCCGGATGGGTGCGCGAGGGAAGCAGAGCAGGGAGAAGGACCTGGAAGAGCCCCGGGGCAAGGATTGGGACTCTCTCGCTGGCTCGGTCAGCCATCTTGGGACATAGCTTTTCCTTATCACTGGGGGAAAGTAATATAAAGGGTATGAATGTGTCAATTGGCAAAAATGGAATTTGAATGACAGATGAAACAAAAGTCTGCCAATGTCAAATTTCTTGAAAGTTTAACTTTACTTTGGTTTTGGAAGAGAATATTCTTTTTAGGAAATGTACAGTGAAGTATTTAGGGATAAAGGGGCATAAAATATGCCATTTATTCTCTAATGGTTCTGAAAAAAATCATCACACAAATACCAAAGCAATTGCAGTAAAATGTTAACAGCTGGCAAATCTGGGGGCAGGAGGCATAAGAGTTCTTTGTGCTGTTCTTGAAACATTTCTGTAAGAGGAAAATTGTCTCCAAATACAAAGTTGAACACATTTTAAAGAGTCTAGGAGGAACATACCAGAGACCTAAACTGTGGTTGGAGAAATGACCTTTCACTGATTAACACACTCCCTCTTCCATCCATTCATTCCATGAGCACTCAGTGACTATGTCTGAATATGTACTAGTACCTAGCACTCATGTTCCAGATGCAAATAAGAGACAGTCCTGTCTTCAAGGAGCTTATTTTAGTGACAAGGAAGGAGAGTCGTCCAAAATTGATTAGATTTGGCCATGTCTAGAGACATTTTTGGTTATTACAACTCAGGGGAACAGAAGCTACTAGCATTTCATGGGTGGAGGCCAGGGATGCTGCTAAACATCCTACAATGCTGAGGACAGACCCCTCATCAAAGAATTACCTAGCCCAAAATGGCACTAGTGCAGAGACTGAGAGACCCTGGCCTAGTCCAAAAACTTGGAGCAGTTCCGTTAGAGAGGAAGAATGGAAAAGAGAAGGGCAGGTAGAAGGGCAGATCAGTTAGGATTAGGTTCAAGTGCAAGAGAGAAAACCCAAAATAAAGGTGACTGAAGATCGCTGTTTATTTTTCTAGAGAAGCTCCCCCTGCTGAGAAGTCCTGGGCTGGCATGATAGCTCTACCGTCACCAGGGAGCCAGACTCTTCTTGCTGACCTACCATCTGCCCCACGTGCTTTCATCATCCAGGTTGGTAACTTGAGCCCCCACCATCCTACCCTCATTCTCGCCAGCAGGAAGGAGCAAGACATGCCCCTCCTGGAAGCCACGCTCAAGATGTTTGCTTGCATCTATCGGACAGAACTGACCACATGGCCACACTGAATTGCAAAGGAGGTTGGAAATGCAATCTTTATTCCAGGACATGATGAGCCCAGTTAAAAAATCAGGGCATTCTATTACTGAAGCACAAGGGATGAATGGGAGCCGGGTGACAGCTCACACAAGTCTGCCGCAGATGCACAAACTAGGTATTTGCTCTGGGAGTTTTTGTCTTTTTATTCACCTAGCTATTTTTCAAAGATCCTTCTATTGCACTTGATGTTTGTAACTGTTGAAGCAACAAGTGCCATTTTATAAAACTGCAAATTACATCATAAACAAGAGACAAACCTCTTTAGGGAAAGGTGACAGGGAGGACTTGCATTGTTCCCAAGCAGGAAATCTCAAAACTCCGTAGGAGTGTGAAGATTGCACAGAAATCTGAGCATGGGAAAACCAAGACCACAAAATTCCTGGAGGACCCACACAACT
>NW_022589716.1:20280859-20431540 GCF_004348235.1 Phoca vitulina
CACACACACATATATATATGTGTACATTATACTCCCTCCAGTGTTTTCTCTCCATATATATATTCTCAATCAAATGTTTTAGCTAATAGCAGTTTTTAACAAAATCTATCCCAATTCGTTTAGGGTTGTTTTATATATATCTTGTCACACTAATATTCAGTGAATTTTAGATGGTTCTCATATTATTCTGTTCTTAACAATGCCTTTCCTACTTTTTCAGATGCTCTGTTAGGCTATCAACAGACTGGTGAAGAGTCTGTTGTTCAAAGGATGCATTTCTCAAAGGTAATTTTTAACCCCAGGACAGTGTGCTTCACAGTTGCTAGAACTGTTGCTCTAGAACTTCTTGAGAAATACTGCCGGCTTCATTAGTCTCTCGCATACTGTTTCATGATTTCTGATGAAATGCTGCTGGGCAACTTAATGGTCCAGGCCGAAACATGCTAAGTGCAGGGCTGGGCTGACATGCAGACTGGCCATCTGGGATGTCAAGCAAATTCAAGATGTTTTAAGTGTTAATATCCTCACGGTGAACTGTAAACAACTCTGACTGCTTTTGCGTGGGTAGGTCGGGCTAAATCTAACCTGCGGCTCTGGAATAGAGCTCACCCACCCTTTCTGCTTAGCAGATAGCGCCAGCTTTTTCTCCGTGGAGACCGGAGACTGGTTATGGAAATCAGATGTGTGCCTCTTCTAAATATGCAGACACATACTCCGAACCTTTCGTTTGCGATTCTGTAACAAAGAAAAAAAAAATAAGCTGAGAAAAAGAAAGACAACATTCTCATTTCTGAACTGAATTTGAAGCTGGCTTACGTCATTCTGAACCGGGTGTAAGAGTAAAAGCAATTCCTCCTCTTTAGCTACCAATTAGAATAAACCTCTCTTATCAGGCTGGGGTGCAGGTTAGGGGGATCTAGTTCTTTAGACAGGCTGGGTTATTAAGAATCAATCTTTGGGGTGGCAAGTGGGGGCTGCTAATCTCCTGAAATTTTGGACAAGTTGTTTTCTAGCCCTACATAAAATAACAATATCTAACATTTACTAAAAGTGCATTATATGCCAGGTACAGCCTTAAATCCTTCATTTAATCCTTTATTAGCTCTCTGATTTAGAAATTGTACCATTTCCATTTTTACAGATTAAAAAGTAGAGACTCAGAGAAGTTAAGCACCTTGCCCATGTCTCAGAGCTGATAAAGGGTTAGATTTTGATTCAAGCTCTGGTGAGGCCGCTTCACTTGTATTTTCTTAATTTTTTTTTTAGAATTAAAAAAAATCTATGATCTATCTGGGATTTATTTTGAAACATGATGTGAAATGAGACATCAAAACTTTGTTTTCTCCAAATGTAACCAATGGTCCCGTCACACCTTAAAATGTTATTTACTTTTTAAATAATTAAATGACAAGGGGAAATGTTTATGATATATGTTAAATGGTGAGAATGGAGGAGCACTGATCTATACACAGAGTGTAATATATAAGATATATATGATCTAGCTATAGTAATACATATGATACATATAGAACCATCAACTGAAGAGCTACATAGAAACAGAATCCTGGATAGTGCTGAAGAGTCTAAGAACTGGCATCAGACTGCTTGGGTGGGTCTAAATCCCACATCTACCTATTACTCCCTCTGGGCAACCTCTTGCAAACTACTTAACTTCTCTGTGTTCTGTCTCTCATCTATAAAATAGGGGTAATAATATTACTTATTACCTGAAGTGGCTAAAAGGATTAAAAAAGTGATGAATGCAAAACACTTAGCATAGCCCTTGGCACTTTAAAAACACTGCACATATAAATATGTCAAATACATTTACAGTTGTGATAGCCGTATGGTATAATTATATGCACTTTAATTTTTTCAGGTTGTCTGTAGTTACTCATTTTGTTTGTTTTGCTTATTAGACTCAGAAAAAAAAGATTAATTTTTTTTTTAAGTCTGGGTCTTAAGTGTTCCACTAAAGCTGAAAGACTCGGAAACCAAAAAAAAAAAAAAAAAAAAAAAACCCTTACCAAGTCCCTTTTGAGATGTGTCTTTGCTGGAGAATTCTCTTGTCTCCCTCACAGAAAACAAGCTGCTCATTTCCATAAGCTGGTAACACGGGGAGCATTAGAGCAAGGATTTGGTAAAAAATAGAATCCTTAAATAACAAATTAGAAGTTTTTGGCATTATGAAAAAAAGAAGCAATAAATGTAAATAACTCCCAGGTAAATCATCTCGTCCAGTCCCTGAGGTGTTGTGAGAATCGGGAATACGTTCTACCACATTAAAATTTATAATTGGATCTTGAAGTCTGTTCAGTAATAGGTCTGGTAACAGGAGTGAGAATTAATCCTCAACTCATGCCTCGTTACATTGCTGGAAATATCACTGAACTGGACTCCACGTGAGATGGATTCCACGTATGTAAATAAGGAAGCCAGACAGGCCCCTGGGGCTCTAATCCAGGTACTCTTACACGCAGAGAAATGCTGAGGTAGGAAAAGCTGATTATTCAAAATAATGCAGTTCTCTTGCTAAACTTCCCCAGGCTTCAGATAAAGCTAATGAAGCAGAGATTTATCTGTGTTTCTTCTGAGATGATTGATGAAAAAAATCAGCTGCAAATATCTGGGGAAACAACTGGGAGAAAAGCTTACTATGTTTCCTCCAGCCGTGAGTCCATCATGGCCATGTAATTGCTAGCGTTCAGAGATTCAGCATGTGGAAGAAAAGCTAGGATACTAGTCCTGGCAACTCGTTACTCTTCTGAGAAATGATGGTTAAACATTTCCTTCCAGGCACCCCTGCTCCCACTGCAGACTTAGAAGGCTGAGAAATGGAAATAGAAGCTGCGTGACTTGGAGCTTGTTTCTTGACCTCTCTGAACTTCATTTTCACCATCTGGCCAGTAAGAATACCTACCTTGCAGTTGTTCTGTAAGGACTCCAGACAAATCATTTAAAGTGCTTACCTTAAATAACAACCAACACCACAGAAATACAGTTATAAGAGAATATTATGAAAAACTATATGCTAAATAATTGGACAACATAGAAGAAATGCATAAATTTCTAGAAACGTATAAATTACCAAAACCAAAACAGGAAGAAATAGGAAACTTGAACAGACCAATAACCAGCAAAGAAATTAAACCAGTAATCAAAAAACTCCTAATAAACAAAAGTCCAAGACCAGATGGCTTCACAGGGGAATTCTACCAAACATTTAAAGAAGAGTTAATATCTACTCTTCTCAAACTATTCCAAAAAATAGAAAAGGAAGTAAAACTTCCAAATTTATTCTATGAAGCCAGCATTACCCTGATACCAAAACCAGATAAAGACACCACAGAAAAAGAGAGCTACAGGCCAATATCCCTGATGAACATAGATGCAAAAATCCTCAACAAAATACTAGCAAACCAAATCCAACAATACATTACAAAAATGATTCACCACAATCAAGTAGGATTTATTCCTGGGTTGCAAAGATGGTTCAATATTCACAAATCAATCAATGTGATACACCACATTAATAAAAGAAAGGATAAAAACAATATGATAATTTCAATAGATGCAGAAAAAGCATTTGACAAAGTACAACATCCATTCGTGATAAAAACCCCTCGACAAAATAGGTTTAGAGGGAACATACCTCAACATAATAAGGCCACATATGAAAATCCCACAGCTAATATTGTCCTTAATGCACAAAAGTTGAGAGCTTTTCCTCTATGGTCAGGAACAAGACAAGGATGTCCACCATCACCACTGCTGTTCAGCATAGTACTAAAGTCCTAGCCACAGCAATCAGAACACAGAAGGAAATAAAAGGCATCCAAGAAGTAAAACTTCCTCTATTTGCAGACAACATGATACTCTACACAGAAAACCTGAAAGACTCCACCAAAAAACTGCTGGAACTGATAAACAAATTCAGTAAAGTCATAGGATACAAAACCAATGTTCAGAAATCTGTTGCATTTCTATACACTAACAACGAAGTAGCAGAAAGAGAATCTAAGGAATCAATCTCATTTACAACTGCACCAAAAACAATAAGATACGTAGAAATAAACCTAACCAAAGAGGTGAAGGATCTGTACTCTGAAAACTATAAAACACTGATGAAAGAAATAAAAGATGACACAAAGAAATGGAAAGACATTCCATGCACATGTATTGGAAGAATAAATATTGTTAAAATGTCTATATTACTCAAAGCAATCTACACATTCAATGCAATCTGTATTAAAATACCAACAGTATTTTTCACAGAGCCAGAACAAACAATCCTAAAATTTGTATGGGACCACAAAAGACCCCGAATAGCCAAAGCAATCTTGAAAAAGAAAAGCAAAGCTGGAGGCATCACAATTCCAGACTTCACATTATATTGCAAAGCTGTAGTAATCAAAACAGTATGAAACTGGCACAAAAACAGGCACATAGATCAATAGAACAGAATAGAAAACCCATAAATGAACTCACAATTATATGGTCAATTAATCTTTGACAAAGCAGGAAAAAATATCCAATGGGAAAAAAACAGTGTCTTCAACAAATGGTGTTGGGAAAACTGAACAGCAATATGCAAGAGAATGAGACTGGACTACTTTCTTACACCATACACAAAAATAAATTCAAGATGGATTACAGACCTGACCATAAAAATCGTAGAGGAGGACACAGGCACTAACTTCTTTGACATTGGCTGTAGCAACTTCTTTCTAGATATGTCTTCTGAGGCAAGAGAAACAAAAGCAAAAATAAACTATTAGGACTACATCAAAACAAAAAGCTTCTGTATAGCAAAGGAAATAACCAACAAAACTAAAAGACAACCTACTGAATGGGAGAAGATATTTGCAAGTAACATATCCAATAAAGGGTTAGTATCCAAAATATATAAAGAACCATACAACTCAACACCCAAAAAAATGAATAATCCTGTTAAAAAATGGGCAGAAGACATGAACAGATATTTTCCAGAGAAGACATACAAATGGCCAACAGACACATAAAAAGATGCTCCACATCACTCATCATCATGGAAATGCAAATCAAAACTACAATGGGATATCACCTCACACCTGTCAGATGGCTAAAATCAACAACACAAGAAAAAACAGGTGTTGGCAAGGATGTGGAGAAAGGGGAACCCTCTTGCACTTGGTGGAAATGTGAAGTGGTACAGCAACTCTGAAAAACAGTATTGAGGTTCCTCAAAAAGTTAAAAGTAGAACTACGCTTTGATTCAGCAATTGCACTACTAGGTATTTACCCAAAGAATATAAAAAATACTAATTCAAAGGGATACATACACCCCAAGGTGTATCACAACATTATCTACAATAGTCAAATTATGGAAACAGTCCAAGTGTCCATTGATTAATGAATGGATAAAGAAGATGTGGTGTATATATATATAATGGATTGTCACTCAACCATAAAAAAGAATGAAATCTTGTCATTTGCAAGGACATGGATGGAGCTAGAGAGTATTATGCTAAGTGAAATAAGTCAGTCAGAGGACAGACACCATATGATTTCACTGATATATGGAATTTAAGAAACAAAACAAAGGAGAAAAGGGGAAAAAAAAGAGACAGAGAAAGAGGCAAACCAAGAAACAGACTCTTAAAATTAAAAAAAAAAAAAAGAGGTGGAAAAGAAAAAGAAAAAAAAAAAGAAACAGACTCTTAACTATAGAGAACACACTGAAGGTTACCAGAGAGGAGCTGGGTGGGGGATGGGTGAAGTAGATGATGGGGATTAAGGAGGGCACTTGTCCTGATGAGCACCGGCTGGTATATGGAAGTGATGAGTCTCATACTGTACACCTGAAACTAATATTACACTATATGTTTACTAACTGGAATTCAAATAAAAATTTTAGGGGCACCTGGGTGGCTCACTCGGTTAAGCATCTGCCTTCCACTCAGGTCATGATCCCAGGGTCCTGGGATCAAATCCGGAGTTGGGTTCCCTGCTCAGTGGAGAGCCTGCTTCTCCCTCTCCCTCTGCCCCTCCCCCTGGCTCATGCTCTCACGCTCTCGCTCATTCGCTCACTCTTGCTCTATCTCAGATAAATAAATAAATAATAAAAAAATGAAGTGCTTATCTTAGAACCTGATACCTAATGGGTGCACTGTAGCTATTATAATTACTGAGGTTTTGATTTCAAGAGCCTTAGAAGGGTGTCTGGGTCACCTGCTACCCCAACTAATTTGCTGATGTCCAAACCCCTTTAAGCAAAGAATTGTCTTACTCCACTATTATAGATTAGGCTTAGCTACAAAATGTCTAGGAAGGATAGTGACTTACTTAAATTTATGCTGAGTTAGAAATGATCCATATTAGATCATAGCAGATTCTGAAGGGCTTTCTCCCTTGAGAAAGAAAACATTTGCCTAAGCCCTTGCATTAAGCATTAAGCATTTATTGAGCACCAGTCTCGGGGCTGGAGGGGAGACAAGCCTGTGGACATTGAAAATGCTCCTCTCACCAGGCTCCTGCTTCTCACACTCCAGGCCCCCTGGGCTTAGGTGCACTCCTTAGGTTACAAAGGTCCTCAGATTCTGCAGCACCCCAACACTGCGACTCCCGCACAGGATCCTCCACAGAACATGTCATCATGCGTCTCAGCCCCCATACTCAGGTGTGCAAGAAATTGCTATCTCTTTGCTTTCATTAAACTCAGTTGAAATCAGCTTCCAAACATAACCCCCTCCAAGTGAGGTAGAAATTCCATCTTAGTCACTGTTGAGCATTTACCTCTCTGGGAGTCACGTTAGAATCCAGGAGCATTTTGTGGTACCTGGAAGATAAAGAAAGGGCCCGTGGCTTCCCGTCCCCCATGGTGGTCACCAACCCCCTTGCAGTGTAGGCTGGCAGTGGTCTTCCCCACTCTCAGAAGCTCTCGGCTCTCTGTGGGTGCACAGATCTTGGCAAAGCAGAGAACCCTGGTGCCTTCAGCCCAGCCACCCTTTGATGTCTTGCCCGTCTGCAGGGTACTGTCACTATGTGTGAGCGTCCCTCCATCTCTCCCCTTCCAACCCTGTGATCCCTTTCTGAAACCAGCAGAACCCTTCCATCGCAGGGTTTGGCAAACATTTTCTGTCAAGGGCCAGATAGCCAATATTTTAGGCTTTGAGGCCCTACGACCCCTCATTGTTGTCTGAGCACTAAAGAAGCCACCGACAAGACAGAAATGAACAAAATGTGATTTTCATAGAAGTTTCATATGTCACAAGCTTTTATTCTTTGTTTGATTTTTTAAAAAGCATTCATAGTATTTAGGTTACAAAAAAAAAAGCAGATGGCAGGCCAGATTTGTCCCATAGCCAATAGCTGGCCAACCCCTGCTCTACCCTCTTGTGGGCCTCAGAGAAATCTAGCATCCTCTCTTCAGTGAGACCAGACCTTTGGGAAACAAGTCATTCATTCATTCATTCATTCATTTGTTTAACAAAGTCTTGTAGGGTGACCAGCAGTCCCAGATTGCCTGGAATTGGGGACTTTCTCAGGATATGGGGTTTTCAGTACTGCGATTTGGAAAATCCCCAGCAAACTAGGATAATTAATTGCCTGACCTATTAGGTGTCCGGTAATGAAGGTGCAGGAGTGAAGAAGACAATGTCTTCATCTTTGTGAAGCTGATGTGCTCTTCAGGAAGGCAAACGCCTTTACCCACAGCTCTTGCTCTTGGCTTGGGATCCACACCTCTTCCCTCCTACCTCCACCCCCACTCCAGGGTGGGGATCGAGGGAAAATGCTTGGAGGAAAAACCCACATTATCATCTCAACAGACTATCCTACGACACAGTGAAGTAGATAGTGTTTAAAAAAAAAAAATTCCAACTGAGTACATTTTAAAGATCTCATTGGCTATATTCAGTGATTCATAAATCGGGCAGCATCCAATCTAGCAGATGGAAAGAAGTTCAGAGGAGCTATGCAAGGTAGGAGATTTCACAGACAGAAGGAGCAGGAACAAGGAAGTTTTACTGGGCCACAAAGCAAATTGGTTGTTGCAAGGTGAGTTTCCTTATAGAGAATGGTGGGTGTCTGTCAGGCGGACTACCTAACTAGGACTGATAAGGTGATTCTGTTTCTGGGAGAACCAACATTAACTTAGCCCAAGTTAAGCCTCATTTTGGTGACATGGGGCTTAGCATAAGCAACTCCATTTGGGGCCTGTTGTCTTATCTTTAACAGTAGTATTGGTTCTAACGGTCAAATGAAGAGCAGCGAGAATAAACAGGGAAAAGTTCCCTCCAGTACCAGATGAGTGAACCGACCCCTAACTACATACCTATCCAGGCTTCCAGAGTGGTCCAAGTACCTTTCATACCTACAGTCCTGTTGCACTAGTACATGAAAGCATCTCCAAATCACAGTATAAAAATTGTGGACTATCTTACTTGTGAAATCCTATCTGTCCAATTCTGTGTTACATTTTGAAGCTTAATTGGATTTCATGAGAAAAGTATAAATTTGAGGCTCTTTACATGTATCATATGATCTCACTGATATGAGGAATTCTTAATCTCAGGAAATAAACTGAGGGTTGCTGGAGTGGTGGGGGGTGGGAGGGATAGGGTGGCTGGGTGATAGACGTTGGGGAGGGTATGGGCTATGGTGAGCGCTGTGAATTGTGTAAGACTGTTGAATCACAGACCTGTACCTCTGAAACAAATAATACATTATATGTTAAAAAAAAAAAAGAAGAAGAAGAAGATAGCAGGAAGGGAAGAATAAAGGGGGCGGAAATCGGAGGGGGAGACGAACTATGAGAGACTATGGACTCTGAGAAACAAACTGAGGGTTCTAGAGGGGAGGGGGGTGGGGGGATGGGTTAGCCTGGTGATGGGTATTAAAGAGGGCAGGCACTGAAGGGAACACTGGGTGTTATACGCAAACAATAAATCATGGAACACTACATCAAAAACTAATGATATAATGTATGGTGATTAACATAACATAATAAAATTTAAAAAATTAAAAAATAAGTAAAAAAAAAATTTTTTTTTTGAGGCTCTTTGGAAATGTAAGGTCCAGGTCAGAAAACTCTCCTCCCTCACCTTGTCCCTACCCCACCCTGTCTTTATTGTCCCCCATGATAGAGGTTGGTAAAGTAATACAGCCCCATCAGAGCCCTATGAGCCTATTTAGAGCTTTTTTTTTTTTTTAAGATTTTATTCATTTATTTGAGAGAGAAAGAGCACAAGCAGGGGGAGCTGCAGAGGAAGAGGGAGAAGCAGGCTCCCTGCTGAGCAAGGAGCCCAACACGACTCGGGGCTCACACCAGGACTCGATCCCAGGACCCCAGGATCATGACCTGAGCTGAAGGTAGATACTTAATGACTGAGCCACCCAGGTGCCCCCTATTTAGAACTTTTATTTAATTAGGAAAGCTTCCCACTCTGGAACCACATGCCAGAGTGGTGAGTGATGCACAGACTGGATCTCAGCCCCTATTGGGCCCTCTGTCAGGTGGCTTTGTGCAGTGTACAACCTGCACCACCCTACAAAGCCACCCTGAGACAACTGTCTGGCCCTTCAGGAAAGAAATCAGACCTTTTGTCTGAAGTTGAAGAAATAAAAGGGAGGGTGAATCTAATTGCATCAGACAGCTTAGGCCCCATCATATCATATGTTCAGGGTAACTGGGATCCAAACTACTTGTTTCTGACCCCAGCGCAGTAACCTGCTTCAAAAGGAAGTGATTTCTGTCTCCCAATCACTTGTGTTCTTGACAACTGGCTGTTTCTTGCCTATTGTGTCTTCTTGTGGTTCTACTTACAGAATGTGCCTGCAAGGGATGGGCTGAAGCCCGGGCTGGGGAAGCTTTTGAAAGCCAGCCGGGCGGAAACTTGAAGACAAAAGGTCTTCAGACAGATATTATTTGCAGCTCTGGGTTAAGCAGCTGCTGGGGCTGGGGGAGGATAATAAAGAGTGCACCCTAATTCAAGCTTCAAAGAGGGACTTGTTTGGTTTGGTTGGGGGGGGAGTGGAAGCCGCCCCCAGAATAAGTGCTTTCATACATCCACCATTCCCCTCCCCCAGCTGAAGATTGTTAATCAGGTCCCCTCGGTGAAGTCCCCTAAATGAGCAGCCCCGAAACCTTGCCTGACAGCTGGTAGTCAGGTTGCCATGTCAACAGGAAGAGACCCTATGGGATTTTGTTTACTCATCACCATGTTCTCTGTCTGAATAGCTCTTAGCAGTGGGAGAAGCTTAGAAACCTGATCTGCGGACCCCCGCACTACTTCTCCAGGCGATGAAATTATTTTGACCCCTGTAGGGAAAACTGGGAGCCTGCAAAGGGGAAAGTGAAGAGGGATGGAGGCTTCACATGAAGCATTCTATTTCCCTGACAGGGGAATTAACATTTATGGTTATCTATCTATCATGTGTCTGAAATTCTGCTAGAAGCTACAGAGATTCTGTTTTGTTTTATTCTCACAACTATCTTATAGCACTGCTATTAGTATGCCCATTTTACAGTTGAGCAAAGAGAGGCAAAAGGGCCAAACAGAGCCACGGTTAACTAAGTGAGGATATGTTCATAAGATGGATTATCATGCAACCATTTAAAAATCATATTTTGAAAGATAATTCATGACATATGTGCCAAACTGCATAATACAAATGATAAAATAATAGATGATGTCCATAGAAAAAAGTAAAACCCTAGGAAGTTGGTATCATGAGCTCCGTTTTAAAGACCAGGAAGCTGGGGTCATATGCCCAAAGTCACACTATGATTCAAGCCACGTCTGTTGAGTGTCACAGCCCAGACGCTGACCCAGTGGTGGAGAAACTGAGTCCAAAGTCCAAGAGACAACACTCATATTCCAGCCCAGCCCCTCAGAAGCAGGGGGACGTTGGGCAGGTTACTTACCTGCCTGAGTGTCAATTTCTTCACCTATAAATGGGAATAAGGACACCTAGACTTCAGTTTCAAAGGGGATTCAGACAAAAGAGACACGTGGATGAAACATGGTGAGAGTGGAACTAGGCTTTCATCTTGGTTTGTGTGCCCCAGAAACAGACCCCGTGACAAAGATTTGAGTGCAAGTAGTTTATTTATTTGGGAAGTAGTTCCACAAATTCGGGTAGGGGAGTGGGGAAGTGAGCCGGAATGGAAGGCAGCCAGTAAAGGGTGTGTCCTTAAACAGATATTGTGCTGGGTAACTGGGGCTCCATCGAGCTGGGGAACTATAGGAGAACACGAAGTGTGCCTCAGTTACCCCAGCTGAGGGTGAAGAAGTCGCAGTGTTCACCCACCAGCTCCCTGTCCCAGGCTGAGAACTGCTTCTGAGAGCACGAGAGCGCTGGTGCTGTTGGCAAGCTCCGGCCGCCAGGAAACAGCCCTCACTCAGAGATTTGCAGACACTCCCAGTGAGGATCTTTCTGGCTGGAGAGCCGGGTGCTGGTAAGTCACTGACGGGCACCAGCAGCATCTGCTAGAATGTTGAGGAAAGAACAGGATTCCGATACACAGAAGGAAGCAAAGAAAAGAAGCTTGCATTTTATTTTAGTTTTTAACTTTCATTCCGAGTCCAGAACATCTAGATCAACCTTGAGTCTACTTCATTTTTGAACCAACAGATTTCCTTGTTGACCATTTCCAGTCATGAGTTTTTTTCCCTGGACGCCAGAGCAGAATGATCTGGTGAAGAAAATTGTCCATTAGTCCCTGCCTCCGGGTCACCCTTGAAGGTTTTGTGCCTGAAGTAGAATTGGACAATCTGTGTTCAAATCCCCAGTGCACCCCAGACTAACCCTGGCCTAGTCACCCATCCCGCAAGCCTGTGTTTCCTTCCCTGTGAAGTGGGAATGATGCCTTCACACCATCTCCCTCTTTCTGAGCATCACGCTTTTCCTGAGCCTCTACCATGAGCCACACCCTGCGGTACCACTAGGAATTGAAAGATAACTGAGAGGAGGTCCTTGCTGTAAAAGACCTTGCTATCTACCATAGAAGACAAAGAAGCAAGCTAACAATGACCAGACAGTGAAAACAGTGTTATCACAAAGGCAATCCCATAAGGCTGCGAGCCACAAAAAGAAATGGTTGGGAGAGAAAAAGCCAGTGTGAAGGAGGTGACACAACCCTGAGCTTTGGGTGGCCATGAGGATGCCCTTTGCAGACCTCCTACTGCAGGGGGTGTAGCTGACTGAGGGCTCCAGGTGCTGAGGCTCTGGGCTGCATCCTGGCATGTAAGCCTCGGTCGCCCCCGCCCCCACCCTCAGGCTGCTCCCTTCCAGACACTGAGTATGGCAAGCGGACTAGGACAGGCCCAGTCCTGGGAGCCGACTTTGGCTCAAGGACTCCCTGTTGATGTTGCTGAGCCTTTCTCAGACTGCAGAGCAATCTGGATGCTTCCATTCAACCTTGTCTGTCTCTGCATGGCAGTCGATGGTTCTCCCAGCCTTTTTCTGGGTCCCTCCCAATGTCTTTACACACAGGCTATTCTCTGAAAAGAAATCCTTGAATGTTTAATCTTGTGTTGGCATTTGGTTCGTGAAGAACCCAGACTAACTGTCTTGAAGGACAAGTAGCAGTTAGGTAGGCAAAGAAAGCCAAAACCTGCACACCAAGCAGGGGAGATGGCGTGAGCATAGGCAGGGAGGCAGGAAGAAGCTAGTCTTGCTCAGTGAAAGTGAGCACAACCGACAGAAGATGTCTGGAATTGGGTAGGGTGGGGAGGAAGTGTGTGGAGTGGGAATTAGTTCCTGATTTAAACAGTGCATTAGATAGAGATCTGACTCTGACCATCCAGGACTCGTTAGGGGGGTTAGACTTTATCCAGAGGACAATAGGGAGACTTTGGAGAGTTTTAGGAAAAAGTAAAATCAGGTCTGCATTGTTTCGGCAGCAAGGGGAGATGGATTCGTGGAGAGCAGAGCTGGGGACTTGGAGGTCTGACAGAAGATGCTGCAGCAATTCAGGTGAGTGATCACAAGGTCCTGAACTGAGGAGGGTAAATGTAATTGGAGGAGACACAAAAGGTAGACTACCTAGGTTACAATAAGTTTCTATTGGGAGCAGCCTATTATACAGAAGCAGACCAGTGCCCTGGAAACAAGCACAGAAAAAAAGGAGAGGAGAGGAGAGGAGAAAAAAGAAGAGAAGAGGAGAAAAGAGAAAAGAAAAGAAAAAAGAAAAACAATCGCAGAGAAGCCCACCACCACTGTTAGGTTCCATGACATTCACAACTTGCAACTCACATGAAATTTAGAAACACAAGTAAGTTATCATTTTCCAAAAGAACACGCCCAAATCCTCCAAAGCCATTGAAATCATCTCATGAAACACACATTGCTAGAAATGTGGTTTGTCAGATCAGCAATCCGGCCAACCAGTCATGTAATGGACAGAGTACCTGTGCTGTTTGAGGTCCCCGGGGAACATCGAGGTGGAGAGCCCGCGGGGAGCTACGCCTCAATCATGAGAGAGATCAGCGCTGGACGTGGTCAGGGTAGAACTGTAAGCCATGAGGCTTTAACAGGGTGTGCTCACTCAGAAAGGACAGAAGGCCAATGTATTAGTTCCCCAGAGCCGTTGTAACAAATTATCACAGTCATGGTGGCTTAAAACAACACAAGTTTATTCTTGTAACTTACAGTTCTTGAGGTCGGAAGTCCATAAAGGGCCTTTGGGACCTAAAATCCAGGTGTGCAGAGCTACGCCTTGGCGGCTCTGTGGCTCTAGGGGAACGCTGTCCTTTGCCTTTTCCCTTCTAGAGGCTGCCTGCCTCCCTTAGCTCGCGGCTGCCTCCCAGCAGTGGCCTTTCTCCAATCGCCTTTTTATCACCCTAGTTTGTTCTGCGATTCTGACCTTTTTACCTCTCTCTTACAATTGTAAGGACCCCTGTGATGACATCAAACACACTCAAATAATTAAGGAGAATCTCCCCAACTCAAAATCCCTATCTCAAGCACAACGGCAAAGGCTCTTCAGCCATGTAGGCTCACATATTCACAGGTTCCGGGGATCTGGGGTTCACGCCTCTGGGGGACTAGTATTCTGCCTCCTGCAGCCGGGGACTCACTCCTGGAACAAGCCCTGGAACAGAAGAGATCGAGAACTAACAGGCGGGATGACGGCCTGGGAGTTAATGGGTGGTATTTTCAGTTCCAGGAGTATCTGAGCGCTAGTTACGTTGCTGTGTTGAGAAGGGGAGTTTGGCTTTTTTCCCCTCTCTTCCTGCCTGTGATCTACTTCACCAGCTCAAGAGTGAGAAGCTATTTTGGGAGGAAGAAAAGCCCTTTCGGCAGTATAGGGATATGCACAGAAAGCATTGCAAGGCCCAGAATCATATTGTCCTGATCATGCTGAAGTTGCAGAAGGAAATAGTCCTCTTCCGAAGGGCTCAGGGGCTCGTCTCCCACCCTGAAAGGGCTGTGGCCTCCTGTTCCTGACTGTGGGATAAATCCAGGATCTGTATGCACTCGCGGAAGCTCCCGCAGCTCCTAGCTCAGCCCCTTCCGGCTGTTGAAAACTCACACCTCTGTGTCTGATGACTTTATGGCTCTTTGGTAAAGCCAAGAAAGCTGGGAGGTCACACTCCCCTCCAGACTCAGGGTCAAACCAAGCAGCCTCTCCCTGACACGTTGCTTGGAAGATGGCTGGCTTCAGCAATTTGGGATGGACTGGATAATTTATTGAGATGTGAAGGTCCACCGTGAATTTTCTCCTCCCCAGCTTCAAGCAGGCAGTCTGGCCCTTGGAATTTCCTCACCTCAAGAATTTTTTGTCACTGGTGACAGCATATACTCAACTATGAGGTGATGCCAGAGGTCACCAACGATGTCCTAGGTCAAGTTCCCCACAAGAAAACCCTGAGATGAGAATTCATTTGCAAGTGATTTATTAAGGACGTGCTTCCAGGAGAAGCTGCTGAGGAAGGAGGGAAAGGCTAAATGGGGTGTAATATCATGCAAAGTTTCCATCTTGGCCTGATGCCTTAGGGAGAACCGGGGATGGGGGGGTGAATTACACCTCAGAGTTTGTCCCGCTGAAAGCAAGTGAGCTGGGCTTTCATAACCCTGAGCTCGTCAGTCATTGGCTTTGCGCACCACTTCCAGCTCTCGGCAACTACACTGAGCATAAACAGTGCTCGACACAGAGGAGGTGCTCGGAAAGTATTTGTTGAATACATTGATAAATATCATGATTCTTGTCCTTGGCTTTTCATTGTTGTTGCTGTTGTCGCAACATTAAATAAGATATACAGTATGTAAATTAGCCATTATAGTCTGAGAGGGCGTGCGCCCTCCCTCCATGTGTGGCCGCGAACACGGGCACTGCATGTGTGCCCAAGGCAGAAGCTCAAGTTCACACTCTGTCCTTATATATGACGCAGGTGCTGCCACTCCATCACCACCACCGCTATTTGTACCGTCATTTAGCTGCAGCTAAATACAGGCGGGACAATGCAAGGGAAGGATACAAAAGTGGGCATGTTATGCTGGAATTTGCCCATAAAAGAAGAGGATGACAAAAAGAGAGGGAAGGTCAGGTGCCTGGGTGGCTCAGTCGGTTATGCATCTGCTTTCGGCTCAGGTCATGATCCCAGGGGCAGGGAGTCTGCTTCTCCCTCTCCCTCCGTGTGCTCTCTCACGCGACCTCTCTCTTTCTCAAATAAATAAATAAATAAATCTTAAAAAAAGAGAGAGAGAGAAAGAGAGGGAAGGTCAAGGAGACCTAAGAGGATAAATGTGGCCTATTTACACTTGAGACTCAATCGTCCCTCGACGATCTCCTTGGAAATGGAGCCCAGCCCTGCAATCAGACAAACCTGAGCTGAGAAGATCTCTCCAGCCTTTATCAGGTCAGTGACCTTGGTGGAGTAGGTCTCGGTTTCCTCTTTTGTAAAAAGGGGGATGATGTGATTAGTCCCCTCCTCCCGTGGTTATTCCGAGGACTGAATGAGTTAGTGAGCGAAGAAATTCTTCTACTGTGCCTCACAAAGAGTACTCCATCATTGCTATGGTTTTCCTTATTTGGCTTTTAGTTCCTTCACAACCTTCCCTCTGTCCAAATTATTTATTCATTCACTCATCTAATATGTATTGAATGCTGACTCAATGCCAGGTACCAGAGGAGGTCTGGGAAACACAGTGGAATTAAGACAGGTATTTATGGACTGACCGTTAACACGAATAAGCATAAAGCATTTATTATTTCCTATAGATCAGCTTCCATCCCAAGTGCTTTATATACGCTATCTCATTTAATATCCTCACAGCCTCTCGAGGAGGTTGGTCCTTTTGTCCTCCTCATTAGACAGCCAGGATCTGAGGGGCTAACTTACTCACACCAGGTCATACCACTGATCGTAGAGCTGGGGATTGAACCCCAGGCAGGCTGGATCTAGAGCTCTTCTGTTTCATCACAAAAGGATATGATATAAGCCCCCCAGGGCTTTGCCAGGGTGTTAGGTTGATCTCCACTATGTGATGTGGAGTTGCCAACCAGCCTCTAAGCCTAAAGTTCAGGAATACTCAGCACTCAACAAACCCAATGCAACTTGAGGGCTTTCAGGGGATAACAAATTCTTCTCCTACTAGACCAAAGTTGTGACAAATCTAATTGAATCCTGGAAGCTGCATGATTGCTTGTGATTTGCTCAGGATGAATGGCTCCACTTGTCTTCATTTCAAAAAGCGTTGCTTCCTGCCTGTGGCACATGGCCCTAGAGAATACATATTCTCTCCCCAGAAAATCAGCAAAAGCTAATTTCCAAAATATTTCCAACAATCCTCCAAACCACAAGCCCAGCCAAATGAAATTAAATTCCACCTTTCTTGAAGGTGAGTCTTTTTTAAAGAGTGAGCAATAAGGGCACCTGGGTGGCTCAGATGGTTAAGCGTCTGCCTTCGGCTCAGGTCATGGTCCCAGGGTCCTGGGATCGAGTCCCACATCAGGCTCCCTGCTCCTTGGGAGCCTGCTTCTCCCACTGCTTCTCTCTCTCTCTCATGAATAAATGAATAAAATCTTTAAAAAAAAGAAAAGTGAGCAATAAACTCATGTTTCATTTCAAATCCCCAGACATGGAGGCTATTGATCTTGGAAAGTATAAAGATTAGTATTTCTGAAGAAGATACATGAAGGGAAATACTGAGGCAATTACAAGTGACATTCAACAAAGAAACATAAATACTTAATAGGTCAAAGGAACCACTAATACAGGAGAAAATAAGAAGAGGTGGAAGATCAGAATGGGTGTGTCTACATATATATATATATGCATGTATACACGTATATATACATTCGTGTATGTACATGCACATGTATACATCTGTGTGTGTACACACATACAGATAACCGTAGACACATACATACACCCATGTGTGTGTATGGAGAGAGAGAGAGAGAGAGAAATTTTACTTGGAAAAAATACCTCTCTCGATTTATATTTTATTAGACCGAAGGACCAATCCCAGTCCATTTCCAAAGCGTGCATTTCTCTTCCCAGCCCCTTTTAAAGCCTAAAAAATCAGGCAGATGAGAAATAAAGGCAGAACCCTGAATCTACAGAGACCCATGGCCCTGGGAGCTAGCAGTTTGTTATCAAGGGGGAAGAACTCCTTTCTGAAACAACTAGGGGACAAGCCATGGTGAGACAAAATCAGGTTAGACTTGACGCCTAATCACCTGAAATGCCCAGCACAGAACATAACTACAGGCAGATCTTCAAGAAAGTTAAAATTCTCTTTCTCTTGAGAGAAAAATCTTTGCCTCCAGAGCTTCTGACTGAATTCTGGCATAGATCAGCCCTGTGGGGAACAGAAGGCGTCCACTATATCATAGCGAGGTTATAAGAACCAAATGAGTTACTATGTACAAGATGCTTAAAGGAGTGCCTGGCACCTGGCGGGCGCTAGGGATAATGGAAGATTTCCATTTTAATAAGATCAATTGGGCAGTGGGGTGGATGGAGGGTGGACTGGAAGATTGAACATGAGGGCAGGAAGATCCGCTAGGAAATCGTGACAGGAACCCCGGAGAAAAGACAGTGGTGGCCTGGACTCATTGGTTCAAGATGGAGAGGAGGAGAGCCCCTTGGGTGAATTTAGGAGGTGAAACTGACAGGTCATGGCAAGAGTTGACTTTGAGTCGAGAAGCGATTGGAGACGTCACGGGTGACACCTAACTTGTTTGGGCAAATGAGAGGATCGTAGTGCCATTTACTAAGATGGGAAACATGGAAGTCATGGATTGGTTGGACAATTCAGGCTTGATGGCCTTCAACAATTTTTCAGGTCATGTGATTTCCAAGTGATTTCAGAACCAAGTTTCTGAGTGTGATCAATTGTTCAAAATAATAAATGCTTTATGCTTATTCGTGTTAACGGTCAGTCAGTAAATACCTGTCTTAATTCCACTGTGTTTCCCAGACCTCCTCTGGTACCTGGCATTGAGTCAGCATTCAATACATATTAGATGTATTTTTTTTTTAAAAAAAAATCTCCCTCATAGAGTTATAGGACCTCAACCCTATATGTAGGGTACTTGGCATGGAGTCTGGCACGTGGAAAGTTCACTATACATTTAAGTCCCTGGTATCTTCTTCCTTTTTTTTTTTTTTTTAAGATTTTATTTATTTATTTGACAGAGACACAGCAAGAGAGGGAACACAAGCAGGGGGAGTGGGAGAGGGAGAAGCAGGCTTCCCGCCGAGCAGAGAGCCCGATGTGGGACTTGATCCCAGGACCCCGGGATCATGACCTGAGCCGAAGGCAGACGCTTAACGACTGAGCAACCCAGGTGCCCCAAGTCCCTGGTATCTTCATGTTATTATTGACTACAAAATCAATATGTACACTGAGCATCTGAGTTACTCTCCTCTGAATGGACTCAAGTGGTCTAAGCCCTTCTTAAATTATCACGCCCCTGTGCTATGGGGCAGGCAGCTATTTCAGGCTTTGGTGGCCTTCTCTGTCCCTTCTCGCTGACATTTCTCCTCCTCACTCACCCTCCATGCCACAGTTTTACTTCCTCCAGGCAGCTCGCCCTAGAATCCCCAGCCCCACACTAGGTGAGGAATCTTTGCTCTGATACTCTGGCCTTTTTCTTTGTATCATCATTACAAATAAATTTATATGTATGTATATGCATATATAAATTATATATGTATTCTATATATTATCATATATAACATATATTATATTATATGTAATTATTATATACGTGTGTGTAGAGAGAGAGAAGTATATTAAATCATTTAATGTCCATCTCCCCAAACTAGACTCTAAGCCCCATGAGGGCAAGAACCATTATATGATCACAACCCCAGTGCGTGGCTTAGGGCTTGGCATGGAACTAGAGCTTGATAAATAATTGTGTAATGAAGAATAGTATGATGGCATTTAAAGTATTGTTTACAAACTTATTCTGAATGTTCCTCTCTCCACCAAATACACAAAACCCTCTAATCTCTGTTGTTATTTCCTGGCTCTTTTCTTCATGAGGAAATGAGCCCTTGGGCCCCCAGGGCTCACACGTGTCTCATTTTCAGGCTCTCAGATGCTTCTGCCACACAATTATTCAGATCTTGGATTAAACTTTCAGCTCTGCCTCTTACCAGCTGTGCCTCTTACCAGCTGTGTGACCTTGGCCAAGCAACTTCACCTCTCTGAGCTTTAATTTCTCTACTTTGTGGAGATGTGAAAATGAAGTGAGAACAGGTGTGTAAAGTTCTTTGCACAAAGCCTGGACTAGCTAAGTGTTCCAGGTGAGTTAACTACTAGTAATATTATCATGAGGATCTTTGTATTCAATTCCAATTATAATCTCAGTGAGAAGAACTCATCGCTCCCCCTCCTCACAGATCCACTGTATTTACAGGAAAAGCTTCCCTGCTTTTCACTCTCATTTCCTCCAGCTTTTTTAAATACCAAGTGCGGACAACTCTCTAAAAAGGTATTAATAAGAAAAGAAATGTTTCCCTGAGTCTCACACGATCCTTCAGTTCAGGGGAAAAGCTAAAGTGGGAACAGAGGATGATTGCCACAGGGCACATTATATATTTACTGATGCAATTACACCATCTTCCCCAACTTTGTTCCAAAATTTCTATTTATGGAATCTTGAGGCTTTTGGGGGTTTTTTTAATCACAGGGAAAAGGGTGAAGATGGCTCTCTGACAAATAAGGATGAGATTGACTCCCTTAACACCCAAGAATAAACAATGTTTTCATTTCCAGATCATTAGTAATAGATGTTATTGACCCCCTACCCAGATCTTCCTGTACCTGGCCTGCACCATCCCCCCGGCTTCTGCGGGGACTGGCTGTTGATGCTCATGCTTGTGCCTATCTCCAGAGACCTGCCCTTGGCTGATGACCTGCTTATCCTAAAGATGCCTGGGAGTTACAACCCCCACTCCCAAGGACAGCCTGTGTTCAGCGACTGACTGATATCGGAAGAGAAAAGCGCAGGCCCCTGGTCTCTAGGCAGGAGCCCCTCTGAGGTGTAACTCACACTCCAGAGCTGCCCCCTGGATCAGGCTGAACTTCACCTGATAAACCCATCTCCACTCACCTATGTTCTTTCCTTATCATCCCCTCCCTCCCTTACAGGACTCGCTGAGATACCCCCTTAATGAATATTTGCACAAGAATCCCCACTTAGGTTCTGTTTTTAAGGAACTCAACCTAAGATATTGGCCCCTGACAAGTCAAACTAGCTGTTAATAGAGTTAATGAGGCCATTGTAAAAGGGACTTTGATCACAATGCATGAGGATAATGGACCAAAGTACAGAAAAAGGGAAAATTTTGAACAATTGATCAGCATCATGATTATCCCTTAATTTTCCTTTGCTGTACAGTTTGCAAAAATATTTCACATATATTTCAGACATTGCCCTTTCCTTTTTGCAATGGGCAAACTAGACTCAGCATATTCAGATACATAGTAAATATTTGGTAGCTATTCTCAAACAAATTGTCTTAAACACCTTGCCCCATAACAGTTGGTTGACTCACTGGATAACCAACCCAGCTATCTTCTCTTCCTCTGCTCTAGAGGCTAGAAAGTACAATGCATACTTTCCCAGAATCCTTAGCACCTAGTGGTATCCATGTGACATATTCTCTGGACAGTGAAATAAAAACTCCTGAGGAGGGCTTTTCTCTCAAGACAAAAAGGTAAAGTCTCAAAATGAAATGCTTATCTTCTTCCTGGCTGCCTGGAATAGGGCCATGAGGCCAGAGGTGCAGCAGGAACTCAGAAATAGGAGAAGGAGGTGTGGGAGATGAGGGGGCAGACAAGACAAAGAGTCTAGAAGACTATAAACATCATGGAGCCGTGGACGCCCACTTCCTGTTAAAGGCAGCCAAACATAAATACTAACTCACTCGGATCTTGATGCCAGCTTAGAAAAATGTGGAAATGTTGCCCATGGTTAGAAGAGAAGCTCGCGTGTTATTTAAAAGTTTAGAGAGGGAAGCGTATGAAAAACGTCAGTCTTCAAGAGGCCACTCCATTCCTTGGCTTGCAGCACCTGTCTCCATCTTTAGAGCCAACATCCGGCTGAGTCTTCCTCACACTGCCATCTTTCTGGTTCTCTCTATCTCTTTTGCCTCTCTCCTCCACTCATAAGAATGTGTGATTACAAGGGTCCCATCTAGATAATTCAGGATAATATCTCCATCTTAAGGTCAGTTGATTAGTACCTCTGATTCTATCTGTAAATTCCCCTTTGTCATGTCACCTAACACATCCACAGGTTCCAAGGATTAAGATGTGAATATCTTTGAGGGCCATTTTCCTGTCCCCCACAGACAACATTCAAGGCCCTCCATGATCTGACCCTTCTTCCCCTTAAATCATCTTTATATTCCTTGTACTCTAGCCAAGCAAAAATGTCCACCCTCCCCTATAAATGCCATTCATCCCAATAAATATGATTAAAGTTCTTCTATGCTCTTCAATCCCAGGGAAATAAAGCTGATTTAGAGTAGGCCCCTACCTAGAGGACTTCTTCTCCACGTCTTTGCTTTCAAATGTTCCTTCTTCCAGACATGGCATTTCAAATCCCACCTGCAGTCCAATTTAAGCACGCCTAACTTCTACTTATTCTAAAAATTCTGTTCAAATCCTGCATGAGACAATGCCTGAGATCACTTCAGATATCAGCTGGTGACAATAGGTCAGTGATGGAGCATTTGGCCATAGCTCCAAAGATGTTTCCAGCCACATCTAGGAGTCCCCTCTGGTGACTCCATGAGGCAGGGTGTGTTTATGCTATGGAGAACAGATCAGGGTATAGACTCTGAAGTCAGGGGCCAGGGGTTGAAGCCCACAAGAAGTGGATTTACCTTCTAAGAATAAGACCTCCTTCCCTCTATTCTGTGTATATGTGAGGGGGAAAGGGCAGAAGCTAGGGTCAATGAGAATAGTAAGATATTTATTTTGCTTCATTTCACCTTATTTATTTCCTTCTTTTTGCCCTTCCAGCTGAAATGAACCTAACCAATATTCCTCATCCTCATGTTTTACCCATGCCCTTTTCAGGATCTTTCTTGGGTGATGGGTAGAGCATCCAGCCAGGGCCTATGAACACAGCGTAGTGTCACAACAATGCCAAGGACATTCTGATAGTGATAAATGAACTTAAACTCAAAGGAAATCAGGGACCCTCCAAGGAGGACAGATGAAAAATAAAACCACACTTTCCAGTGTGATTTATCTAAACCCATTTATGATAAGACATTGCAGGGCAAACAGGCCACATCAGAGGGGCCTATCTCCCAGGCAAATTCAACACTGACAAGGGCAAGATGGTTTTGGTACAGCAAGGCCCCTAAATGCAAGCCAACTACTTCTTCTGGTACTAAACTAAGAAAGAGGGAACTCACACAGCACTAGAGGGGAAAACGACTTTCTAGCTTTTTAGACTTTCTGAGAGGCTGCAGAATATATACAAAGTCATGGTTTTTTGCACTTTTTTGATGATTTAAAGGATTTTCCAGGGTAATTTTGACTCTACACAATTTTTGCCTTATGTGCTGACTTTAAACACTAACTCCCACATAAGATATGACTCTACTCTTAAGTCCCTTAACACCTGAGGCCTCAAGAATCATTCATATTATATGAGTTTCTTGAAAGGCTCTCTGATTCTAATCGAAACTGGTCCCATTAAATCCTAGTATTCATGTTTGCCTTTAAACAACTCACACCTTGGTTATCATGTAGGAGCTTTTCTCAGGCTCATTTCAGCCTATTTTAGCATGTGGGCCCCAGCCCAAGGAGCTTAAGGTCAGATGAGCTTTGAAGTTTAATTATTAAAGCAGCAATTATAAAACTGCAAAGAGTAAAATTGGAAATAAATCCAGTGGGTGATGGTGGGGTGAGCTCAAGAGGAGTCATGGGGACTGGAAAGACCAAGAACCATGAACACTACCAAGCAATCCAACTAGGGATTTACATAATCAAATGAGAAGTAACACAATGTGCTTTAGAAAATAACCAAATGAATCTTTCTTTTTATTATTTCCACCTTTTTGGCAAAAGAGCGGATGAAATTCTAAAACATTGCCTGGCCATTGGAAGAGAGACAATAACCCTAGGAAGAAGGAGACATAATTTCAAGATCATCTCTCAGTTCAGCGGAGAGGCAATTAAGGAGGGGTGGTCTTGACAAATAACTTCATCTTCCCACTTAAACAGAGAAGAGGAGAGGGTTTCCTCCCAGTGTGTTCCATGGAAAGTGTTAAAGGGTTCTGTAGTCAAGTAAGTCTGGCCTTGCAAGTTTCCCTTGGAAATTCAGAGCATGTATTAGCATATTAAAGGCTCTGAGAAGTCCTGTAGTAAAGAAACTTTGCTTCAGTTCAGTATTTCCCGAACATTCTTGAGCACAGATACCCCTTTTGGCGAAACATTAAAGTGTGTTGTTCTAAGGAACACACTTTGAGAAACTGAACAACCTCCTGTCAGCTCTGTGAGGGTGAAGGCTGTGTCTGTTCATTCACACTGCACTTGGCACAGTGTAACTGGGGACTGGCAAACTATGGCCCGTTTGCCGAATGCAGCCCATGAGCTAAGTATGGTTTTTACATTTTAAGTGGTTGAAAAAAATCAAAGACAATTACTTCATGACATGTGGAAGTTCGATGAGATTCAAATTCTAGTGTCCGCAAATGTTTTTTTTGGAATATTGCCACAACCACTTGTTTGTGTATCTTCTACGACTTTTGAATTATAATGACAGAGTTGAGGAATTGTGATAAAGACCAGAATGGCTTACAAAGCTTAAAATACTTAACCCTTTGGCCTCTTCTGGGAAATACTGAACCTAAAATACTTAACTGTCTGGTCTTTTAAGGGAAAGGTTTGTAGACCCCTGGAGCAGACAGTTAAATTGGGTAAATGAATGGAAGTCTATTCTTGCCACACTCTGTACCAAGCCATTGCATTTTCTGGGAAGATCAAGGTTATAACTCATTCTAGAATTAGGTCTTCCTTTTTGTATTGGTCTTAATGATCTTCTTTTCTGATCTCTGCTGTAGCTCAGCATTGACTTGAGCTGAGCAATTGCTCCAATTCCAGGTCTCTCCATGCCTCAAATTGTCCTCACTTTGCTTCACAAGAATATTTTCCAGGCAGCTAAACAGGTGGCAATGTCAGGAAAAAGAGAAGAAAGGAAAGAGGGGGGCGGATTAAAGTTTGAATGGCTCTGGCTAGGACATTAGGCTTGCAAAAGCATCACCCACCATTTTCGGGGAAGGTAAGGGATGAACATGGGTAAGAGGAGAGAAGATGCAAAGGGGAACTTTTGATTTATTTATAAACATTTTGATGGAATGCAGTGGAAATCAGCGCACTGAGAAAAGACCCAGAACGTGAATCCTCATTGCTGTGACCCAAACTGAAGAAGCAACACCGAGCATTGGAGTCAGAAGTCAGAAAGACCATGGCTTGAGGGGCGCCTGGGTGGCGAAGTCGGTTAATCATCTGCCTTGGGTTCAGGTCATGATCCCAGGGTCCTGGGACCGAGTCCCACATCGGGATCCCTGTTCAGTGGGGAGTTTGCTTCTCGCTCTTCCTCCCTCTCTGCCCCTCTCCTCCTGCTCATGTTCTCTCTCTGTCTCAAATAAATAAAATAAAATCTTTTTTTTTTTTTAAAGAGCATGGTTTGAATCCTGGCCTTGCCACTTAAATTTAAGTCATCTGGGAAACCGACAAAATAGAGTCATGGTGAGAGGTAAATAAGACAGTTTTTATTTACTAACCATCATTACAAGAATTAAGTCTCTGAATCCTCACCACCACCCTGAAGAAGAAACAATGATTATCATCTCTATTTTACAGATGGGAAGACTGAGACAGAGAGGTGAGAGACCCTGGATTTAAAACCCAGAAAGTCTTGGGGCCCCAGGGTGGCACAGTCAGTTAAGCATCTGACTCTTGCTTTCAGCTCGGGTCATGATCTCAGGGAGGTGGGATCAAGCCCCACATCGGGCCCCTCGCTCAGTGGGGTATCTGCTGGAGATTCTCTCTCTCCCTCGTCTTCTGCCCTTGCCCCTACTCGCATGCTTGCTTCTGCACTCTCTCTCTGTCTCTCTTGCTCAAATAAATAAATCTTTAAAAATAAAAAATAAAATAAACCCAGAAAGTCTGGTCAGAGCCTCTGTGCCCATAACCACTGGACATACACTGGCTGGCACATGGCAAACATTGGATAAATGTCAGTTTTCAAATGCCTCTTAAAACTTAAAAAACAAGAAAAACACATGTTATTAGACTTTTATTTTTCAATATGTGTATGAAAGGCAGGACCTCTGGAATCAGACCTACTTACGCTCCAATTCTTGGTCCACTGTTTTCTAACAGGAGCCAAGGAATATTTATGTGTAGACCAGGCATGCTATTTCACCCCCAAATGTCCGTGTCATCTGTAAAATGAAGATAATGGTGCCTACCTTACAGTGTTGCTTAAAGACTGAGACAAGGCCTGCAGAGCAGCTGTCCAGAGTCTGGAACATGGTAATGCACACTGTCTCATTTATTACCTGGAACAGCCTGCCCTGTCTTCTCTGCTCATGAAATCCTGCTCCTTCTTCCAGGCCCAAATCAATCCCACTCCTCAAATTCTCCTGGGCCCCTGGTTAGAATTCTGCCTCCCTGTGTTATGGATGGAGCTTGGTGCAGCTCTATCTCCCCGGCTCCAGCGAGTCCCTGAGGTCAGCGGTGAGGACTGCTGCAGCTTGGACTGAAGTTAGCAAGATCCTACCTGAAAATACCACCAGGAAAATAACTGGATCTCTCCGGTTCCCTAAGGATGCTGCCAATTCTTCAGCCACAACGGTTTGATTTTTTAATGCATGGATCCTCCCTCTGCTCCCTCTGCTCATCCCCCCTAACGACTCCTCAGGACCACAGGGGCCAGCGGCCCTCCCCCACCTCTCTCCACCACCCCTTCCCCTCAGCTCCAGCCACGCCAGCCCTCCTTGTCTTCCTCAAACTTGCTAATTCGTATCTGCTCCTCTTTTGACCAGGAAGGTCCTTCCTCTCCTTACGCTTCACCTGACTCACTCTTCCGCATCCTTCAGGGAACCCCTGTGACAAAGTCACCTGCGCCTACTGGCTGCCCTCGCGGCACCAATACACTTGCATGACCGCGTGTGTACATGGTGTCTCTTGCCTGTCTCCCCCTTAGATCAGCACTGCCCAAGAGAACTAAAATGCAAGTCAGAGATGTCATTTCAAATGGTCTTGCAGCCACATTTTAAAAAATGAAAAGATGCGGATGAAATTAATTTTACTCGTATCGTCTATTTAACCCAATATCCAAAATAGTACCATCTCAACATACAATCGATATGAAAAACCATTAAGGGTATGTTTAATTTCTTTTTTTTATATGAAGTCTTCAAAATCCCATATGTATTTTATACCTACAGCACAACTCAATTTGGGCCAGCCACATGACAGGTGTTCCGTTGCCACATGTGGCCTGTGGCTCTCACAGTGGACAGCTCGGCGCTAGACAGTAAACCCCCTGAGGGCTGACAACACAGGTTCTTACTGCAGTATCCACAGCACCAGACTGTGCTTGGCTCAAGTAAGAGCCAAATAAGCATTTGGTTTAAAAAAAAAAAAAAAAAAAGGGATGTTTGTACAGGGCAAGAAGTGGAGGCCCAGGGAGAGGAAGTGACTGACCCAAGGTCACAGGACTAATGAACAATAATCTACTGCTGGCCCCCAGCTAGAGCCATATGGCCCCAATGCCCCCTGGGAACTGTAGGCATCTCTCAGTCAGTCCTTCCCTCTAGGTGCACATGCACTCCCAAAGGTCAGCCCACAGCATCTTTATTAAAAACTTCACCTTGAGGGGCGCCTGGGTGGCTCAGTTGGTTAAGCCTCTGCCTTCAGCTCAGGTCATGATCCCAGGGTCCTGGGATCGAGCCCCGCATCAGGCTCCCTGCTCAGTGGGGAGCCTGCTTCTCCCTCTCCCTCTATCTACTGCTCTGCCTACTTGAGCTCTCTCTGTCAAATAAATAAATAAAACTTTAAAAAAAAAAAAAAAACTTCACCTTGAAAGACAGGAAAAGTTTGATTTTGTGAGACAAGTTTTCTATTACCTTGTAAATCCTACAGACGGAGAGGTATTATGTAAGCAGCATTAGCACGCTCTGCACTTACCACCGCAGATGTTATTTTGAGGCTCTCTGTACAGCTATTGTATTATCAGCAGAGATTTCCTTCAGGATTCAGCCTTCAGTTTCTCTAGACGAGGCTGCGAAGTGAGTCAGAGCGAGCACCACCTCCCCAGGCCGCTGGTGGGGGTGGTGCAGGCGTGGGGATCCGTGGGCAGGCGGAGGTGGCTGGGAAGGCGGGGGGTATGGCTCACCGTCCCGACCTTGTTCCCTCTGAAAATACCCGAGTTCGGGTAGGCCTGAGAAGTCTTTCTCCTTCAGAAAGTTGCATTGTAAGGGAAGGGACAGTCCTTACCAAAGAAAGGGAAAGTACAGAGGCAAAAAATACTTGCTCAGCCTGTATTTATAAGTAGAATAGAGTGACACAACGATATCACAATACGATCCCATTGACATTATAATATTTATTTTTCATTGACATATGTTATAAGACAGAGAGCCAGAAGATTATTTTCCAAAATACTATAGTTCTCATTAGGGAGTAAAAAGTATGAATGATGTTTTATTTTCTCTACTCATGGTTGATCTACAGTTTTGAATTGTCTTCAATGAATGCATTATATGTGTAATGCCGTATTACATTACGAAAGTGAAAATTTAAAGTAAACAAGTCTACGCACATGTATATACACTCCCATCTGTTCCCAAATGTTCCAGTGATATTTAAGTGCTGATTATTTTTGGAAGCTCCCATGAAACCCATTGTTGCTTTGCCCCTTTTCATGCTCAAATGAGTGTCAGGGACAGAAAACCAGTCCTCCAGGCTCTCAAAGGGCTGAGGAATGCAGCCTCCCCTGGTGTGTAAACAGAAACTAGCACCCACCTACAGCTGCCTGGGGGTGGCTGTTGCCTCCAGAGACCAGGGTGTGGGAGTGGGAGGCTGGTCCTGAGAGATTTGGCACAGATGCCAGAAGCCTTCTCAGGAATCCAGCCTCGTTAACCAGGAAACAGGGGAGCTGCCCACCTTTCTTCTGTGTTGGTGATGATTCATTCAAAGAGCCATTGGCCCGCAGCAGAATGGGGATCAGGGCCTACAGAGAAGGGGTGTTTCCAAATCTGCTAAGGGTTTCATTTTCCCTAACTGGAGGCTGCCTCCCCAGGCACACCCTTAGACCACGGTTCTCAGCCAGGTAGATTTTGCCCTCAGGGAGACATCTGGCAATGTCTGGAGATATCTCAACATCCTACAATATCCAGGAAAGCCCTCTACAACAAAGAATCCCTCAGTCCCTTCATGTCAATAGGGCCAAGGTGGACAAATCCTGTCTTAGACAATGAAGGAAATTATTTGACTGCTTTGAAGGAAGGCATGTGTTTTTGCTGAAGTGAGTCAGATCACCCACTGATACCTGGCTGTGTTCTCCATGGCCTGCAGGCCAAAGAAGGATTTGGGCTTGTTATTTTTAGAAATTATTGTCATGTTTTGAGTATCTTGATTATACCACCTATCCATGTGCATTGGCCTTGGGATAAATAGGCATGGAAAATGAGCTTCATTTCACATGCCAGTTCCAATCTATTGATGGGGACTGCCAGGTTGCGTTCTCTGGAAGCAGATCCTGAGACGGGGCTTGGGGTATGAGATGTTTATTAAGAATCAAAACCTATGATGGGAAGAGAGAAGAAGCAGGATGGGGCAGAAGGAGAAGACAAAGCACAAAACAAGCCAGACAAAGCCTCGGCCAACCTGGGGGTGCAAGAGTGGGGGGGCTCTGCAGCTGGTCTTTCCCATCGGAGTCGTCCGACAGTGCACTGGGACGGCTGGGCCTTTATGACCACCCACTCCCCCAGCCACCTACCTGGCATAGTCACTAGGGAAAGGCTACCTCAGAAAGGGCATGACTTCCCAGCAGGGGGTGCTCTGCAGCTGAGGCTGACCTCAAAGATGCTGACATCTGGAGGGTCTGCTCGCCACACTCCTTACAGCTGGACAGCAACTCCTCCCTTAAAAGGGAATTGGGGGTGGGGGGCACATTTCCACGTCTACCACAGGGCCCATCCACACTCAGCACAATGGCGTGCTGCAACCCATGAACAATGTCTACCATGGTCCACGTGCACAACAGCGGCCATCTGTGCCAGGTATTTGGCAGCCCGGCATCATAAACAGGGACCGATGGCTAAGGCTGATAACTGCAATATCATGATGAGACTTGAAAATAAAAGGGGTCTGGAAGAAAACCAAAAAGCATACAAGTCAAACGGGGAATGGAACCTGCCTGCCATCTAGTTAACTATCTATTGGGCTGGATTAAAAAGGGAAACATTCCCTTGGTTTCTGATATGAAATCTCACCTTCCTTTGTTTATTCCACATTCACTTACCAAGTACCCACTAGGTGCCAAGCACGGAGCTTGATGTTGGAACACAACAGAGAAGAATGAGCCATAAGTAATGGATAATTTCAGTCCTGAAATTGTTGAGTTTGCCCTTCTTGCCTGATGAATTTGGCTTTGACCCAAGTAATTAGGTTTGTGCCACCAGCCTATGGGTTCTTCCAGTCTCTTCAGCTGAGCCAGGGAAGCCCAGGATAACAATAATGAAGTCTTTGGGGTTGCACCTAACCCTCTGCTAAGCCTCTATTAGCTTGGGTCTTGGAAGTCAAGTAAGAAGGGTTTACTGCCATAGCTACAGCATTTCTTGGACTAGATTAAAACAATCGAATTCTGTCTTGGAAGGAGAGAATAAATGTGCTGGCTGGTAGGGAAGAGTTTGAGGGTCCAGCATATTGTGTGAGCTAGAAAGCTCATACTGCTAATAATAACAATAGCACTAGTGGCTAAGAATAGTACTCAGTAGTAGTAGTTGTAATTATAATAAATGTAATTGATGACTTATCTCAAACACGATGCATTAGATGTTTTAAATCTTTTTATATGAATGGAGTAGAGACTTCCATATTGACTTCTTAAAACTTAAAACATGAGAGAGTTAACAAACTCAACCAATAGTCTTTGTCCTCAAGTCTTACCTATGATCAGGTAGGCTGGTGTCTGTTAAGTCACCGCATAATGCTAAATAGGAGCTGCTTAAATCTAACGTAATTGTTCAATAAACACAAATTAAATTTGTTTTAGATCCCATGGAGCAGATAGACTGGCCCTATAGTCATGTGTCCCAGCAAGCAATGTTTGCAATACATCAAGAACACAATAAAACTGCCAATTTTTCTTATTTAAAGCCATCCACAGAGAGTTTAGATGATGAGCTACCACAATGAGATACAGTTAATTACATTCCTAGGTAATTTTGATCCAAAAGGGATCATTTTGCTTTTTCTAACTGAAAAGAAATCATTTATTATAGATGAAGGAGCATAATTTTGGAGCTGGATGAAATATAAGTTAACAATAATGAATGGAAGCAATTATGCAGATGTTGTGGTCCATAGTACCTTCCTTATCAGCTCGTGAGAATATGCCTGTTTCCTCTGAGGGGGTTTCTGAATGAGGAAAAAACATGTTTCTGAATTATTTAGCTTAGATTTCACATTGTCAACTGGATTTCCTCTTTGCTGCAATAAAATAATTCTAATTATTGTTATTTCACAAAGGAGAGAGTTGCCTGGCAAGTAGTGAGTTCCCCATCATGAAGATATTTAAGCAGACCCACGGTCAATGCTGAACATATCGTAGGGGAAATTCTTCTCAATTCGTCTATCAGATAAGGATTTGACTAGAATACTTTGAGAGCAATTTATTTAATAAGGGTTTGCTGGGCCCTTCTCTTGGGCCAGGTACAATGGAATGGAACTTTGGGTGGGTCATAACTCTTATCTTCAAGCAAAATACAGTCCAGTAATCTTATTTAACTCTGAGGTTCTACAACTTCATCTTCATGAAATTTATATCAGCTCTCAACTCTCTCTTTCTCATCTTTTAAATATTTTCTTTGGTCTCAATTTTTTTTTTTTTTTTAGAGTGCATGTGTGCATGTGCACTAGCAGGGTGGGGAGGGGCAGAGGGAGAGGGAGAGAAAGAATCTTAAGCAGACACCCTGGTCTCAATTTTTAAATAACACTTATTTGTGGATTTTTTTTTTTAATATAGAGAGAAATAGAGATGCCTGGGTGTCTCAGTCAGTTAAGCTTCCGACTCTTGATTTGGGCTCAGGTCACAATCTCAGGGTTGTGAGATCCAGCTCCCAGTCAGGCTCTGGGCTCAGCAGAGCGTCTGCTTGAGATTCTCCCTCTCCCTTTGCCCCTCCCCCTGCTCACACGTGCTCTCTCTCTAAAATAAACAAATAAAATCTTAAAAGTAAATTAATAAACATATAAAGAAATATAAAAAATAGTATCCCACCTTCTTTCTGGCATCAGCTATTGCTGTGTAATAAACTAGGAGCTCTGCACAGCAATCATTTACTGTTGTAAACATTCACATGTGTGAGGGTTGGCTAAAGGCTGGCTGATCTAGGCTGGCCTCAGCTGGGCAGTTCCACTCCTGTAGGCTAGACTCCTGCATCTCTAGGTTGGCTGGGTGTCTTGGCTGGGGCAGCTTACGATGGTATGTAGACAAGGCATGGAGGAAGTGACTGATAATCTGCCAAGAATTTTTTCCCTCTGAACCACGAGAGAACTGCAGACCCTGGGACAGCCCGACAACATCATGCTGAGAGCAGGATCCCACTCTTGGAGACCAGGCTCCCTGGACACCTCCCCACTGCCAGAGAGAGCAGGATATTACCTAACAAAGGGGTGTCAGGTCTTCCAACGCCCAGAGAACTGCAGAAGCACGGAAAGTGTGTGGGATAAGGCTCCTCTGTCCCTGGAACTGAGGGGCCTGGAGAAGCCCCATTGTCACGAGAGAGGTGGTGGCCTGCCACTGCCGTACCTTCAGCCCACAGAGGGAGAGACAGCAGTGCCTCCATCGTGGCCTCAGAAAGCCCACAGCACCTCAGCCTCGGCCCCGGAGCAGACGGAGGAAAATGGCAAGAAGCACAAGGGGTCCGAGAGTGTAAGGGAGCCAGGAATGTGAGGAAGAAGAATAAAATATTCAGATCAGACCTCT
Organism: Phoca vitulina; assembly: GCF_004348235.1. Taxonomy (NCBI): domain Eukaryota; kingdom Metazoa; phylum Chordata; class Mammalia; order Carnivora; family Phocidae; genus Phoca; species Phoca vitulina. Next base: position 20,313,552 of record NW_022589716.1, read on the forward strand.
ACTGCAAGGAGACAGACACAACTTCGACACAAATAGGGCCAAGATGACTTAGAATTGGGTGTAATGTACACACATTCCCTACACACACACACACACACACACACACTCCGTCCTGGAACTAAAAATATAATCTTCAAACTTAAAAAATCAGTTCGTGGGCTGAAACTGAGGGTGGTCACTGTTGAGACTCAAATTAGTGACCCAGAAGACCGAGTGGAAGAACCCTCTGAGAAGACAGAACAATAATCCACTGTGTGAGAAGTCACGAGAGAAAAAGATAAGAGATTTAGCTGCTAAGTCCTGGGGACCTAACTTGAGAGTAATCGATTTCACAAGGAGAAAAAGAGACAGGCAGAAGAGCAACAATAATTATACAAATCAGGGAGAAAAATATCCCCAGCAGTAGGAAGAGCTAAGCCTAGTTTCAAGTTGATTTGAGAGAAAAGCCTCAGCCCTCTTATAAAATTCCAGAATAAAGTATTAAAGAAAGAAATGAATGTCCTACATTCCCACCACCAGATAATCCCTACTTACATTATTAAAAAAATGGAAATGACATATATGCAAGGTTAGAAAATTCGATGGTCCCTAAAACTGTGAAAAGTTAGATCTCCCTTCATCCTCTGCATTACCCTTTCTCCCCCAGACTTTCTCTAAAAAGGTAATCCTCATTACCGGTTCCCCGTGATTTCTCACCCCCCCAAAGTTTGTGTATAAATACATCTGTAGAAATGCTCATCTTTATCTATTTTTGTTAATAAAAAGTCTGTTGTTTACCCAACTTTACCACTTAATTATCTTCCATATCAATATATACCTAATTCTTTTTAATAATAAGTTCTTTTTAATAACATAGGCATGATGTGATTTCCCAACAAATCCTTTATTCATGGGTTCTTTGGTTTCATCCCTGTTATTTTGCTCTTGCAAACAAGGCTACCATCAGCAGCCATCTTAAAAAAAAATGTTTCTTTTTTTTTTTTTTAATATACAGGGAAATTCCAAGCAGTGAAATTACCAGGCCAAAGGTATTTGCATTTTTATTGATTAAATGCCTTGAAACATTCCCGGCATGAAGTAGGCACTCAATGAATATTTCTTAAAACTAAAACGGTCATCTTGTTCATCAGAAAGATTGCATTGATTTATATTCCATATTAAAGGCTTTTTACATCATTGTAGTTTGTAGAATGGGGTCCCCCCCAAAAAAGATATGTCTGTGTTCTGCTCCCCAGAACCTGTGAAGACAATCTTATTTGGAGAAAGTCTTTCCAGGTATGATTAAGTGAAGGATCTTGAGATGAGGAGAGCGTCGTGGATTATCCAGGAACAAGTGTCCTTCTAAGAGTGAGGCGGAGGAAAATGGGTCAGCCGCCTGGAGGAGAACGCCATGTGGAGGCAGAGATGAAGAGCATCTGGTCACAAGCCCAAGAATGCCGGGACAGCCCCCAGAAGCTGAGAGAGACAAGGAATGCATTCTCCCCCAGAGCCTCCAGAGGTAGTGTGGCCCTGGCGATTCTTTGGAGAATTCTAGCTTCTAGAACTGTTTATGGTAATTTGGGATGGCAACCTCAGGAAGCTCATACCAGTGTTATTATTAAGTTGGATACAACAGAAAAGAGTATCTGGAGTTTGGAGGCAAATTGACTATGACCCAATAGAGAGGTCAAGTTCCCCATCCTGTCCCCAAGAGCAGCCCTCTTCAGCCTCCCCAAACACCTCCCCTGTTGCTGCCTCCAGCTCATCTGTTCGCTCTTGGCCTTTCCTGAGTCTGAGACCCCCAACAACCAAACAAAAGAAAGCAAACATCCACTTACCACATTTTCTTGGTTTGGGCACAGGCAGATTTAATACTAATTGATCCAATCCAGACTTAGAAAAAGAAGTTTACAAATGCTTTTTTAAAATTTTTCTTCAAAGCTCAGGTGGTGGCAGATGGAGAGCCACACATCTACATCCATCTAATTGTAATTGATCCAGCGAGAGCCTTGCTGGAGAGGGAAGAGCATTTTTCCAGACATTCTTTGGTCTCTCCCCTGGGGAAGAATTATGCCATCCGGAACAAGGCAGTATCCTTTTTTCACAGAAGTTGCAGAGCTAATTACCAATCATTCCAATGAACGTTGGCTTAGAACCATGGCCTGACCCCCTCCGTATCCCAAGTTACTGCTCTCTCAGTGGCCAATTTTGGCTTAATGAAACTAATCCTATTTTGCACTTAAATAGTGCTTACAGTTCAAAAAGCGCTGCCAAATGTAGAAGCTCAACTGTTTTTATGTTCTTTCTCACAACAAAGCTATGAGATTGGAATAGGGCAGGAACGACCATATACGTTCTCTAGAAGAGGAAAGCTGAACTGCAGGGAAGCTACATGACTTGTCCAAGCTCCAGACTTCAAATTCACTGATGTCCTCCACACCATAATGCCTCCTGAGGATGGACCCCTCTGAGCTAGACATAAATTAGAAATGAGCCTGTTTATTTTCAGATGCCCTCTCTTGTTGGGAGGTGAGGTATGTCCGGACTGAGAAGGAATCATCTGTGTGTACATGTGCAAAGGGGGATAAATATCAAGGCATTTCTGATCATTCAAACCTCCGTTGTCCTCTGACTCAAATGTTAGTTCATTGCTCATGGTGTGTTTTACTTTGAATAAAATTCATTAAAAAATATATATCCTAAGTTGAATTCTATTTGGAGTTAAGCGTGGATTTAGCCTCTACCATCAACAACCTCTGTTTTCCTGCTATCGCATGTCTTCTGACATCCAAGGAGGGAGATCATCAGAGACCTCATACTTATTTATAAACTTATTTGTTTAAGTGCATAGCTCTGAAAAGCCTGGAATTAGACATTTCCTTGGCAAGTCATTAGTAAGTAAAGTTTTCAGGTGGTCATTCTCCATAGTGCTATTAAAAGAAAATTAAAAGCAAGATCAATTGTGCTTTTTAAAAATGCTGTAAGAAAAATCCCTGCATTTTTTATGACTACCAGAAACCCAAAAAATTATTTTCTAAAGATAATTTCCATTTCTATTCTGTGGGTCAGAGGAGTAATGAGCAATTTGAATTAAAAGCAAGAAATCTAGGGCGCCTGGGTGGCTCAGTTGGTTAAGCCTTCGGCTCAGGTCATGATCCTGGAGTCCCTGGATCGAGTCCCACATCGGGCTCCCTGCTCAGCAGGGAGTCTGCTTCGCCCTTTGACCCTCCCCCCTCTCATGTGCTCTCTCTCTCATTCTCTCTCTGTCAAATAAATAAATAAAAAAAAAGCAAGAAATCTAAAGTCATATCTTCTAATTCATTTATTCACCAAATACATGTGGAGGCCCCACTGTGTGCCGAGCGTGCGTTGGGGCTTTAGCAGTGAGCAAACAACATCTCCAGTTGTAACAAGCATACGTTCCACTGGGCAAAGTCAATGAACATCTATCAGTTCAATCCCTAGTTTTCCACAAAACCTAGAGACTGAAGGCTGACAACTCCTGCCGTCCTGACCAAGACACCCTGAATTAGAAGGTTACAGAAAGTTATAAACACAAACAAAGCAGCTAGTCTCCCATCTACAATTTAATTTTAGATAGCCAAGTTAAAAAAAAAAAAAAAAAAATGCCCACGATGGGAAAATACACACAAAAAGCCATCATTCAGAGACCCAGGAAAATTCTCTCCTTGCATAGGAATTTTTAAGGATGTAGACTCCTCAGAGAGGTGGGCCTCTGGGAGGGAGTATATGTTTGCCATGCACTCCTCCTGGTGCCTGGGGGGCCCCTTCCACTTTCTTGCACCTGTTCTGCTGTTATATTTATACACATTCCCAGAGACTGTGGGGAGGAGAACACAAAACACAGAGAAAGTGAATGATAATGAACTTGCAAAACATTTATGCATCCCACAAAGTGTTTACTGAGCATTTGCTGGATAGCCAGCTTAGTAATGAGTTGCTTGTCTTCTCAAATCATACTTTGTTACCAAAGGAAAAACTAGAAGCAAAACTTGAAGCAGCATGTGATTTCACATACATTAAAAATTGCCTCTTTAGCACGAGAGAGCTCTTTCGTGGTAAAAGAACTATTCTTTTTCTTGATTGTGGTAGTGGTTACATGAATCTATATAGGTGATCAAATGTTGTAGAACTATATGCACAGACGTATAAGAAAATAAATGCCTGCAAAAATTGGTCAAATCTGAGCAAAGTCTATAGTCTGGTTGTTTGTATTGTACCAATGTCAATTCTCCTGGTTTTGTTTCTGTAATTATGAAACATGTTGCCTTTTGGGGGAGCTAGGTGATGGGTTCAGAGTACCTCTCTCTACTATTTTTTGCATTTTGTTGTGAGTCTGTAATTATTTAAAAATCAGAAGTTTAAAAAAGGACAAATCAAACTATTTTTTTAATTACCCCTAAAGTATCGTGCCTTACCCAGTGTCTGAGTGTTAAACAACCAACCTTTTATAGAAACAGGAACAAAATAAGAGTAATATACAAGAGAAAAGAAACAAGGGAAATAAGTCCTGATATGGAAAGAAGTCAACCAATTGTTCTTTCTTAGGCGACTAGGATGTAATTAATAAATAAAATAATAATAACACCACAATAATAATAACTGAGTATTTACTGTAGTATTTACTATAAACAGAGTCATTGAATCCACTCAACATCCTTGTGAGATACACATGTGTTGTGAGCCACAGTTTAGAGATAAGGAGACTAAGGCACAGAGATGTTAAGTAGCTTGCCAGTGCCGCACCATTTGTAAGTGACAGACTTAGATTTGCCCTGCTACAGAGCTCTAAATACCAACCACCTAGGGTAGGGGACCAATGTCTTCTTTTACTTTGGTTAGGCTCCATGAATAAAACAATGCCTTATGCATCACATTCTGGGTTCCATGGGACATGTGACCAATGCTGGTGTGTTCCGACATCTATAGCTGAACTTGTTTTTATTTTAAAATAGTTCTCTTCTCTAAGTGTCATGTAACATTTCAATGTGCTGAGTCCACTCTCAAAAATGCATCCATTTATGAAAAGTGATTCTTATGCCAAGGCCACTGAGCGAGGTTGGAATGCACCTCCCTGACAAAAAATCTGTGTCGTCACTCAATAGTGCATGTTGGAACTTGACAACTAATCCCTGAGTCACACATCAACTATCCAGTTTCAAAATAAGCCCAATGCATTGGTCTAAATACACAGTAACTATGTCCTCTGTATTGAGAAAACCAAAGTTGATGAATGTCAGTCAAACGCTGAATGGGCAAAAAGTGGTTCAGTCGTTGCTCTTACCTCCCTGGCTCTTGAATGGTTTGTTTTAGGACAGAGTCTCATTATGCAAAGCATAATGAATAAATAATTCATTCACATGGTTTAGCACCCAAAATGCAAAATGGGCTTAACCAAAAGATATTTAAGCCTCATACCTGGATCAATGGCTTCTCCATTCAAATCAGTCTCATACACAATAATTTCCTTTTAAAAAGCACAAAATGGGGGCGCCTGGGTGGCTCAGTCGTTAAGCATCTGCCTTCGGCTCAGGTCATGATCCCAGGGTCCTGGGATCGAGCCCCGCATCGGGCTCCCTGCTCGGCGGGAAGCCTGCTTCTCCCTCTCCCGCTCCCCCTGCTTGTATTCCCTCTCTCGCTGTGTCTCTCACTGTCAAATAAATAAATAAAATCTTTAAAAAAAAAAAATAAAAAATAAAAAAATAAAAAGCACAAAATGTCAACAATAAAAGTTGCTTGATAAAACTTGTTTTAACACATATTGAGTACTTTAAGCAGATGACTTCTTACAAATCTCATCTTTCTAGTGTGCAGAGGGCTTGCAGCCTAGGCTCCAGAAACTTCCAGCTATTCTTGCCTTCTCCCAACTCCATCCCCACATCCATCTGCTCACCATGCCCTCTCTCAACTCAGATCTTTGTACTGATGCAAAGTCTCTTATGTTGGATGGCAGGTGTTATGGGGCTGAATTGTGTTTCCCCCAAAATCCATATGTTGAAGCCCTAAATCCCAGTACCTCAGAATGTGACTATATTTGGAGATAGGGACTTTAAAGAGGTAAGGTAAAATGAGGTCACCTGGGTGGGCCTTAATCCAATATGACTGATGCTGTTCTCAGAACAAGAGCTTAGGACCCAGATACACCAGATGAAGGAGGGCCCTACGAAGACACAGAGGGAAGGTGGCCATCTGTAAGCCAATGAGAGAGATTTCAGAAGACACCAACTCTGCCAACACCATCATCTGGGACTTCTAGCCTCCATAACTGGGAGAAAATACATTTCTGTTGCGTAAGCCACCTGGTCTGTGGTATTTTGTTATGGCGGACCTAGCAAACTAGGGCAGGAGATAAGCTGGCATCAGTCTCCTAAAGGAAGAGGCAGGGGAAGAAAACATGAAAAGAGAACCAGCTAATGAAACGATGTCATGGTCAGTTGGGACCTGGACAGGAATGTCCTCGGTAAATGGGGCAGGTAGAGAGGAAAAAGGAGTAAGGCTAAAAATTTCCTTTCTTGTTTTACTCCACATTTATCCTTCCTGGAACCAGCCTCACCCCTTTATAGTTGTTTATGCGGATGGTTTAATGAATAAGCCTCAGCCAATTCCAAGATGGATTACATACTCCGGAGTGTAGATTTTACCATCTGCTAGGAAACTCCAGGGTTCAAGAACTTGGCTCTACAGCATATATAATCTATTTTCAAATCTCATTGTTAAGTAATGGTTGATGATGCTGGATTTCCATTTGTCTAGAGTTGTTTTTGCTGAATATACATATAATATTTGAGGCAAATTTTTACCTAAGCCAAATTCTAAGACTGGATCCAAAGTCCCAGTGTTGTAATACACAGGAATCCAACATAAGCAGGTAAGGTGAAATGACTTTATTTCCTTTTTATAATGCTTGAACAGATTTACTCTATATTTATATGAAAGAACTTTCCACTGAGCAATAATTACGGAGAAAATGCAGCCTTCTTTTTTCTACTGCAGTAGGATCCCAAAATTATACTTACTGTTACTACCTCCAGTTTTTTATTTCTATTTCCAGTAGCGATCTTTTCCTTTTGACTTCTATTACCTGTTGAAAAAGTAAATAAATAAAAGGGGGTATCTGATAAGTGGCTTTTTAAAATCGCACAATTCGTAATAATCATGTGACAATGAATAATCTGGGTCTTACCTGCAATATACTTTCTTCCTCTGCATCAAAAGAAAATTTGACAAAATATCAACTTCATTATGCTAACACATGGCAGAAAAGAGTTTCAATTTTTTTGCAGCACATGACTATTATCACATCTCTCCCACTCCCTATTTTTTTAAATGCTTTATGAGGAATAATAAACTGGTCTCATTAACCATTACCACCCTCCTCACTAAATCATAAATTATCTCTGCTTCATTAATACAAATTCATATCCAACTCTATTTTTGAAGCCGTGGTATTCTGCACCCTGAAGAATTATTTTTGGACAGTGATGAAAGCAGCTGTATTTTCCTATTCATTTCTTTGACCTCTCTGCTTAGCTTCACATAGATTCAAAACAAGTATGGAAAGGGTACCTGGATTTATCACCCATCTCCAGGCTAGTTCCCAGTGGTTGTCAAACACTTGCCCGTGAACTGCTTGCCTCAAAATAATATGGGGAGTTGTCTGGCCTGTCTGCTCACAAACTGACTTGTTTAAAATATAACCTTACAGAAAATCTGTTTCAGATGTTCAAAGGTAGAACCCAGGAGTACGCTGTTGCCATTTTTTGAAGAAAGCTCTCCAGCTGTTTCCGAGATAGAGTAGGTTTGGAGCAGTGGTAAAAGGGACCATTGAGTCTCACATGCCAAGTACCTTCCCCTGTGCCCCTCAAAAGCAAACTGAGGCAGAAGCCCTCAGAGTAGGATCACCAAACCCAACTGATTTCAATTCTTTACACCAGGGGCTTAGCAAGAAAAGTCACATACTTGGGTTTGGGCTTGGGGCCTTCCTTGGCCATTTTATAACAGCATTCCATAGTGTTTCCATATCTCCAGAGCTGGAAACATACCCAAGAAACCAAGCCGACAAAGAAAAGAGTCATCAGAGCAAAGATGAGAAGGACATACCAGTCGCTGGATTTGTATGTGTTGATAGCAGCGTACACAATGGTCAGACCGTCTCCTGGCTGGGAAATATTATTTCAAAGCAAGCAGAGCATTATTTTATGTTTTCAGAGAGCATCTGTTTACACATAGTAGCGTCAGCATAGAGCCGTGGTTGCAGACAGACAGTGGAGTATCGACTCACGATGTACAGATTTTTTGAACACCACAGGTGACACTGACGAACACCTGAGCCTAGAAAAGGCACCAATTTAAGGATCTGAAGACTTGAATTATAGGCAAAGACTGCTCTGTGAACTTGAACAAAACCATTTCTCCTCTTTGACCTCCTCCTTGTCATCTATAAAATCAAGGGGTTGAAGTAGGTGGCACCTGAGGTTCTTTTAGGCTTGTATGCCTCTATTATCTGCTCTGCACAGGATAAACCCTTTTGTGCAGCTTGAGAGAACAGGGTGTTCTTGAAAATCAAATATTCTGGTGGAAAGATTTATCATCCATGTTGTAAAAAAAAGCGCCTCTATTTCAAAGGAGAGAAGATAATAAAATACACTAACCATAAAGTCTACAGATCAGACTTTATCCTTGGGTGACATAGAAGCCACTCTAGAGTTCCTCAGAGGTTTTGCATATCTACTTTTGAAATAACTAAATACCAAAGCATCTGCTAAACTTCAAAGGATTAGATCAAAGATTAGATGAGATGACAAATATAAGCCTCGTAATACAGTGTTCAGCACGTTCTAGGTGCCCGTTACTGTGAGTAACAGGGACATGAGAGACTAATGTTTAAAAGTGCCCATTTGTGGAGATTTTTAACTGATAGGATGCATTGACTACTGGGTCTTTCTAATGGGCAGGACTTTCAGATCATTCAGATATAATCAGTTGCGTGGAGGTCCTCTATGCTCCACCTGCAATTATCACGAATTCTCTCTCACCCACACACTTTATACTCACAGATACACACTCCAAAATGTGGTCTGGTCGCTGGATGGGGTAGCGCCCAAGTGGGAAGGCATATGAATGAAGGTGCTGCCCTGAGTAGCCTTTCAACCTTGCTAGATGAAACTTGAATTTATAGTAGAATATTCCTCACACATAAACCCAAATTAAATTCTATAACTTTACCTCAGAACTGGCGGTTGGCGGAGGTGACACGTTGGCCCTCTTCACATAAGTATCTATAATTGCGCTGCCTGTCCTGGGCTTGTTGGCATATCATCCATGATGTGCGCTGCCTGTCCTGGGCTTGTTGGCATATCATCCATGATGTGCACCACAAGATACTGGTACCGCCACGGCAGGTCAGCCCAGATTCAAAGTTAAAAGGATTCTTCACAATTAGAATTTAATTTAATTTTTCAATTTTTAAACTTAATTTCACATTCTTGGAGCGTTTGAACCTCTAGTTGGGTCAAATCCACAATCACGGTTCTCATTTCCTTTAAGAGGGATAATTCAAAAATTGTAAGTATTTTAAGATACATTAGAAAATTTTCTCAAGTGATCTTACATTGCTTTGGAAACACAGTATATGTAAATAAATAAGATTTCTATTGTTCTTTGAATTTCTATATCTACACAAGGCTTATAATAACATTGAAATCAATAAATACAGCACAGTAAATTTATTAAATTATATATTATAAGCAATGAATTCAGTTGGTTAGGAAAAAAAATTGTTTTAAAGGTTAAGATCATGAGCCTGATCCCCGTATGTGTTCAGCAAACTTCACACTATTATTAAACTACTCTACCTAATTGAATTCCCTTCCTTTATCTTCCACTCAGAGCAATTTTATCCCCACCTTCAGCTTAGTCTAGATCAGTATCAAACGGGCTAGTCAGACCACAAATACCTACTAAGCCTCTAGTAAGTCTCAAGTCAAATCTCAATGGCCCTATGAGACACTACCGTAAACAAGATACACATAGTTTCCCACCCTCATGAAACTTATCATCTAGCAAGAGAAGCAGACATTGAAGCAGTCTTTATAATTAATTGGCACTGGGTTAGTGATCATGCTCCCATTCCCAGACACATGACTGCAGCTCTGACCTCCATACTTTAGGTACTTCTTGTTGTACTGTCTTATGATAACCCCGAGTTTTCCTTTATAGAACTTGTCATATGTAATAATCTTATAATTGTTTACAGTACTACTAGTGTAGTGAACAAGTTCCGTGACGATCCAGATCTCTCTTGTGCACATATACTCATATCCTAGCACAGATTTAGTCTCCAATAAATTTCTTCCACATGTCACAAAATGATGACTGAAGTCGATGTGGATCTATATGAATCCAAAAATAATACAGTCAAAAGCATCTATCCTAGTGAATCCGTATTAGCATCATGCAGAATGGTGGCTGCCATTTCCAGCCAGTACAGTGGACAGTGGACTTCATTCCTGTAACTTAACCTTCAGTGTTTCCCCCGGGGCCCAAGGACTCTTGATTGTCAAGCACCATTGAAATCACGGACAGCTCCACCGTAGGAGGAATGATATTGGACATGTGGAAGTGGAAAGAGTTCCTTGAGGAAACCTAATGCCATAGATATGGAAATAGCTTAACCTTTATAAACACAGTTATTTCTAAGATTATATCATGTTGAAGAGGAGATAACTAATGTCAATTTTACACAAGCTCGTGATTAAAAGAAATAATAAAATTATCCACCAGAAACCATCTCAAAGTGCATTTCAAAATCCTGTGAATCTCTGTTGTGGCAGTTTAGTTTGAAGCCATTGACATTTGTGCCAGCAACAACATCGTCAAAAATGGCTGCCTTATACAGAGAGGGTGCGCAGACAGGTGCTTCATCATCCTTGTCAACGGTGACCTGTCAGCCATGAGGGGAGAAGAAACATCACATCCACATCATGTGACTATTTATACACAAAATCAGGAATAAGCATCTGGGTAGGGACAGATCATTTAGAATTATTAAATAAAAAGTCTGGAATTTTGAGTTTGAAGCAACGTTCCTGCAGATCTGGGTTCTGGCTGTCAGTCAACGGGTCAGTCAGTTTATTATTCCTGGGTCAGCCGTGACATTCGGTGTAGCCATTAGGGAGAACTTCGGGTTCATTAGAAGAATAGCAGAAAGCTCACAAATTACATAACAATAAGAAAAGCAAAGCTGAAAAAAATGATGCCTCTAAAAATCATAATCCCTTGAGACCTTTAAAAATCTATGCTTAATGGCAAACAGAACCTGAGTTTGCTTCCTCTTTTGTAACTTAGGGGCCTCCTCTGCACCATTCTCTCAAGCACAGTATTTTTTTTTTAGTAACAATATGATTACTTCAGAGTATGTTCTGACCTTAATTAGAGGCTGCTATCAACCTTTTCTTAATTAAAATACCATAAACCGGGAAACTGTGATCTACATGGAAAAAAATCAAAATATCAAGGATTTTAAAATGTCAGTGATGGAATGCCAGTCAGCCCAGAAAGGTTATCTGCCCACCTTTTAGATAAGTAACAGCTTCCTCAATAACATTCGTAGAAGAATCCCTGGGGTGCTCATATTTGCAAGTATTAGCTTTTTTTTTTTTTTTTTTTAATTTTTTTATTGTTATGTTAATCCCCATACATTACATCATTAGTTTTAGATATAGTGAAGTATTAGCTTTTTAAAATGTTTTCTGTAATGTTTTAACAACACAGCTAAATTCTTGGGTAATGATTCATTCTCTAAAGCTACTTCCATAGATTGAATATAGCTATGTGTTCTATTTAACATGTGAGGGGTTTTCATGTGATTTTAGGGAACGTGTGGTATAATGCAAACAGCATAGGACTTAGAATCCTGTGAAATCTTTACTAAAACCTTGGGTTTTCCACTTGCCAGATCCTCTGTTGGGTACAAATGACTTAACCTTGTTTTCCTCGTCTGTAAAAAGGAGATCTCAATCTTTCCTTTCCTGAGATTGTTAGAGGGATATATTCATCCCAATGAATATTTTTTTAAAGATTTTATTTATTTATTTATTTATTTATTTACTTATTTATTTATTTATTTATTTGACTGAGCAAGCAGGGGGATCTACAGAGGGAGATTGAGAAGCAGGCTCCCGGCTGAGCAGGAAGCCTGACATGGTGCTCCATCCCAGGACCCCGGGATCATGACCAGAGCCAAAGGCAGATGCTTAACGGACTGAGCCACCCAGGTGCCCCTTTCCCAGTAAATATTTATTTGACACTTGCTCTGGGTTAAACACTGATCTAGACACAGAAGATACAGTAGTAAACCAAACAGAGTCCCTGCACTATTGCAATTTATATTCTAAAGGAGGAAGCAAAGTAATAAATAAATCAACAAATACATATATTATGCAATGTCATACAGAAATTGGCACTCTGCAGGTTAGGGAGATAGAGAGTAGCTGATGGAGCTGTTTTAATGGAGTGTTCAGAGAAGGCCTTTCTTCTTTTACTCCCTTCTATTTCCTTCCTCCTTCCCCATATTGAACCATGTCCTTAAGCCACTATGTATCCTCACAGAATACGTGGTGTTTGATCATAGGATTTTGATTTGCATAAATGATATTGTGCTCTCAGGTGCTCCTCTTTGCTACTTTTCTCACACAGCACCCTATTTTCTCGCTTTTTCCATTTTGCTGTGCGCAGAACTAGTTTTCTATTTCTTCTTGATCCTCAGTATTCCATCGTATGCATCTACCATATTTTACTTACTCTCTTAAGAATGAACAGGTGGTTGCTTCCAAATTTCACCATCACACACAACAGATGGGTTTTGGGGTTTTGGGTTTTGTGGGTTTCCTGGAGGCAGAAATATGATGAAAGGGAGACTGTGAGTCACATGGCTCTCTGGAGGACAAGCATTACAGCCTTGGGCAAAGGCTCTGAGGGGCAAACATTCTTGGTGTGTTAAAGAAACAGCAGGAAGTCCATGTGGCTGTATTGAAGTAAGAGAGAGAGAGAACTAGGAGCTCCACGAGAAGAGGGAGCCAGGGTACAGATCACACAGGGCACTGCAGACCTTTGTAATGACACTGGAGCATGTGTTAAGTGGGATGGGAAGCCACTGGAGAGCTTTGAGGAAGAGGCTGACTTGTCTCTTTGAGAGGATCACTGTGGCTGCTATGTGAAAAGTAGGCTGTAAGGGGCACAAGTGCAAGTGGAGATTCTAGTTAGGAGGCTGCTGCGCTAAACCGGATAGGACATTTGTGATGGGATGATGGCAGCACAACCAGGGTATTGGCTGTGGACGGGTGAAGAGTGGAAGCATTTAGGAAATATATATATTTTTTTAAGATTTATTTATTTATTTATTTGAGAGACAGAAAGAGAGGGAGAAAGAGAAACAGACTCACTAAGCAGAGAGCCCAACACGGGGCTCAATCCCAGGACCCTGAGATCATGACCTGAGCTAAAGGCAGATGCATAACCGACTGAGCCACCCAGGTGCCCCAAATATATTTTAAAAGTAGAGATAACAGGATTTGCTGATGGATTAGAGACACAATTTATGGTATATGATAGTGATTAAGTGCCCAGAGTTAATCCTTCCACCTCTTCTAGCTGGGTAAACTTGAATACGTCACTTAACTTCTAAGCCTTGGAAACGAAATTCCTCTACCTGTAAAAGGGAGTATCAGTAACTACCTCATGGGATGGCCTTGAAGATTAAATGAGTTATCACAGTACTTGGCCTTTATTAGGTTCTCAGAGGGTGGGTGATGATGATGTTGGTGATGACAATGATGATGGATTCCCCAACTTTGGAGTCTAAAGAACTATCTCCCTTTTCTGAACTTGAAAGTCACATGTATCTATCATCAATTTACTTGCTATATGGCTGTTTAATTTTTCACATGTTAAAAATTGTAAGCTTCCTGAAGGCATATATGGTGTCTTATGCTTCTTTGTGAGCCAGGATGTTATGCACAGAGTAAACACCTAGTAAATATTTGTTCAAAGAAAGAGGGGAGGGGCCCCTGGCTCAGTCTGTTAAACATTTGACTCTTGATTTCAGCTCAGGTCATGATCTCATGGATTGTAAGATCGAGCCCCGTGCCAGGCTCCACACTGAGTGCAGAATCTGCTTGGGATTCTCTGCCTTTCCCTCTCCTTCTGCCCCTCCCCCACCTTGTGCTCTCACGCACGTGCTCTCTGTTTCTCTCTCTCTCTTAAATAAACAAATAAATAAAATCTTTTAAAAAAAAGAAAGAAAGAGGGAATGAGCAAGTTCCTGCTTTATCTTTAGATCAATCACAAATTCTTTTTTGTAAGAACAGAGTCACTTGAAGTTGTTTTTTATTACCTGTTTTCCCCTCTTCTTACTTGTAATAAGTGAATGATAATTGCAAGTAGTGTCATTCTATACAATTCTGGGAGTTCATAAATGTCTACAAGAAAAATTGCCACAGGTACATAGGTATAAAGATCACTCTCAGAGGTGTCTTCCTGAGACAACCAAGCTGCATAATCCTGTCCACATGACTGTAGTTCAGTCCCTGTGAAAGTCATTCTGTTGATGCCAAAGGGTCTGGAGTTTGCCTCACAATGACACACTCAGGAAACCTAATGACCACATAAGCAGCAAGCCAGGGGCTCTGTACAGTAACGGGAAATGTACAGTGAGCCATCAGGCTGGATGGGGACCTTACAATTCTTCAATCCTACTTCTGTCTCTACGCCAGTGGCAAAACCTTATAGTCATTAATAACACATGCCACATCATCCTTATAGCACCGGTCACTCTGATGTCTTTCAAGAGTCCTTTGATGTTGCTAAAATAATCTAAAGACCACACTTTTCCCATTATGATGCCGAAAGGATCTACCTTGGTTAACATCACCTTCATTGGAAACATCACCTCCCAGTGAGAGGCAGCCTGGGCTTGAGTATGGTTGTACAAATCCTAAACTCTGCGCCTGAGTTTCATCATCTGTCTAATGGAAATGATGATAATATTGCCCACCTTGAAGATTTAAGGTGAAGATGAACTACATCAATATATAAAATGTACCTAAAAGAGGAACACGGTAAGTGGTAGATGCATATTTGCTAATATTACATATTTTTTAATCTCATGAGAATTATTGTTGTTATTATATGACCATTTCACATTGTCATTGTTTGACCATTTCAATTGTAATAAGTTAGAACTTAAAAAATCATCTGTAATATATCAAAACCCAGGGCTCTCTATTTGCCATGGTCATCGCCATGTGAGGATAAAATCTGTCACGGTCCACACCTTCCACAGTGTGGTTATATTGCTTCAGGGTCTCATAGTCTGGCTGTATGGTAAGTTCAATCATTCCAGAGAGAGGGCAAATCCAGAACCTTTGTATAAACCAGATTTCTCCACTGGTTATTTTGTATGTCATACAGTTTGGTGGGTAGTCTTCATCAATGGCAGTCACTCTTCCAACTTTGTAGAAAACTGCCAATAACATGCATTAAGGTTCATTCTTGTCATGCAGATACACTACTTTAACAGGCTTAGCATGTCTTTGCCGTCCAAATAGTATTATAGTTCCCTGAAGGGATCATCTGAATCCATTTGGACAGTGAAACGTGTTTGAAAAGCCCAACTCTACACGATGAAAGGCAAATTTACAGACAGTTCTCTTCCACTCTAAATGACATGGCATGAGTCAAATGATATGCGTTAACAATAACTTTATAATAATAATAATTGGCTTACATGTTTTGCATGCTTATTTCTTATAAGACATTATGCTAAGATTAGCATCAGATAATGGTTCACAAGATGGACTCTGAAACCAAACTGCCTAGGTTCCACTTCTCTGCTCTGTCACTTATTAGCTGTAACTCAATGGAAAATTCTGTAACCTCCATGGAACTCATTCCATGAGTTCTTTATCTACAAACTAGGAATAATAACATATCTACCATATAGACTTATGAGGATTAAATGAGTTAAAATATATAAAGCACATAGAATAGTGCCCAATACACAGTAAACGCTATATAAGAATTAGCGATTATTTATACACATTATCTCATTGAATCTTCTCAACAGCCTTATATGTACTATTACTGTCCTCATTTCACAGATAAGGAATATACAGTTCAGTAGTGTTAGGCAACATGCCCCAGGTCACAGAGCTGGTAATGGTGGAGTCAGGATTCAAATCTGAGTCTGCTGAATCTACAGCCTATATATTTTTAATCACTTTGCTATAATTCCAGTGTGTAGTCCCCCCAAATAATCTTTTAGAAGGAAGCTAGGTACGGTAGATTGACTGCACTAATAAGCCCAAATTCCGTACCTTTCCATGTTCTTTGCCCTGAACCTTAGCGTCCTCCCATATGACTTGCTTTGTTCAATGGGATATTGGCAAACCGGCCACAGACAGTCCTGAAAAACATTTGTGTGATTATGCTTGCCTTCCTCCTGCACTTCCCCTCTGCCCTGAGAACATGCTTAGACTAACCTGTTGGAGGGAGTCAAATGATTGTCATCCCATTGGAAGCCAGGCTAGACCAGCAAAAAGTGAGTTAGTCCCCATAATTTTGAGCAAGCACAGCCAACTCTCAGACTCATGTGCTAAATAAATGCTTGTGTTACTCTAATTTTTGTGGGTTTCATTACATAGCATACGTATAGTGATAGATACGTGATACAACAGATTTACTCCTCATTTTCTGCCTCGATTATAAACTGCAGGCAGATAGTTGTCCTCCTCCATTTAGTGAGATAAACACCACCACACAGTGACTAGGCTAACCAACACATGTATAGGACTTTTTGGTTGCTGATTCATTCCTGATTAGGAATGAAAAATTATGATGAAGAAACCATTTCATGGACTGTTCCCACCACGTCAATCTCACACAATTTCTTTCTCTGCTTGCATTCTCCTTTACCAGTCTCTGACAATGAGTTGAATACAACTCATAATACCAAGAACAAAGAAGACCCATTTGTGAAAAGAACTTACTATTTCATTATGGCAAATCCGGAATACAAAAAATCCAAACTATTGCTTCTAGAAAAGCATCATTATTAAGTGAAAGTGGTCACAACAGATACAGGGCCACACAAAAGAGATTAAGGGTAAGTTAACCATCCCTGTCACGTATACCTAGACAAAGATGGTGTCATTTTCACATTGAAAACCTGGGTGAAATCTAGTGGGAAGCTCATTCTTCTGTAGGTGTAAAATTAACCTCAATAAAACTAAAAGCGATATGGAACATCTTTAGCTAAGTTTAAAATAGAGTAATTATGAAACACTGCAACTCTGCCAAACTTCCTCATCAAAATCTATTGGAAATGAAATATGTTTCCCCTTGTGACTGGCAACACTGCATGATTTAATTTTCTTATGTTTTCTTCTAAATCATTTCTGATAAAGGTTTTTTTGGTTTTTGTTTTTGTCCATGCCTACCTCCCTCCAGAAGCCTTTTGTCAATGAGCGATTGAGTTACTCATCACATACCATCAGAAAAAATTTATTTTACTTTAAAGGTTACATATTCCCATAGTTTAGTTAAGATAAATCACCTATGTAGTCCTCAAGGCACACTCCAATCCTCTGGGCTAACCAACACAGCATGAGAAAAGACTTCCACAATAATGGATTTTTTAATGTTCTCAAGGTCTACAGGCTAAATGTTTGAAATTCTGAGGAGTGTTTGTTTTCAGAGTAGTTTTAATTTTCCAGTTTCCTCCTTTAAAGCAAATTGCCACTGAGTTGTGAAGATTTTGTCCCCTCTGATGGGTATGGCCTCAAAACACTAACACTTCCCTAATTTCATCCAGTTTATGTACTCTGGTAGGAAGATCAGGAATGGTTAAGAAAAAAAGAAGAAGAAGAAGAAAAGCAAGGGGAAATTCTGGCACATTGTAGGTATTCAATAAATGTTAGTGGTTATTATTAATTATTATGATTACTATTACTACTGGCAATGCTGCCAGGGCTATTATTGGTTTGTATCATGTAGTTTCCATACATACAATTATCGGTTAAACCTCATCTCAACTCAGTGACATAGTCATTGTAATTTCCATTCTATAGATGAGAACTTGAAGGCAGGTGGAGGTTATGTGACCTGCCTGAGGTCATTTGACTAACAGTGGCAAAGACAGAATTTGAACCCACTTCTAGTTGAGCCCAACACTCATGGGTTCTTTGCTACATCATGTTGCTCCCTTATGAAGACCTAGAAGTCTTCTCTCTGGGACAGAGGGTCTGCAGCCAGCTATTTGGAGAATAGTACACATAGGGATGACCCACTTATCTCTTTGCATTCTCAGAACTTGTTTTCAGATTTCTGGTGACCTGAGTCATCAAAATCCACTCAAGGAAAACAGCCTGGACTACTTAACAGAGAACTGGGCCAGGAGTTTGGAAGTCTGCATTCAGCATCATCTCTGCCACTCACTAGCTGTGTGGCCCATCTCTATCACCAGCCCCAATTTTCTTATAGTAAATAAAAAGGTTGAATCTTTCCAGTTCTTCCAAATCAACAGCGCTGTAATTGAAAATCTTTCTCCTCAGCCATCAAGAAAGTACTAAATTATGCTTAAGAAAACATAGATGTCTTCAGTACATTTAGGGAGTTTTACCTTCAAAACATGAAATTATATTTCAGGATAAATTTGGATAGATGGAAAAGAAACTGACATAAAACATTTGATTCCCATAAAACACTAAAAAAAGCCACTCTTCAGAAAGGATGAATACCTGCCATTTGCGTCGACATGGATGGAACTAGAGGGTATTATGCTAAGTGAAATAAGTCAATCAGAGAAAGACAGTTATCATATGGTTTCATTCATATGTGGAATATAAGGAATAGTGCAGAGGACAATAGGGGAAGGGAGGAAAGACTGAATGAGAAGAAATCAGACAGGGAGACAAACCATGAGAGACTCTTGACTCAGAAACAAACTGAGGGTTGTGGAAGGCGGGGGGTGGGGAGATGGGGTAACTGGGTGATGGGCATTAAGGAGGGCACACGATGTGATGAGCACTGGGTATTATATGCAACTAATGAATCACTGAACATTACATCAAAAACTAATGATGTACTATATATTGGCTTATTGAATTTAAATTTTTAAAAAATGCCACTCTCAAAAGTCAAAACTATGGAGATAGTGAAAATATCAGGGGTTTCCAAGGGCTAGGGGCAAGGAAAGGATGAATAGACAGAACATGAAAGATGTTTAGGACAGTGAAACTATTCTGTATGAACTATAATGGTGGATACATGTCATTATTTATTTATCCAAATCCATTGACTGTACACCAGCAAGAGTGAGCCCTAATGTAAACTATGGACTTGAGGTAATAATAATGTATAAGTGTAGGTTCATTGATTGCAATAAATGTATTATTCAGGTGGGGGATACCCACAGTGGGGGAGGGTATGTATGTGTGGGGGTAGAGGGTACATGGGCAATCTCTGTAACTTCTACTCAATTTGTTATCAACCTAAAACTGCTCTAAAAAATAGTCTATTTTTTAAAATGCATCCCTATTTTTAAATCTAGGCTGGTTGTTGTTAGCTTTGGAAGGTCATGGACTCCCTTTGATAAAGGGACAAAGGCTTTGGGTCTTTTCCTTCAGGGATCCTCAAAGCTGATGCTTTGCTCCAGATCTATAATTTTTTTAAAAGATTTTATTTATTTATTTGACACATAGAGAGAGAGAGAGAGAGAGAGCACAAGCACAGGGAGCAGCAAGCAGAGGGAGAAGGAGAAGCAGACTCCCCGCTGAGCAGGGAGCCTAATGCGGGGCTCGAACCCATGATCCTGGGATCATGACCGGAGTCGAAGGCAGACGCTTAACAGACTAAGCCACCCAGGTGCCCCCAGATCTACAATTTATAATCGTGGGGATAATTAGAAAATTGTGAACTACTTAAGTTATGCATAAAGCCTCATCATAATGCACCTTTAACTCTAGAACTCCCTAGAGCTAGAAGACCACCACAGAATTGAGAGAATGCAAAGGGAGGAAAGAATTTATGGTAATGAGTCTCTATCAATGAAAGATTACTCAGAAATCAATATTGAGTATTTCTGAAATGATAACAAAAGTCCATGAGGGGAAAAAAACCAGGATCCTGTTTATTATAACTTATAATACTAGCTTACATTCAACTTTTCTGTAGTTGTCTAGTCATATATTGTAAGATTGAACCATGTTATGTTCCAGAACTAAGATATAAATAGGCATGTATGAAACTTGTCTAAAACTGCATGGTGAAGCAAACAAAGCACTGAAATCTAAATACGTGGATTTTTTATTTCCTAGTCTCTCCTCACAACAATTGTCTAACACATATAATTGCCTAACAAGGGAATAAACTGGGTTGAAGTGGTGTAGGTTCCTCCAAGCAATGTGCTGGCAAATATTTAACAACCAGCTCTCTGAAAAAAAAAAAAAGAGAGAGAGGGAGAGAATGTGTGTCAGTGTATGAATATATAGCTACATAAATACTTAAGCTTAGTATAAATTTTACTGATACAAAGATGTATAACATAAAATTTACAAACAATAATAAAATATACAATACTCTGTGTTGTGAATTTCCATATAGACGTTGATTCTCAAGAAGGGCTTTCATTGATTTTTGCCAAATTCTCTATCCACAGTCGAACTATGATTGAATTGACAAACGAATGGTAGTTGATGTTTTTCTTTATGTTAAAAAGTAGGCGAAAGTGAACCAATGTCAGATCTTCACTAGTTCATCAATGAGGGGAATGATTTCTTTGCTGAATTGGATTATAGTTTTTGATTGCTAGAAAAATATTTCCACAATTTTTGTGATACAATTATAGCCTCAGACACAATAGACTTTTAAGTTTAATCTGCATTATTAACATTTTCTCTTTTCTATCACTTTCAGTCTGGATAATCAAAGAAAAATAATAAATCAAGCCCCAATATGCAGTATTTGCCTATTCCCATGGTATAAATACTCCCACCATTGCCAATTTTAAGGTATCAACATAATGACACTAAGTTGGAGAAGAGATACAGAAGCACACCATTCTATACACGGAACTTCACCATGTAGACCCAATAAATATAAATAACCTTAAGGGTGCAGGTAATAGTAAAATGTAGTAACATAAGTAGGAAATGCTGAGTTTTGAGTTTTTACTAATTTTGTTTTTAATATATTATGTTTATGTAACTAAACTTACATAATTTTATTTTTAATGGTAATTATTAATAATCAGATCATAAAATCTATGAAAATTTAGTAATTGGCTCTTGTATGCCAGTATGATTTGACTCCAGCACACAATTGGTTCCATCCATCCCTTAAAGTATTCAAGCCAAACCTGGAGGACCCACTTTCCAGAGGTGCTGTAGAAGGGAGAGGTCCCTTTCTTGGACGACAGAAAATACAAGTATTACCTCTGCTGTCCCTTCCAAATCTAATGTTCCTTGGTTTATATTAGCAACTATGTCCTGATTCACACCTAATTCACAGCTGAGATAGGACCTTGACCAAGATCTTGACTCCAGACCTGAAGTCAGACCTCAGATGTTCATGGGATCTAAATTGTATGGATAGTGCTCACATTATCCCTACTTTCTTTACATTGGGACCTAATTCAGAGGCAAAAGGGGAGAGAAAGGAAATAAAATTATTTTATGTTTTTGACATTACAAAAATCCTAGGTCTGACATCAAATTTCAAGAGAGCCTTTGAGGAACCATCATGATGATGCACTGAGGGCATTACTAATGAAAATGAACTTCTCTGAAGGTCTGGAGCCCCACATTGTTCCCTCACCTGCTTGTGTTTTGTAAATTTACATGCTCTTTTCCATTGGTCACTCATTTGAGATCTGATAGGAGTTTCCTTGTGCATACTTTAACACCATAGAAGCAAGGGATCTCTTACCTCCTGAAGCTTCCAGAACAGTGAATGAAGTGTGTAGCTTTAAATACAGGGCTGAAATCATTGGCAGGAGCAATCTCTACAGTGAAAGTCACAGTTACATAAAATTGAAGAGTGAATAAACACCTTGTTGTGGTGGTGGTTCTATTCTACAAACAAGCTAAGAACAGGCTTAGTGGAGGATTTTGAAACTATGGTGAGATTCTCTCTGCTCCCAAACGATCCCTGTTCCCAGACTCTGCATTCCCAAGGAACACAAATTAATTCTGGTGCTAGACAAAGCAATTAGTCAAAGGTATATAATGTACTGTGTGCCAGATTTTATCTTACACAAGGGATATACATATAAATGTATATAAATGTATAATTATATATTTTACACAAAAGACTTTATTGTATTTTTTATGAGTTCAATCTCTTCCATTAGAGAAATTGTCGGGTGTTACTCTTGACTCAGCATATTATATTCTACATTCTGCTTTTAATATATATCCTGGGGAGTGGGGGGATGGGGTAATTGGGTGATGGGAATTAAAGAGGCATGTGATGTGATGAGCACTGGGTGTTATATGCAGCTGATGAATTACTGAACTCTACATCTACATCTGAAACTAATGATGTACTATATGTTGGCTAATGGAATTTAAATTAAATATATATATATATATCTTAGAAGAGGGGCACCTGGGCAGCTCAGTTGGTTAAGCGTTCAACTTGATTTCTTGATCCCAGGATCCTAAGATCATGACTTGTCCTGGGATCAAGCCCCCACGTCATTGTTGGGTTCAGCACTCTGCTCAGTGGGAGTTGCTTGGGATTCTCTCTCTCCTCCCTCTGCCCCTCCCCCCACTCATGTGTTTTCTCTCCCCCTCTCTCTAAAATAAGTAAGTCTTTAAATATATATATATATACAAATATATGTATCCTAGGAGAGAGAATGGAAAGAAACTCAGAAAACCCATGTTCAAGAATTGACTTTGATATATGCTCTGTGGGCTTGAACTAGCTTAACTTCTTAGAGGCCCAGTTTCTTCATCAATAAAAAAAGAAGAGCATCAGTTTCAACTCCTACTTCATAGTGTGTATATGAGGACAAAGTGAGATCATGCCCAAGAAGATTTTTTTCTTACTATAAAATGTTAAGTAAAAAGTAGTTATTACATTTTGTTCATTTCAGACAGGTGCTTATATATTGTGCATTAAAGAAAAGGAATTCTATACTTGAGACCAACAAGCCCAAGCTAGCATATCAGAAAGTTGACAGAAAGAAGGAATTTGATGATTAAACATAAAAGCAAGCAAATTGCAAATAGGGAAGTGTTCATAATAAAAATAAAATAATAATCATCTTCCCTATGCAAGGTACTGATTCAGCATTAGTATTACTGCCCCCATTTTAGAGATGCGAAAACTAAGGTTCACAGAGTTAGGTTTTCTGCCACAAGCTACTAAGTGGCTGAGGGGGTATTGGACCCTGTTGTGCCTGCCAACATCTCCCAAAATGTCTCCTCTGAGATGCTAATATGTCAAATGCAAAACTCTAAGTTAGACACAGTTAAAAAGGGTTCTTTATGGCAAGACTTCTTAGGGTTTCTGATATGCCATTACATATTTTTAACCCCCAGCTATGCATTGCTCTCCAAGCTTATTTGACCATGGAATCCTTTTTTCATGGATTATCTTGTCAAAATCATGTTCTGAAGAATGCTTGTTTTTTGTCTGTCCTGCAAATCTATGCCACGTTTGTCAAACAAGAAAATTTAACCTGGGATCCGTAGAACATTTCCTTTAGAGAATCTGTGGCATTTTTATATTCAGCTATATATTATTTTGTGTATTTTTCTAGGAATAGGGTCTCTAGCTTTCATCAGCATCTCAAAGGTATTCTACAACCTCAAGAAAGGTTAAGAAGCACTGTCCATGGAGACAGGTGATTTATGTGAAAGCCTCTATATTTCCTTCAATAGATTCCATTTATGTGCTACAAGGGCAGTTGCCATTTATAGCTTTGCCATACTATGATTTTTATTGCATCTATAAAGACTCAAAATTGTGCTAATTAGCTGGCTTATAAAAATAGACCGAATCACGTGTAGAGTGTTACAAGCATCCTTTATGAGCAGTTGCTGCAAGTATGTTGGGATGTGAGGACCAGAGAGGATGTGGATTTATTACCCTGAGAGATTTTTTCCCTCCATATTGGAGAAAGGCTCAAGTCTAATGAGAGGAGTAGATTTCATTTGATTAGTTAGGCCATCAGGATGAGAAGCTGCAAGCCAAAGATCCTTCCTTGGGCTATGTGATGGGCTTTTGCATGAAACAATGAAACTCTACCAGTAAAGAACAGAGAATGCACAACAAGAACATTTCTGGGCATATTGTCATGCACCGGTCCCTGCCCTTCACACATCACTTCTTCACCTCATTGGATCACTGAAGTCTACAAATCACATTTGGAAACTTAGCCCCATCAAAATTCATATCAGTGAGTCAAGAGGGATTTCATGAGCTCTGGATCTGTTGCTTAAAGTTCAGCATTAAGTTCCCTTCAGGTGCAAACATAAAGATGCATATCATCATTCCATCCTCCTATATCCACGAAAAAGTTTCACACTGCTTCCAGATGCAACCTCAGTATCCTTCTCAACTCAATAATCAGGCAACCACTACCAGTGAATTAGAGCTGGCATAAGGGATAAAACCCCTATTCTAGGCTCTCCCTCACCAAGCAGTGACATTCTACTTCTAAGCCCAAACACCCACCATCTTCTTGGACATCTTTGATGTTGACCACCTGCTAGATCACTTATTATCATACTTTCCAGATACAGTAGACATTTGGCACTAATTATGAATCTTTATTTTCACAAATACCCCTATAGCAACAAGTTCATTCCTAAAATGTGGTAATATGCAATCGAACACGGAAATGACCCTTGGGGGCACTTAATGTGTATTGTCATTTGTAAAACAATGGCCAGAAAGAAGCAGTTGTCAGGTGCTTGGCTAAGCTCGCTCACGAGGTAGGCACCTGCTCTGGCCCCACAGCACACAATTCAAATCTGTGCCTCAGAGTGTTTTGCAATTAGGAAAATCATGACTGTTAAATTCACAAATGCCAAAGGACTCATGACCATGCAGTCTGGGGGACTTAACCTCAGTGTACCAGTGTACCCATTCTAGCATAAACTGACCCAAAATGGTGGGGTAATCATGAGAAGGCCAAATGGCAGAGGGCGTGATTATTCTTTGCACTTTCGTGAAGGGAATAAGGTGTGGAATTTGGCAAGTGTCTCATGGTTTGCATGAATAATGCATCTGCCTATACCATGTGAAATAATTCAAATAAAATAATAATAAAAAGCATCCAATTACCTACAGGTTTGAACTATATGTTACCCAATATCTGGCTCTTTCCAGATAAGAGATATTTGGCATTACTAAACGCTATGGACTGAATATTTGTGTCCTTCCAAAATGTATATGTTGAAACCTATTCCCCCAATGTGATGGTATTAGGAGGTGAGGACCTTTGGGAGGTAATTAGGTCATAAGGGTGAAAACCTCATGAATGGGTTTAGAGTCCTTACAGAAGAGACCATGGAGCATCCCTTGCCTCTTCTGCCACGTGAGGTTATAGTAAAATAAACATCTAAGGATCAGGAAGCAGGCCCTCAACAGAAACCAAATCTGCCAGTGCCTTGATCTTGGACTTTCCATCCTCCAGAACTGTGAGAAAGAAATTTCTGCTGTTTAGAAGCCACACAGTCTATTTTATTAGAGCAGCCCAAATGGACTCAGACACTAGACATAAAATCATTTAGGTATCATGTATAAGCCTGGGCTCTACATGTCCCTGCCACTCCCCGCTCCGAGGAGCTCTAGGCAAAGCTGTGTTTAAGAATTGTGTATTGCTGGGAGCCTGGGTGGCTCCGTCGTTAAGCGTCTGCCTTCAGCTCGGGTCATGATCCTGAGATCGAGTCCTGCATCTGGCTCCCTGCTCAGCGAGGAGCCTGCTTCTACCTCTGCCTCTCTCTCTCTCTGTCTCTTATGAATAAATAAATAAAATCTTAAAAAAAAAAAAAAGAATTTTGTATTGCTGGGAGACCTGGGTGGCTCGGTCGGTTAAGCGTCTGCCTTCGGCTCAGGTCATGATCCCCGGGTCCTGGGATCAAGCCCCACATCAGGCTCCCTGCTTCTCCCTCTCTCTCTGCAGCTTCCCTGCTTATGCTCTCTATCTCTGTCAAATAAAGAAAAGAAAAGAAAAGAAAAGAAAGAAAAGAAAAGAAAAGAAAAGAAAAGAAAAGAATAGAATTGTGTATTGCTGGGGCGCCTGGGTGGCCCAGTCGGTTAAACATCTAACTCTTGGTTTCAGCTCAGGTCATAATCTCAGGGTCGTAGGATCGAGCCCTGTGTCAGATTCCATGCTCAACATGGAATCGGCTTGAGATTCTCTCTCTCTCCCTCTTCTTCTGCCCCTCACACTCATGCTGTCTCTCTTTCACTCTCTCTCTCTCTCTAAAATAAATAAATAAAATCTTTTTAAAAATTAGGGAAAAAAAGAATTGTGTACTGCATAAGGTGAAAAAGACTTCCCAGATCAAACGACAGCTTCCAACATAAGTCTATCTAGTTCCCCCTCTCCTCCTTCACCTAACTTAACCAAACTGTCCCAAATATAGTGAACTTTACATTTTTTAAATCTAAAGTGAGGAGTCTAAGGAAAAAGCACTTACTGCTCCTATGAAATCTTATCAAGCCTACCTGTATCATCCGGATATAGGTCATCACATACTGAAACTGCCATTTCATAGATAGTCCAGCTGCAAGCACCTCTGGGTTTTCATAATCCAATTCTTTGGCAACCTGGTAGAACAAGAGTATGTCAGGAAAAAAAGGACTGACTTCTTAAGAAAATGTACATTGCTTAAGTAATTATTCTGGAAAGGGCAAGTGTATGCCCATTTTCTTTTAATAAAGATGGCATCAGAGTATGCCAGACACTGGTCAAAGACTGACACAGAGAAGTAAGCAATTTGATGCAACAAAGGGACACTTTGATCTTCTTCCAGAGCAGCTTATTCTTGGACACAGCATCCTGGCCTAGTAGGAGAAAAGCATGGGTCATATCCTGTCTTCATTGCACACTAACTGTATGACCTTAGGCAAAATATTTAAAAAGAGGAAATATTTTGAAAGAATTTTATAAGTGATAAAGAACCATAATAAATGCAGTGATTCTGATTATGACAAGTCACTTGCCATTTTAAAAATATTTATTGAGTACTAATTAAGTGCCAGATATAGTTGTAGGCCACTAGGGATATAACAATGA
The DNA here is from genome assembly GCF_004348235.1 of Phoca vitulina. Lineage (NCBI taxonomy): Eukaryota > Metazoa > Chordata > Mammalia > Carnivora > Phocidae > Phoca > Phoca vitulina. The sequence goes on from NW_022589716.1 coordinate 20,340,865, forward strand.
AAATATATGATCCCATAGCAGGGATGGAAGACAATCTTAATAGAATCGTATTGGCAAGAATCTCAGTTGGCATTAATTGGAATGGGTCAATATGGCACCAAGTACCCAGGTATTTGGGAACAACTACATTTTCTTAAATTTAGTATCTCATTCATTCACTTTGTTTATTCATTAAAGTATATTGAGAACCCACTGTGCTCTGAGCACTATAGGAGGTGTGAGTACACAAAAATAGACTACTCAAAAATATATGTAAAGCTCTAGTCTAATGAGAAAAGACGATTAACAACAATTAAATAGGCAGTTGTAACACAGCAGAGTTAGCGTTTTGTTAAGGGAAGTAGAATTTATCATGTGAGCTTGTAGCAGGGAGAACTCAGCCAGTTGTGGTAGGTTGTAAAAGAGAGCTAGGAATAAGTAACATTTAAGACCTAAAGGATAATTATGAAAATGTAGACATTTATTAGAGGTGAGGGTGATGGGTAGAGGGATTTATTCAGAAATAGAACAAGCATATGTGACAGCCCAAATGTTACTTAGCATCATGTTTACAAAACTTCCATCTTTATCCAAACTCTATTTTTTTAAATGGCAGTTTGGCATAGCATTTAAAATGAATGTCAACCCAGGAAACCTGTTGGCTCGGTGCCTAAGCTTCCAAAACTCGTAACATATGCAAAAGCTCAGCTTGTAGCTTATAGAGTTTATCAAGAAAATTTAGGGTTGGGACCAAAGAAAGACAGAGGTCATCAATGGCTTTCTCAGCCATACCTTCTGGCTAAGGGAGAGTGATTGGTGAGGTTTGGGTTAAGGAACAATGATGCCAACCTAACAGGGATTGGTGCCTTGAAATAAAGACATGGACACTAGGAGTTAGACGAGCATTTCTCCCAAGGCAGAATCCCATCTTGGGAAGGGGAAAAAAAAAAAAAGCTTAAAGCTTACTGTGTCTATCTTCTGCCAATGGAAAGTTTACAATCCCAAGAGGACAGAGAGAGAAGCTGATCTCCCACCCCCAATGCTAGGAGAATGAGCCATCATCATGCACATAGTCACACAGACCTATCTTGGAAGAAATCAGCATGAATTTTAGCCTCTGATCCATTTTTCCAGCTAAATAGGAAGGAAGTTATTTTGTGCTCATTACAATAAGGAGAAAAATGACAGCTAGCAGCAAGATAATGAAGGACTTGCCCAAATGTCTTCCAGAAAGACAGCAGAGAAGGCCAGACTCCTCTGTCTGCTGTGTCAGAGCTCCTACTGCTGAATCTATCAACACTGTTCCAATGGTGGCCACGTGATGATCCCATCTTGGTGGCAAAACTCCTTGGAGATCCAGCAACTGGTGCTCACCTGCGTGAAATTTTCAACATTTGGCACTTGCTCAAAAAGTTGTCCGGAACCGATTAGCCCCGAGCTCAAAGCACAATGGATTGTGCTCATCAAGATCATGGCACAAAAGTTTTGCAACTTCCGGATCTTTTGCAATCATCTCTATGCCTGCGTACCTGTTTTATCTTTTAAAAAGAAAAGCACTTTAGGTGAATAGTCCTTTAAAATATAATGCTTTCCCCATAAATATCCACTAGTTTGGATAATGCATGTGTGACTGCTCTATCCTGGGGCAGACAGTCGAGCTTTGGAACACCATCTGGGAAGCCATTGCCCCAAAGTCGCTATGAATTTGGTAAGACTTTCCTCATTGTCTGGAAATATTACTTTCCTGCACCTAGCTGGGTACTTATCTGGAAGTCTACCAAATACATCACCTCAGTGGAGAAATACTGAGTGGGAGTCAGATAATTCTTGAGATTGTTCCGACCAAAAGCAAAGCATGGTGTGGTCCAATCTATAGTATGGTCAAGAGGGACAATCCTTACCATTCTATAGTCACAGTGGACTTACTCTGTGTATTCATGCATTTCTTCACTAGAATCTCTCTGCCTCAAACGCTCACTCATAATTCTTCAACCTTTAAATCCTACTCACTCAAAAAAAATAAATAAATAAATAAAATAAATCCTACTCACTCTTCAAAGACTAGCATAGAGAAAACTCCTTCGGGAAGCTCCCCTGAATGCTTCAATCCCACACATTTTTCCTCTTAACAACTAAAGCACACCCATATAACTTAATTTCTAATTATCTTATATTTTTTACTGTTGTTTTATATGTATTTGTCTTATCACCCTGACAATATACAATCTCCTTACAGCAAATGGGCATAGAAAACACTCCTGCCACCTCCAGAGGCTATAGACCTGGGTGCAGCAGGTGGTAGGTGTCTGGTTCATTAACTGGGACCCTCCTGGGAGAAGAAAAAGGAGAGAGAGGGGGAGAAGAAGAAAGGATAACATTTGCTGAGCGTATGCCAACCGCTGTACAGAGTAAATTCCCTGCATTGTTGTATTTGATCCTCATAACAGTGTCACGAGGTAGGTTCAATTGTCATCTCCATGTGAAAGGTAGAGTAATTGAGGCCCAAACAAGACCACATGGGTAGTAATTAGCAGAGGCTAGGTTTTATTTTTCATTAGGTAATGAAGAATAAAGCTTAGGAAACACGGGATGGGTTGGCGGGGGGCAGCTGTCCTATGTGTAACTAAGAGATTGGAGGGGGAGGGGAGACAGAAGAGTGGCAGAGATGTAGGTTTGGAGACTGAGCTTCAAATAATAAAAATAGCCATACTGGGGGTGCCTGGGTGGTTTGGGCTCAGGTTTCAGCTCAGGTTGTGAGCTCAGGGCTGTGGAATAAAGCCCCATGTCGGGTTCTGCCCCCGGCACGAAGTCTGCTTTGGATTCTCTCTCTCTCTTCCTCTGCCCCTTCCGCTCATTTTCACTCTCTTTCTCTAAAATAAATAAATAAATCTTAAAAAAAAAAATAGCCATACTGACAGAAACACAATCCCATAATCTCTTATCCAAATTCCAAAATCCAAAAGAATTTCCTTGTAACATATTTGGCACCAAAACCTGTTCTGACCTTAAATTTTTGTTGTTCAAACATTACCTGAAGGGTCAGATCTTTCTTCGTCCTATTTGGTGTGAGTATTCATGTTTCACTGCAGAGATATACAGGGATTGAATTTGGGATACGTGCGTAGTAAATGGTATATATACCATATACATATCATATCCCTACTTTTCTAAAATTAAAAAAAAAATCTTTCCTGAAACATATCCAGTACAAAGGGTTTCAGATAAGGGATTATAATATTGTGATCAATAGCATTTATGAAACTCACACCACATGTTTAGCACTGTGTTCAGAATGTTACAGAAATTATCCTATTTATTCTTCACAACTACCCTAAGGACTATTGTCATCCCATTTTATAAAGAAAGAAACTGAAGATTGAAAAGCTTAAGTAAATTACCCTAGATCACACAGTTAATAAGCGATAGAACCAGGATTCTAAGCCAGGACTGCAACTCCAAAGCACAGATTCTTTTTTTTTTTAAGTAGGCTCCATGCCCAGCGTGGAGCCCAACTCGGGGCTTGAACTCAAGATCCTGAGATCAAGACGGAGCTGAGATCAAGAGTCACATGCTTAACCAACTGAGCCACCCAGGTGCCCCTCTAAAGCACAGACTCTTAACAACTTACTAACTGTCAGATCCGGGATACCCCGCTTTCAATAGGTCACTTCTGAGGACCAGGATATGAGGCTGAACAAGTGTCAAGGTGATGATCAGTCACATGCCCAACCAATTGAGCCAACAGATATAACAATACCTCTGCTCATTACTCACTTGAATTCTTAACCCTGCCCCACCCTCCCCCATTGCAGCCCACCTAATCAGATACTGATCACAGAAAGGTGAGTTGTCATGAATGCCACGGATATAGGCAGTCACTGGAATTGCTGCACACTGCTGGTCACTGTCACAAGCCTTCACGGAGAAGGACTGAACACGTGCAAACCCAGCTGTCTCCACATCGCGGCGGGCAGCAGTAACCACGGTCCCATGCTCTGTAACAAAACAGCACATCTTGATGCAAACTGGCTCATGCTGTCATTTTCAAAATTACTTTATTACACAGGAATGAAAAAGATAAAGTGTGATTATGCCCCATGCATTGGAATTAAGAAACTGATTCAAAATGTAGGCATGGTGTATAATTGTTTATCACCAAAATACCTTCATTAATCATATTATGTTAGCTGGTAGCAAAAACGAAACTGTTTCTAGCTTAGGGGAACAGGGAATATTTTCTAGAAGAGGAGGTCCTTATTTTAGGCCTCGAAGGATATATAGGATAAGAAAATGGTGGGGAGTGGGAGATCATTCTCAACAGGGAGAACATCATAAATAAAAACATTGTAATGAGATCATAACTCACTATTTCCTTCTACATAATCCATCCATCTTTTCATTCAACAAACATTTATCGAGCGCCAAGCCTGTGCCAGGAACTGTGCTGAGTACTGTATATACTACAGTGAAAGTCCCGTCTTAATGGAATTTACGATTGGAGCTGGGACACAAACACCAGACAAGTGGAAAAGAAAAAAAAATTCAAATAGACTTATTATTTAGGAAATGAAAACTGCTGCGATAAAAGTAATGTCTAATGATCAGGTCCTGAAACAGGCAAGGACAGAGGTGCTGAGGCAGGCAGCTTAGGTGTTCAGCTGCAGCTTCCTAGACTGGAGCTGAGGAACAGGATGAGGTTGGAGAGAGAGAAAAGGGCCACAGCAAACAGGGTCTTGGGGATGAGGTGAGAAGTCTAGATTGCATTCCAAATGCAAAGGAAAATCACAGCAGGATATTACCTGGGGAAGGAATATGATCCAATTTGACATTCTTTTTTTTAATTCATTCTTGCTGCTCTGCTGACTATTGGAGGAATAAGAACAAAAGCAGAGCCCAGTTAAGAGGTCTGGACAATAATTCACATACAAGAGGATGGTGGCTCCTTGACTGGGGCTCCCCCAGAAGCAGAAGCCAAGATGAGGATTAGAGTGCAAGTGGTTTATTTGGGAGGCAATCCAAAGCAACGTGGTATGGGGGAAGGGACACAGAGAAGGGAACGCTGCCAGTAAAAAGTGCTTATCAAGTTGGTTACCACGTGAGCAACTAGAACTTAGTGTCACTAGGGAACTCCAGAAACCAGGGCATAACGTGCACTCAAAATTTTCCCCCAGCTGGGTAAGCAGTTTGGAGCAGTCATACACAAATTCTCTTCAATCGTTGGTTGGGAGCTCGTGGGGGGTGGGCAGTATTTTCCCAACACTTCTAACGTACTGGGAAGGAGGGTGGTGCGAGGCAGGTGTCAGATCCCAAATAATTCCTCAAGCAGAGAAATGTAGATACTAGCATTTGGAAACCAGGCCACTGAAATCATAAGGCCTGAGGACGTAGGGGTGGAACATTGACAACCTCTATCATAATGGCTTAAGTCTGCAGATGTCCTGAAGATGACCACGGAAGAAGCCTCACATACCACGTAATCTGATCCAACCCAAGCCTCAGACACAGCTGATTGGACAAGAAGTGAATGACTGACTCCAGAAAGTCCAATCAGATTCTCTCTCACGAAAATTTGGACACGAAGCAGAAAGAAGAGTGCTTTAGATCTGAGAAGATGAGCTAGAAGGTCATGCAGCATGGAGAGCTAAGGAGAGAAAAAACTTTAAAGTCCTGGGATACACGGAAAGCCATTTTAGATTTCTTTCTAAGTCAGCAAGACTGTGCATAAACTGTTTAAACCAAAAACCCGATTTATGGCCCACCAAGCCATACATTGTGCACCTGCTTTGTATTTGAGTAGCCTGAAGGAAAATCATCTTATCCTTAAGATATTGATCAATGCTCCTGCTGCCCGCACTCCTTAACATTAAAACTTGTGATTCCTGCCTCCATATTAATCTATTATTTTCTGAACGTTCACGAGATGTAACAAAGTATATAACCCTGTGAAAACCGTTCATTCTCTGGAACCCTTTCTTCCCTGTGAAGAGCATGTTTCCCTGGTTGCTGTCCTAACTTGGGCTTGAACAAAACTCTATTTCTTACCTTTAGAGGTTCTAAAAGGCTTGTTCGTTTTGCATCGACAGAGCTAACATGGTCATTCTATAGCAGCCTCAAGTGAACAGTGTTGATCTTACAAAGAGTTATGCAACAGATAGTTATCAAGCACCTACTGGGTGCTTCTTGAAGGGGTTCTAAAAATGAAGACAATCTGATATCTGCCCTCGAGAAACTCAGTCTTGCAGAGAAGACAATATAAGTAGATGACAACAATAGCATAGAATAGGAGATATAATTTGCAGAGAAAAATTCTCCACCTACCTTTGTCAACTGCAAAGTAAACATTCCATGGATCTAGTTCAAAAGTTAAATCTCCCGAGTTACCTTCATTGGTTGCCTGCCATGCTCCACTGGTTTTCCCAATTGGAATTTCTTCCTCTAGTGTGATGTCAGCTTTATGGAGCAGAGTTGAGTTTTTAGAAGGAATACTCAAGACAGCATTTTCAATACTGAATAAATTTGGTTTTTTTTTTTTTTTAAGATTCTATTTATTTATCTGAGAAAGAGAGAAGGAGCATGAGCTGGGGGGGAGGGGCCGAGGAAGAGGGAGAAGCAGACTCCCTACTGAGCAGGGAGCCCTACTCGAGGATCATGACCTGAGCCGAAGGCAGACGCTTAGCCAACGGAGTCACCCAGGCGCCCCATGAATAAACTTGTTTTAAAAGAAAGACTATTAGAGTACCATTTGCCTGGGTGTATATTTTTTTCTACCTCTCCTGGTGATAGAGCGCAGGGGCTAGAAGCAGTAACATTGCAAGGTAAACTATGATAATGATGTTAATAGCCAGCCCATTTATGGAGCACTTGCTTATAGTTTAGACACAATGCTAAGCACTTCTCATGTGTTTTCTCATTTATTCCTCATAGCAGCCCCCGGAAGTAGGGACCACTTTTGTCACCAACATCCAGATGTGGACACTGAGATTTTTAGGAAAGTAACTTTCAGAAGTCAGTATCAAGGTGGCTCAGAGGATTTGACCCCAAGCCTATCAGACTCTAGAGCCCATATGCTTAAACACTGTGCTCTTACCCCCTATTTAAGAACCAATTTCTTAAAATTGCCAACCCCTAATATGACTTTATAAACTACTTGGTGATTATTTTAACCAGAATTTTCCTTGGGGTGTAATGAGAGTTAATCCAGCCACATCAGACGCTAAGAACACTTTGCACTAATAACATCTTGCTCTATTGCAATCTCCATACATTTTATTGAAACTATTAAAAACGATTTTCTGTTCCATTTTTAAGAAAGTCTTTTCTTTGGAATCTTATATCTTAAGTGATTGCTTACACCTTACTTGTTTATTTTCTTTTTCAGCAAAAAAACAAAAGAAAACCATTTCATTTGAATGGAAATGTCGCTAATGAGATTCAGAGACTTCATTTTCATATTCCATGTTTAAGGTCAAGTTGAAGGAATTTGTTCTATGTCCTTACCTGCAGATGTGAATAGGGTCCTTACTGTTGACATTGATGAGGAAAATCTTTAGATTCCCAGCGGTAAATGGTCCTCCAGGATCAACCACTTGAATAACTAGAGAGAAGCTGGGAAGGCGGCCACAGAAAGACAGCTAGGACCTCACACTCGCAGAAACAGAATCTACGGGGCTCACCTACCAGCTAAAAACAATCGATTCATTTAGTTAAAATCTCAGTCAAACCAGTTATTTTAACAGTTGGAAATAGCTGATACTTTGTCAGGAACCAAATTAGTCAAATCAGTTGAAAGGAACTCAGAAAAATCTGTTAATCCCCACCAATAATAAAAAGGGAAGGGAATTCCTTAGCCTGGGAGAACAAACAAAGCAATGGCTGTGGGTTCCTACACTCAAGCGTCTACTCTTCAGTATTGAAAACTGATTGACGAATGCCAAGGAGGAGGTGTCAAAACAACTTAATGACTACGTGGAAATACTAGGATGGTTAGATTAGAGGGGTTTCGTTATAGCAGAGATACTTGTGAGTTTGAGGAAAGATAGTGCTCGAAATAAGGAAAGCAAACGCACTCGAATGGAAGAATGAATGCTCATGTCCATAGACTGTGACCTGGAGGTGCCAACGGTCCAAATTTGCCCAGGACTGTCGGGGTTTAGCACCAAAAGTCCCACACACATCCCCGGAAACTTCACAGTCCCAGGCAAACTGAGATGGTTGGTGACACTTTCAGAAAAAAAAAAACAACTCTATTTTAACTTGAAATGTTAAATGAGACCAAAATGACTATTCTCCTTCTATTTATCCTAAAAATTAAACCAGCTTTCAATTTTCCTCTTATTTCATAACTTTTCCTACAAGAAGATGATTATTTATGAGATAGCATTTGACAAAAATAAAAAATCCAGTCCACTTTCAAAAATAAAGGTGTTTCTTTAAAAATCCCGGGAAGTCTCAAGTACAAGAGAATGGAAGGAATAAGGGATGAGCAAGATCCCGCATCCAGAAAGACTTCAAATTATGTTTGGTCTAGCTGAGTGCTGGAGAGTTGGCTGAGGAAGGTAAGGAAGAAATGAGCCTTTCTAAAAACTCTTCCATCAAGATTTGGACAAACATTTCCACAGCCCCGGGACCTCCTTTGAAGAGAAGGAATTGATAAAAATCAGTGAGGCATTCCAAAATTTCTTTTCTTCTCACTAGTGACCCTAGAAACTCTGGAGTTAAGAAGAAAATTAAGGAACGGTGTGGTCTCCATAGAACTTTAGTGAGAATCCATGCAAAACTTAAGACAAATAATTATTTATTCTAGTTCTGCAAACAGAACTTCCATTCAGCGTCAGCTGCTCTGATTCCAAACATACGAAAAAAGGGAAAGCTTTAGTTTTCACTTACCAGGCAAAATGTTAATTTCTTAAACTCCATTAATGACCTTTACTCCTATTTGTTAACAATTCCTAAGATTGATAAATAGCTTAGAACGTGCATGATCATTTTCCCAGGAGGCATACCAGGCCAAAATAAAAGGAAACCGTGATGGGCATTGTCTATTATCCCCAGCGATATTGATGAGATCAGATAAACATGGGGCAGAGGAATTTGGGAGTAAAGGAAAATGGAGAAAGACTTCAATTTTTCTACCCTAAAATACATAAAGATAATACAAATTTAGGAGTGCTCTTCTCCTGCTAACTTAATGATGTGGGCAGGGAGAAAGCATGTTCCATTTTTTGAATCCTGAATCTGTTTTACTGAAAGGCTAACACTTAGGAAATTTCCTCTTCCTATGAAGTGCTTTGACGCAGACCATGTGACTGGAAAGGGTGGTCATAAAAACCATTATTAAAATAGGCATGATAACTATGAGCCCAGTGGCTACCCATTTGGCAGAGGTGGAGAAAATAAGAGAAAGTGCCAATCCGTTAACTTTTCAAAGTTGCTGGATTACATTGTGGATGAAATTCTGCATCCCAGCTATCCAGATAAAAATCCCCACCCACTTCCACAGCAGGTGGCAAACTCCACCACTGGAATCATTTTGGTGCTTGGCTCAGTAGGAAGGAGATGATGCAGAGAGGGGCCCAAATAGCCACATCTAGTACCCAAACAAGCAATTGGGCAATTGTAGTTTAGGTGACAATTTCCTATCGGAGGTGATGCCAAAAGCATCTTCATTGCACATTAAGGCCGGATGGGGGAAATATTCTTGAAGAGAGAAACAGGAATCCAAGGAAGGTATTTTGCATGAATGAAAAGCCAGTAGTAGTATTTACCTTCTAGTGTCACTCTCAAAATCAAGAACTGCTGCTGTAGAAATTGTTGCAATGCTGTTGATTGTGAAGCCAGAACCCTCCAGAGAAAGGAAGTACTGTTGATTGGATGGGAAAGAAAAAGTAAAATATTGCAGAGACACTGACTAATTCCCTAGAGAGATTACACACGCCCCCAAGAAGCAGGCCTGAAATCTCTTTGCGTTCTGGGCCCCCCACATCCTTCCCTTCCCTCCTCTGGTAGGTGCTCATTAAATGTTTACCAGTAACGATGGTGATGCAATGATACTCCATCCACATGACTTCAGGCCAGACAACCTGCCCTTAAATATGAAAAATAGATTTTCTGAATCTCTTACATTTGGTATGTTACCTGAACATTTCTCTCTTACTTCAGCCAAAGCTACAATTATGTGAAAAGGAATTACATGGAGAGAAACATGCTGTTTCATGAGAACTTAGAGATTATTTTGTGTGTTGGTTGGTTGGTGCTGAAGATATGCTTGTTTTGGGGGTTCGGGGGCAGAGCTGTAGAAGACAAAAATTGAAATACTAGAGCATCTGTTCATCTTATTTTATGTGCACGAGTCCAGGGAATAACTTCATCAAGATGTTTCTCTTAGGGGGGCGCTTGGTGGCTCAGTCAGTTGAGCGGCAGACTCTTGGTTTTAGCTCAGGTCATGACCTCATGGTCATGGGATCGAGCCCCGTGTCGGGCTCTGCACTCAGTGCACAGTCAGCTTCGGATTCTCTCTCCCTCTCCCTCCAGCTCACAATCTCTGTTTCTCTTTCAAATAAATACACAAAATCTTAAAAAAAAAAAAAAAAAAGATCTTTTTCTTAGCATCTTATTGACTTTGACTCATACTACCTCCTAGTTATTCTGTTACATGCTTCAAATACATTTTCTTTTAATTCTCATAACTCTGTCCTAGGTACTGATATCATCCCCATTTTACAGATAGGAATAGTGAGGCTTAGAAAGTTCAGGTGGCTCGCTCCCAGTCTGAGAGCTGAACTTGACATAGTGCCTCTGTGCACTGCCTCCCTAAGACAATTTTTTTTTGCCAATGAAGGCAGGTGAGGTCAAGGTTTCTAGACCAGGTGAGAATCAGATGATTAGAAAAAGCTGGGGCATTAATCCATGAGGGGATTAATATCAGGAGTTAATTACACTGAGCCTATTGACTTAATAATTGTGTAGGCCCAGAGATAATTTAATCAAGAAGATTAAACCCAGAAGGATTGCAGAGCAGCCTAAAAATCATTTGGAAAAATTAGTGACCTTTTAATCTATCAATTTCCTGATGAATCATCGTGTTCTGATTAATTTAGATTCATACCATCCATTTCTACACATATAACTAAGATGGAATTGATTTCTGCTTTTTCTGTTCAACGGTATTATAGAATATTAGCATAGAACTGTAGAAAAATCCATCACATCTTTACTTTCAAAGCAAACACAGGAATAATGATGCCCGTTCCATGGTGGGAGGTCAGAGGATGGTTGGTGGTCACACTCCCTGAAAGTGCTCCCAAGCGCTAGGTCCAGTTAGATACAACTATATATGATCTTTTTTAAAGACACCCACATTTATGTTTGTAGCCACTCAAGAATTTGCAGTTTCCAATTCAATTTCAGTATTACACCGTTGTCAACAATTGTTTGGGATCAGCATATATTGAGAAGCTGTATTTTTATGAGGTTTAATTTCTCATAAAATGAGATAGTCTTAAAAAAAAAAAAAATCTGATGGCGCTGATATGAACAACTCCTGCTGTTGTCTGGGGAAGGTTGGAGCTGGTGGTTGCTAGGCAGCCAGGGCCATCCCTGGGAAAGCCACCCAGATGAACGATCCCCTGAATAGGAAGGCGGTCCAAGGGATGAGAAATTAACTCTCTGTTGGGCCAGGCAACTTAGACAGATTTTTTTCCCCCTGTTTTAGATGCAATAACACCATCGACTAGTAAAGAAATACCTCAGCCATACGAATAGCAATGGCGGCCCCACTCCCAGGCTCAGAGACATGATGAAAGCTTACAGGAGAGAGTGGAGAGCAGGGGGAGACTTCTGCCTTTCTGGATGGAATTATCTTCAAAATCCATTGTATTCCCTTCTCTGAAAGGCTTGTTCGTGACTATTTGTTCTTGGAGAAGCTAGGGAATTGGAAATGTCAGAGCCCGAATTGCAGGCCAAACTCAATGAGGAGAATCAGGACCTCAGTGTTTCGAGACCCCACACAGGAAGCACAGCTAGATTCTTCTGTCTTGTTAGCATCAGTGCCAATAAAACAACTGTGATGACCCAGATTCTGTGCTCGGCATTTTTCATGAATTATCTCATTTATTTCTCAAAAGGATGCTATGGGGTGTGTCCTCTCTTCAGCCCCATCTTAGAGTGGGGAAGGCTGAGGTTTACAGATGTTAAGGAAATGGTCTGAGAACAGTGGGTGGGTTAAGCTGACACTCAAACTCAGGTCTTCCTGACTCCAGAGCCATTGTGCTTTACTGCCTGTCTCATGGAGACTGTCTTCCCGGGAGAAAGGCAGTATAGATTTCTATCTTTAACACATCATATTTAAACTTGTTTTTAAATGTTTTGGGTGGAGGGTTAAAGAATCTAGGAGGGTGAGGACATAGTGACAGAGCAATTTGTTTGCAGAGGAAAAGAAGGGAGGGGAGGGGAGGGGGGAAGGGAGGGAGGGGGATGGGAGGGGGGAAGAAAGGAAAATGGAGGGGAGAGGAAGAGGGAAAGGGAAAATGGAGCCCTGAGAAATTTTCAACATTTGAAGGTCCAACAGAGGAGGATAAACCAAAAAACAGAATAAGAAAGAGTAGTCAGACAGGTGGGGGAAAAAAAATAACAAGAGTTTATTATCACAGAATAATACTAATGACATGATCTAATATTTATTAAGTCCTACCTGCTAAGCACTATTCTAGGCCCTTCAATGTACTACCTCATTTAAACTTCACAATAGTCTTGAGGTAAATGCTATTATTAACTCCGTTACAGACAAAGATACTGAGGTGCAGAGAGGTTAAGACTTGCCCAAGGTCACAAAAGCCAGAAAGCAGAGAAGCCTAAATACTTTAACCTAGACTTCCTAACACCAGAACCTGAGCTCTTGTGCTGATACACTGTGTCTACTTTCGTAGTTTGAACCAAGGTAATGCTTTCTTGAAGGAAATTAGTATAGAAATATGATCTGGGCTCCATTTTTTCTATACAACAAGATAGTCTGTTGTTTTTTTTTTTTAAGCAAATATCAGCTGATTGGTGATCAACTACAAAACCTTTTATAGAAGAGAGATATTTTCAAGAAAATATTTTTAAACTATAAGCACAGATGTGATTCTAGGCTAATCATTAATTATGTTAGTGTAACCTTGCATTTTCGTCCTAGAACTATGCAGAAAGTAATGGCACCTCACTGTGAACGTTGTCTTCACCTGAAGCATCATGGGACTGATGTTTGCCCTTGAAAGCCTTGGAGTTTCACATGAGATCACTTTTACTTTCCTCCAGAGTATTAGAGCTCTCTCTTACATTCATTTTATAAGCAATAGGAATAGCTTGCTACCTATAACCTTAAACTGGACTATTGAACCTCATTCTTCCTAGAACAAAGTCTTAGTAACCACACGTAATCCATCGTCCCAATGGCTAGCTGAAGTTAGGGACCTCTATGCAAGCACTATAGCATCTTTGCTACCTGAACCTAGACTCAATCTCAAAATCCTTCTCAGCACTCCTTAGAGCATCTATCCTTCGATCACAGATAATATGCAAGTTGAAACTGATTTGCCATCCTGAGCCAAGCCAGATGTTGGACTTACCCAGGTGTTTAATGTTCACCTGGTAGCTGTTACAGCATCTGAAAAGCTAACTTTACAAACCATTTTGCAATGTTTCTCAGCATGTGGCTCATGGACCAAATACATGTTAAAAACCTTCATCTATGAGTTGTTAAAGCTGATAATTCAATGGGAATTCATATTAGTGCTCTCTCTACTTTTATATATACATGAAAATTTCCAAAAATATTTATTTGATATGCAGACTTACTCAATTCAGGATACATGGGGCCCAGGGGCCTGGGAATATGAATTTGTAACAAGCTAACCAGAGAGATTTTTGTGTATTCTAAAGTTGGTTCTTTTAAAGTGATTCCCCACCTTGGCTGTACAATAGATTGACTTGGGGAGCTTTAAACACTCCAATGTCCAGACCACATCCCAGACTATGAAATCAGAATCCTTGGGGGTTTAATCTGGGCATCTGTATCTTTTAAAACTCTCTGGATCCTTTCACAGTGCCACCAAGTCTGAGGCATACTGATATAGCACATCCTACCCTTTCTGACACATGAATCCCATAGTCTGTTGAGGTCCCACATTTTTCCTGGGTGGGAGCAGATCAGTGTTGTTCATTCTCTCACAGGTTCTCTCCAGAGGGGCTAACTCTGCATGATTTCAAGCCCAGTTTATACAGATGTTCCTGCAGGTTTGGGCATCTGTCTTAGGGGTGCCCTAGAAACAAATCCTGAGATGAAAATCTGTGGGCGAGTGACTTATTAATTAAATGCTCCAGGAAAACTAAGGTGGTAGTGGGGGAACCAGGACAGAGAAGGGGAGGAAGGCAAGCGAAAGTGTGACATCTGAGTTCCTCAGAATAGTTTCAGCCTGATTCCACAAGGGAGCTGTGGACCTTACGCCTCTGAGTTGTCCCCACCCAAGGAAAAGGAGGCGGGCTTCCCTACTCCTCACCCCTCATTCAACGGTTAAGGACCACCCTAGGGAAACATGAATTTCCAGGTACTTCCTGCCCTCTGAAGTGAAAGAAAACTCCGAGGACAGTCCTCCCCAGCTTGCTGAAGGAACCAAAAGCACAAGGAAGTGGGGAGCACCACACAGGAATGGTAGAGAGGTATCCGGGAAAAGCATGGATATTATTCACTCCGGTCTCTAAAACTCCCTTCATTATAGCAGCTGAAGCAGTTGTTTGGCCCGATCATGCTAGAAAGCAGGGTTAGCTAGCACATTAAGAAACCAGCTACCTTATGTGTGAGTAGCACTTTTTTTTTTAAAGATTTTATTTATTTATTTGACAGAGAGAGACAGAACACAAGCAGGGGGAGTGGGAGAGGGAGAAGCAGGCTTCCCGCAGAGCAGGGAGCCCAATGCGGGGCTCGATCCCAGGACCCTGGGACCATGACCTGAGCGGAAGGCAGATGCTTAATGACTGAGCCACCCAGGTGCCCCATGTGAGTAGCATTTAATTCTGTCCCAAATTCTTTGATAATTCTGAGAGCAAAGAGGCTTCCTTTCAACTCTCAACTGATTGGTAAAGGCTACCTGGAGCAGGACACTGAGAAAGACTGTGAGCCACATTCTATTAGTGACACCTGCCACCAGCTAGTGAGAAGGCAATCCCAGGGCCATCAGAGAATGTTGGTGTCTAAGATGCCACCTGAATGTCTGTGGAGCTTTTTAAAAATACTGACGCCTGGGCTCCACCTTCAGAAATTCTGATTTAATTAATCTGAGGAGGGGACCTGGCAGCTGTGCTTTGTGAAAAGCAAACCAGGTGCTTCTATTATCGCAGCCAAGTTAAAGAACCACAGTCATATTCAAGATGAATCGCCAGGCTAATTCCCAGTTGTCCTAAGAAATGTTTTCAGGAATACTTTAAAATAATGAAATAAATCCTCCAAAAAACAAATATTTTCTTTCTGATTCCTGTCTTAGTCTCCTTAAAAATGTCTTTTCAACATGAACAGCAGAAGATTTTTGTTTGTTTTGTCTTGTCAGATCTTCAGTACAGTGTGGACCTCGAACAGGCTGGTCATTGCCAAATCTTCATTTGCCTTGTGTAAATGGGTTTCAATTATTGATTTCCATGCACATAGCCTTCCAATAAGTACACTTGAATAGGCATATCTTCGCATTTACCTATAGAAAACATTGTTAGAATGTATACGTTTGCAATGTGTGAGGCCAAAAAAATAATTTATTGTGTGATTATTCAGTGTTGCTGCTTGTTACAAGATGATGTAGCCAACAGCAGGACTACTGGCTAAAGTATGTTACAAACTTGCATGCCATCTTGTGGAGGATGGTGCGAGTTGTACAGTTATGAAGGAAATACTCCCCCAAAATATGTATTAAAAATACGACTGTGGTTTTCTCCAAACATCTGCCTTTCATGTGAAGAATTAAAGACTTTTTTTCTAGGTAATTAAAGCTTTTCTTAAAATCACTTTCCCCCCAACTATACACTATCTGAAGCAAAATTGTTCTTTAGCTTGAATAACCCAGATAATTGCCTCAATTCTCAAATTCATTTGGCCAGTTGATGCCTACACTAAATATTTCATCACACACTAGAATATTCTAAGGATGTCATGTTGAAAGATTCAAACCTCTCCTCCTTTTTTCTGGCCTTACAAAGAGAGGAGATTTTTAAGGCAAGTTTAGGGTAGAAGACCAGGCCACTGGGGGCAAGTCAGAAGTGAATCTTTCAGCTAAATACCCAGAAGCAAAAGTGCTGAGTCACACGGTAGTTCTAATTTTAACTTTTTGAGAAACCTCCATACTGTTTTCCACAGTGACTGCACCATTGTGTATTTCCATTAACAGTGCACAAGGTTTCCAATTTCTCCATATCCTTCCAGCACTTGCTGTCTTTGGGGGGGGGGGGGTTAAGATTTTATTTATTTATTTGGGAGAGACAGAACACAAACGCGGGGGAAAGGGACAGAAGGAGCAGCAGACTCCCCACTGAGCAGGGAGCCTGATGCAAGGCCTGATCCCAGGACCCTGGAATCATGACCTGAGCCAAAGGCAGACACTTAACCGACTGAGCCATCCAGGCGCCCCCTTTTGTTTTTTTGATAGTAACCATCCTGACAAGTATGAGATGCTATCTGTTGTGGTTTTGATTTGCATTTCCCTAATAATTAGTGACAGAGAGCATTTCACATACCGTTTGGCCATTTTTATGTCTTCTTTGGGAAAATGTTTGTTCAAGTCCTCACCAACCCCCCTTTTTTAAGTAATCTCTATGCCCAATCTGGGACTTGAACTACAACCCCGGGATCAAGAGTTGCAGGCTCCATCAACTGAGCCAGCCAGGCACCCAGTGATGTTAATTTCTGATTAACTTTTCAAATGTGAACAGTAGAAAATTTTTGTTTGTGTTTTGTTTTGCTTTGCTGCACCTTCGATTTAACTATTGACTTTGAACAGGATAATTATTGCTGAATCCTCATTTTGCTTCTATAAATAGACTTAAATTAATGGATACCTATGTAGGAGTTCCTGGGATGGTTGCCCCACTCCAACCCTGTGACACTGATCGCGCAGGTTTTAAGAGAAGCACAAAAAGCTCTTCCTGCTCCCGGTAGGATGGCCACCCCTACAGACCCCTCAGCAACAGTGACCGCATCAATGATAGAGACTGCTACAGAGACCAATCTTGGGCAGTAGTTATGGTCAGTGCACATTACCCACGTCCTGCCCCCTTTATGAGAGCATCAGGACACCTCCCATCACAGCTCACATACCCCAGTCACGCTGAGAATTCAGTCTCTAGCACTGGGACAATGGCTCATTCCACTCGATACCCCAAAACATCCCAATGTGCTCTTGAGAATGCAGTCTGTCATCAAGAAACTCCTTTCTATCCTCCACCCCTTCTCTGAATGTTCCCTTCAACTTTCACATTCTTCTGGACAATTCCCTCTCCCCCTCTTGGACGCAGCAAGTGTACAGCTTCTCTTTCTTCCAATTTCCAGCACTCCCGATGGCCTCTTCCCTGGCCCCAGTCTCTGCTGCTTGCTTCATTTTCTATTTCACTGAAAAAAGTAGAAGCATTCAAAAGAAAATATTCACTGGCCAGTCTATTTAAAATCATTGATTATCATTTTTTAAATTACAAATGACTCTCTCATAGAATTCCTTATCCCCTTCCCTGCTTTATTTTGCTCCATAACCTTGGCAGCATCTGATAAACTCAACTGCATAGTCTATCTTCCTCCTTAGAATTTTTTTTTTAATTTTTTTATTGTTATATTAATCCCCATACATTACATCATTAGTTTTTGATGTAGTGTTCCATGATTCATTGTTTGTGTATAACACCCAGTGCTCCATGCAGAACATGCCCTCCTCAATACCCATCACCAGGCTAACCCATCCTCCCACCCCCCTCCCCCCTAGAACCTTCAGTTTGTTTTTCAGAGTCCGTCGTCTCTCATGGTTCGTCTACCCCTCCGATTCCCCCCCTTCATTCTTCCCCTCCTGCTATCTTCTTCTTTTTTTTTTTTCTTAACATATATTGCATTATTTGTTTCAGAGGTACAGATCTGAGATTCAACAGTCTTGCACAATTCACAGCGCTTACCAGAGCACATACCCTCCCCAGTGTCTATCACCCAGTCAGCCCATCCCTCCCACCCCACCCCCCACTCCAGCAACCCTCAGTTTGTTTCCTGAGATTAAGAATTCCTCATATTAGTGAGGTCATATGATACATGTCTTTCTCTGTTTGACTTATTTCACTCAGCATAATACCCTCCAGTTCCATCCACGTCGTCACAAATGGCAAGATCTCATTCCTTTTGATGGCTGCATAATATTCCATTGTATATATATACCACTTCTTCTTTATCCATTCATCTGTCGATGGACATCTTGGCTCTTTCCACAGTTTGGCTATTGTGAACATTGCTGCTATAAACATCGGGGTGCACATACCCCTTCGGATCCCTACATTTGTATCTTTGGGGTAAATACCCAGTAGTGCAATTGCTGGATCGTATGGTAGCTCTATTTTCAACTTTTTGAGGAACCTCCATACTGTTTTCCAGAGTGGCTGCACCAGCTTGCATTCCCACCAACAGTGTAGGACGGTTCCCCTTTCTCCGCATCCCCGCCAACATCTGTCATTTCCTGACTTGTTAATTTTAGCCATTCTGACTGCTGTGAGGTGGTATCTCATTGAGGTTTTGATTCGGATTTCCCTGATGCCGAGCGATGTTGAGCACTTTTTCATGTGTCTGTTGGCCATTTGGATGTCTTCTTTGGAAAAATGTCTGTTCATGTCTTCTGCCCATTTCTTGATTGGATTCTTTGTTCTTTGGGTGTTGATTTTGATAAGTTCTTTATAGATTTTGGATACTAGCCCTTTATCTGATATGTCATTTGCAAATAGCTTCTCCCATTCTGTCAGTTGTCTTTTGGTTTTGTTGACTGTTTCCTTTGCTTTGCAAAAGCTTTTTATCTTGATGAAGTCCCAATAGTTCATTTTTGCCCTTCCTTCCCTTGCCTTTGGCGATGTTTCTAGGAAGACGTTGCTGCGGCTGAGGTCGAAGAGGTTGCTGCCTGTGTTCTCCTTTAGGATTTTGATGGACTCCTGTCTCACATTGAGGTCTTTCAACCATTTGGAGTCTATTTTTGTGTGTGGTGTAAGGAAATGGTCCAGTTTCATTCTTCTACATGTGGCTATCCAGTTTTCCCAACACCATTTGTTGAAGAGACTGTCTTTTTTCCATTGGACATTCTTTCCTGCTTTGTCAAAGATGAGTTGACCATAGAGTTAAGGGTCCATTTCTGGGCTCTCTATTCTGTTCCATTGATCTATGTGTCTGTTTTTGTGCCAGTACCATACTGTCTTGATGATGACAGATTTGTAATAGAGCTGGAAGTCTGGAATTGTGATGCCACCAACTTTGCTTTTCTTTTTCAACATTCCTCTGGCTATTCGGGGTCTTTTCTGGTTCCATACAAATTTTAGGATTATTTGTTCCAGTTCTTTGAAAAAAGTGCGTGGTATTTTGATGGGGATTGCATTGAATGTGTAGATTGCGCTAGGTAGCATTGACATCTTCACAATATTTGTTCTTCCAATCCATGAGCATGGAACATTTTTCCATTTCTTTGTGTCTTCCTCAATTTCTTTCATGAGTATTTTATAGTTTTCTGAGTACAGATCCTTTGCCTCTTTGGTTAGATTTATTCCTAGGTATCTTATGGTTTTGGGTGCAATTGTAAATGGGATCTACTCCTTAATTTCTCTTTCTTCTGTCTTGTTGTTGGTGTATAGGAATGCCACTGACTTCTGTGCATTGATTTTCTATCCTGCCACTTGACTGAATTCCTGTATGAGTTCTAGCAGTTTTGGGGTGGAGTCTTTGGGGTTTTCCACATAAAGTATCATATCATCTGCAAAGAGTGAGAGTTTGACTTCTTCTTTGCCGATTTGGATGCCGTTTATTTCTTTTTGTTGTCTGATTGCTGTGGCTAGGACTTCTAATACTATGTTGAATAGCAGTGGTGATAGTGGACATCCCTGCCGCGTTCCTGACCTTAGGGGGAAAGCTCTCAATTTTTCCCCATTGAGAATGATATTCGCTGTAGGTTTTTCATAGATGGCTTTTATGATATTGAGGTATGTACCCTCTGTGCCTATACTCTGAAGAGTTTTGATCAAGAAAGGATGCTGTACTTTGTCAAATGCTTTTTCTGCATCTATTGAGAGGATCATATGATTCTTGTTCTTTCTTTTGTTAATGTATTGTATCACGTTGATTGATTTGCAGATGTTGAACCAACCTTGCAGCCCAGGAATAAATCCCACTTGGTCGTGGTGAATAATCCTTTTAATGTACTGTTGGATCCTATTGGCTAGTATTTTGGTGAGAATTTTTGCATCCATATTCATCAGGGATATTGGTCTGTAATTCTCCTTTTTGATGGGGTCCTTGTCTGGTTTTGGGATCAAGGTAATGGTGGCCTCATAAAAGGAGTTTGGAAGTTTTCCTTCCATTTCTATTTTTTGGAACAGTTTCAGAAGAATAGGTATTAATTCTTCTTTAAATGTTTGGTAGAATTCCCCTGGGAAGCCATCTGGCCCTGCGCTTTTGTTTGTTGGGAGATTTTTGATGACTGCTTCAATTTCCTTAGTGGTTATAGGTCTGTTCAGGTTTTTTATTTCTTCCTGGTTCAGTTTTGGTAGTTGATACATCTCTAGGAATGCATCCATTTCTTCCAGGTTATCTAATTTGCTGGCATAGAGTTGCTCGTAATATGTTCTTATAATTGTTTGTATTTCTTTGGTGTTGGTTGTGATCTCTCCTCTTTCATTCATGATTTTGTTGATTTGGGTCATTTCTCTTTTCTTTTTGATAAGTCTGGCCAGGGGTTTATCAATCTTGTTAATTCTTTCAAAGAACCAGCTCCTAGTTTCGTTGATCTGTTCTACTGTTCTTTTGGTTTCTATTTCATTGATTTCTGCTCTGATCTTTATTATTTCTCTTCTCCTGCTGGGTTTCGGCTTTATTTGCTGTTCTTTCTCCAGCTCCTTTAGGTGTAGGGTTAGGTTGTGTACTTGAGACCTTTCTTGTTTCTTGAGAAAGGCTTGTATTGCTATATACTTTCCTCTTAGGACTGCCTTTGCTGCATCCCAAAGATTTTGAATAGTTGTGTTTTCATTTTCATTGGTTTCCATGAATTTTTTTAATTCTTCTTTAATTTCCTGGTTGACCCATTCATTCTTTAGTAGGATGCTCTTTAGCCTCCATGTATTTGAGTTATTTCTGACTTTCCTTTTGTGATTGAGTTCTAGTTTCAAAGCATTGTGGTCTGAAAATAGGCAGGGAATGATCCCAATCTTTTGGTACTGGTTGAGACCTGATTTATGACCTAGGATGTGATCGATTCTGGAGAATGTTCCATGGGCACTAGAGAAGAATGTGTATTCCATTGCTTTGGGATGGAATGTTCTGAATATGTCTGTGAAGTCCATTTGGTCCAGTGTGTCATTTAAAGTCTTTATTTCCTTGTTGATCTTTTGCTTAGACGATCTGTCCATTTCAGTGAGGGGGGTGTTAAAGTCCCCCACTATTATTGTATTGTTGTCAATGTGTTTCGTTGCTTTTGTTATTAATTGCCATATATAATTGGCTGCTCCCATGTTAGGGGCATAGATATTTACAATTGTTAGATCTTCTTGTTGGATAGACCCTTTAAGTAGGATACAGTGTCTTTCCTCATCTCTTATTACAGTCTTTGGTTTAAAATCTAATTTGTCTGATATAAGGATTGCCACCCCAGCTTTCTTTTGGTGTCCATTAGCATGGTAAATGGTTTTCCACCCCCTCACTTTCAATCTGGGGGTGTCTTTGGGTCTAAAATGAGTCTCTTGCAGACAGCATATCGATGGGTCTTGTTTTTTAATCCAATCTGATAGCCTGTGTCTTTTGATTGGGGCATTTAGCCCATTTACATTCAGGGTAACTATTGAAAGATAGGAATTTAGTGCCATTGTATTGCCTGTAAGGTGACTGTTACTGTATATTGTCTGTGTTCCTTTCTGGTCTATGTTGCTTTTAGGCTCTCTCTTTGCTTAGAGGACCCCTTTCAAGATTTCTTGTAGGGCTGGTTTCGTGTTTGGAAATTCCTTTAGTTTTTGTTTGTCCTGGAAGCTTTTGATCTCTCCTTCTATTTTCAATGACAGCTTAGCTGGATATAGTATTCTTGGCTGCATATTTTTCTCATTTAGTGCTCTGAATATATCCTGCCAGTCCTTTCTGGCCTGCCAGGTCTCTGTGGATAGGTCTGTTGCCAATCTAATGTTTCTACCATTGTAGGTTACATATCTCTTCTCCCGGGCTGCTTTCAGGATTTTCTCTTTGTCTCTGAGACTCATAAGTTTTACTATTAGATGTCGGGGTGTTGACCTATTTTTATTGATTTTGAGAGGGGTTCTCTGTGCTTCCTGGATTTTGATGCCTGTTTCCTTCCCCAAATTAGGGAAGTTCTCTGCTATAATTTGCTCCAGTATACCTTCTGCCCCTCTCTCTCTTTCTTCTTCTTCTGGGATCCCAATTATTCTAATGTTGTTTTGTCTTATGGTATCACTTATCTCTCGAATTCTGCCCTTGTGATCCAGTAGTTGTTTATCTCTCTTTTTCTCAGCTTCTTTATTTTCCATCATTTGGTCTTCTATCTCACTGATCCTCTTCTGCCTCATTTATCCTAGCAGTTAGCACCCCCATATTTGATTGCACCTCATTAATAGCCTTTTTGATTTCAACTTGGTTAGATTTTAGTTCTTTTACTTCTCCAGAAAGGGTTTCTCTAATAACTTCCATGCTTTTTTCAAGCCCAGCTAGTATCTTTAAAGTGATGATTCTGAACTCTAGATCCGACATCGTACTAATGTCCGTATTGAGTAGGTCCCTGGCAGTCGGTACTACCTCTTGTTCTTTTTGTTGAGGTGATTTTTTTCCATCTTGTCATTTTGTCCAGAGGAGAATAGATTAATGAGAGAACAAAATGCTAACAGGGTAACAACATTCCCAGAAAATATACTCTAAACAAATCAGAAAAGACCTGAAGCAGGGGGAAAAGAAAGGGAAAGAGAGAAAAAAGAAAAAGAAAAAGAAAGGAAAAAGAAAAAGATAAAGATAAAAACAAACAAAAACAGAACAAAACAAAAAAAAACAGAATACAATCAAATATGATGAGGCTGCTATATAGATCAGTGGCACACACTGGATTTTGGGTATATTTTGGTCTGTTAGAAGAAAGTGCCTCCCAAAATTTTAAAGAAAGAAAAACTTTTATATGTACAAAAATTAGGGTTGATACAATGAAGGGATGAAATATGACTGTAAAGATGGAAATTATAAAAAATTTTATAAAAGGAATTGATAAGAAGTTGTTTGAAAAAAGAAAGAAGAGGATTTTAAAAAAAAGGGAGAGAATGTGATCAGGCAGGGGAGCAGAAAAAAACCATACACTAGAGATTTAGGGTATATTTTGATCTGTTAGAAGAAACTATCTCAAAATTTTAAAGAGAGAACAACTTATATATATATGCCAAAAATACAGGTAACTACTATGAAGGGATAGAATATGACTCTAAAAATGAAAACTAAAAATGTTTTTTAAAAAAGGGATTGATAAGATGTTGGTTGAAAAAGGGAAAAAGAAAAATCCAAAAGAAAAAAAAAAAGACAGTTAAAAAAAAAAATTAACTTTGAAAGACTAAAGAATCATGGTAAAAAAAGCCATGGATTCTATGTGCATTATTCCCCTAGCGCTGGAGTTCTGCCGTTCTCATTGATCGGTAAACTTGGTCTTGGCTGGCTGCTCTTGCTGATCTTCTGGGGGAGGGGCCTGTTGCTGTGGTTCCCAAATGTCTTTGCTGGAGGCGGAATTGCCCCGCCCTTGCCTGGTCCGGTCTAAGTAATCTGCTTGGGTTTGCCCTCGGGAGCTTTTGTTCCCTGCAAGCTTTCCGTACAGCTTTGGAGGCGGAGAGTGAAAATGGCGGCCTCCCAATCTCCGCCTGGGAGGAGCTGAGAATTCGGGGCCCCACTCCTCAGTGAGCCCCCAGAGAAAAGCCCTCAGTCACTCCCGTCTCCCTGGTCTCCGGCCACACTCCGCGCTCACCCGGCCTGTGACCATGCCTTTCTATCTGGCACCCGACCCCGTGTGGAGTCTCCAAACCCAGCAGATCCCCGCGGTGCGCCCCCGCGCCTCTCCTCCCGGGGGAAGAAGGTGAGTCTCCCCGGATCTGCCGCTTGTTGGGTCCCTGCTGGAGGAGCAGTGGCCCGACTGTGCCGCGGATCATGTTTTATGACAACCCCGAGCTGGGAGCCCACTCCTCGGCTCCGTCTCTGCAGCCAGCTTCCCCACTCCGATACCTGGGAGCTCTGCCGCACTCAGGCACCCCCGGTCTTTCTGTGACCCCGAGGGTCCTGAGACCACACTGTCCCACGAGGGTTCCACCCCCCGCTTAGCCACCGGAGTGACGCCCCTCAGCGGAGCCGACTTCTAAAAGTTCCGATTTTGTGCTCCGCAGCTCTATCACTTGCCAGAAGCGGCCAATGGGGGCCCCTCCCCCGTCATCTATCCTCCCGAATATCGCCTCAGATTCACTTCTCCGCATGTCCTACCTTCCAGAAAGTGGTCACTTTTCTGTTCAGAGAGTTGTTGCTCTTCTTTTCTTCGATCTCCTGTTGAGTTTGTAGGTGTTCAGAATGGTTTGATCCCTATCCAGCTGAATTCCTGGGACCAGACAAAATCCAGGTCTCCTACTCCTCCACCATCTTGCTCCCCCCGACTATCTTCCTCCCATTAGAATTTAAGCCCTATGAAAGCAGAGGCTCTTGTCTGTTTCTTCGCTGAAGTCCCATTTTCTAAATCACTGTTCGGCACAAGTAAATGCTCAATAAGTCATTGTTGGATGGGCAAGAGAAGGAGCATGCAACCACTATTTCTATTAATTTATTTGCATATGTCCCCTTATAGTTTGTATTCCTCCCTGTTTCTGTAGAACAAACTGTGCTTTTATTTATTTATTTTTAAGTAGGCTTCATGCCCAATGCCGGGCTTGAACTCATGACCCTGAGATCAAGACATGAGCTGAGATCAACAGTCAGATACTTAACCAACCAAGCCACCTAGACGCCCCCAAACTGTGCTTCTTGTTTTGTTTTGTTTTTTAAGATTTTATTCATTTATTTGAGAGAGACTGAGTGAGAGAGAGAGCATGAGTGGGGGAGAGGGGCAAGGGAAGAGAGAAGCAGACTTCCCACTGAGCAGGGAGCCCGACATGGGGCTCAATCCCAGGACCCTGAAATCATGACCTGAGCTGAAGGCAGACCCTTAGCCGACTGAGCCACCCAGGTGCCCCCCAAACTGTGCTTCTTTTTTTTTTTTTTTTTTTTTAAAGATTTTATTTATTTATTTGACAGAGAGAGAGATAGCGAGAGCAGGAACACAAGCAGGGGGAATGGGAGAGGGAGAAGCAGGCTTCCCACCAAACAGGGAGCCCGATGTGGGACTCGATCCCAGGACCCTGGGATCATGACCTGAGCCGAAGGCAGATGCTTAACGACTGAGCCACCCAGGCGCCCCCCCAAACTGTGCTTCTAACGTAAAGCTCTTCACCCACACACTGGATGCTATCACCCACTGCTTGCACAGGACATCACTCCGCAATTTTTGCTACCACCTCCTGCACTGTTAATCTTCTCCTCTCTCTACTGGATTATTACCATCAGCATAAAACATGCTATAATATTTTTCATTATTCAAAAATAAAAATTTCTCTGGATTTTACAACCTCCTCCAGATACTGTCCAGTTTCTCTGCTCTGCTTCTTAGGAAAACTCTTTGAATATTGTCTTTGCTCACTGTACCCACTTTCCTCACCTCTGATTCTCTTGAAGCTTCTCCAATCAGACTCTCATTCCCACTACTGCACTGAACTACTCCACTTACCAAGATCACCAAAGATCTCCACGCATTCACTCATTGAACACCTTCTATGTGCCAGGCACGTAGCCATCTGGGTTCTCACAATTGACATGGTGGTAGCTTCTGTGATCAGTAATCTTAGCCATCATCACCTCAATAACTTGGCAGTCCTGTCTCAATCCCTCCTTCTTGAAATACATCTTCTTGGGGCGCCTGGGTGGCTCAGTCATTAAGCATCTGCCTTCGGCTCAGGTCATGATCCCAGGGTCCTGGGATCGAGCCCCACATCGGGCTCCCTGTTCCACGGGAAGCCTGCTTCTCCCTCTCCCACTCCCCCTGCTTGTGTTCCCTCTCTCTCTCTGTCAAATAAATAAAATCTTAAAAAAGAAAAAGAAAAAGAAATACATCTTCTTATGCTCCTGAAGGCCCTCCACTCTCCTGATTTTCCTTTTACCTTACTGCTCTTGCTCAGTCTCATTTTCTCAATCCACTTCCTCTTTCTAACTTCCAAATGTTGGGGCACCCCCAGGCTCCGACCTTGAACTTTTTCTCTTCTCTCATATATCCACACTTACTCCCTAGGTAATCTCATTGAGTCCCGAGCTGTAAACATAGTTGACCCTTGAACAACATAACCTTGAACTGCATGGGTCCACTTACACGCAGATTTTTTTCAATAAATATGGCACAGGACTGTAAACGTATTTTCTCTTCCTTATGATTTTCTCTAGCTTACTTTATTGTAAGAATACTGTATATAATACATATAACACAAAAAATATGTGTTAATCAACTGTGTATGTTATCAGTAAGGCTTCCAGCCAATAGTAGGTTATTAGTAGTTAAGTTTTGGGGAAACAAAGCTATACTCGGAATTTTGACCCTGCAGAGATCGGTGCCTGTGTTATTCAAGCTAGTGATTCCAAATTGATTCACCAGAGCCCATGTCAAATATTTTAATCTAGCTACCTACTCTTCCTGGATATCTAATTGGCTTCTCAGTCTCAACAGGTGCACAGCAAAGCACTTAGTTTTCCCCCTCAACCCCATTCCTCTTCAACGGGGTTTTGCTCCAGTTAAAAACCTAGAAACCATCTTGATTCCTGTTTTTCCTTTATACCCTACATCCAGTTGGTCTACAAGTCACTTTTAAAATATACGCAAGGGCACCTGGGTAGAGCAGTCGGTTGAGCATCCAACTCTTGGTTTCAGCTCGGTCATGATCTCAGGATGGTGAGATTGAGCCCTGCGTTGGGATCCATGCTCAGCGGGGTTTCTGCTTGAGATTCTCTCTCCCTCTCCCTCTGCCCACCCCCCGCTCTATCTCACACTCTCTGTCTCTAAAATAAATAAATAAATCTTTTTAAAATAAGTAAAATAAAATATATGCAAACTGCCAAAGTGTTTAGGAGTGAAGGGTGTTATGTCTGTAACGTACTTTGAAATGGGTAAAGAAAAAAGGAGCAATTGATGGATAAATACAAGGATGGATAGCTGTATGACAATGCAGATATGGTAAGATATTAACGATAGAACTTAGTGATGGGTGTATGACTGCACTCTTTCAATTTTCCAACTTTTCAACTCTCCTATATGTTTGAAATTTTTCATAATAAAATGTTGGAGAGAAAAAAACCTGTAAAATCCAATTTCTCACCACCTGAATTCTAGACCAAGTCACTCTCATCTCTCACCTGGACTTTTGTCATCATCTCTAAATGGTCTCCCTGCTCCCACTCTGGCCTCTTTATAGTCAATTATTTCACACAAAAGTCAGCACAATCTTTTAAATGTAAATAACAACATTTATTCCCTTACCCCAAAACTTTCAAGGAAATTCCACATTCGTCAAAATGAGATCTTCAGACCGTACCAAGTTTAAAAGGACCTAAGCCATCTGGTTGCTGACTATATTCCAACATCATCTTTGTAACTGTCCTTACTCTTCTTTTCAGTCAAATTGGGATTTTGTAGTTCCTTAAATATGCTAAGCCTACTTCTGCCTCAGGGCCTCTGCTCTTACTGTTGCCTTGGTCTGAAATATTCTACCCCAAGATATATACATGGTTCCCTCCCTTACTTCATTCAGGTCTCTGGGCAAATATCCTCTGCTCAGAGACAACTTACCTAACTACCCTATAGAAAATAATGCACACCATCACCCCTTCTCCACACCATTCTCTTCACCTTTGCCCGACTTTATTTTTTTTTCCCACACCACTTACTAGTTGACATTATTTTATTTATTTATACTTTGGGTTGTTGTCAGTTTTCCTCACTGGACTGTAAATACCATGAGTAAACCTGTCTTATTCAATGTTTATTCAGTGTTGTATTTTCAGCACCTAGAACAGTATACCCAGAATAGGCACTCAAGAACTATTCATATAATGGATACACTGAGTTTTCAAAACAGTTCTAACTGCTTTGCAAGAAATAGGTTTTCAAAATGTTTGGAAGTTCAATTTAGTACAAAATATTTTAAGCTGTTTTCCTGGAAAATATTTTATTTTATGACCTTTCTCATTGATTTGAAGTCAAATTTATTTAACACTTCACAGACACTGGATTACTGTTGTAAACAAGGGAAACCCAATCCCTGCTTTAATGGAATGCATAGTTCCACGAGAGAGGCACTTTTTAAATGATGACTAAGTGTGATCACTATTATAAAAAGGCAAGAAAAAATAATCTCTTTACTGAACAATAACCCACACTAAAAGCTAATTATTTCGAACGATTTCTACTTCTATAAATACTTTCAGGGGAATATGGACAGTTTTAATATTGACCAAATGGACAAAATAAGAAAGGAGTTTGAAATTTTCCAATTATAAATAGACTGTCTAGAACAGAGTCAAGGTAAGAAAGATTTGGCAAGTTTTGATAGGCTGATTCAATATAAATAGTCTCACTATAGTGAGAACATTTGGCTTTGGACAGTAGTCCAGTTTCAGATGTGTCCAAAACTATTAGCTTGTAGGGACTCGAATTCCTACCATGACCTTGTTACCAAATGGAAGACAGAAAAGACTGAAGGTCCTGGATTACTGTAGCCACAAATCTCATTAGGGTCAAGATTTCTCCTAGTTGCAACAACAAGAATCCTAATATACTTTCTGAGTGATGAAGGCTCACAAAAGGAAGAAATGGACTACTTATTAATTCTGTCTGCCAAATAGGTACAGAAATGACAAAACCTGATACTTTCAACAGTTGAATACATTTTACCTATTTGATGCGTTTTCTCCCCACACATGAAACTTAAAAAAATGGAAAATGTAGTTGCTATTCAAAAGACAAACATGGGCCCTTTCCCTAAAGTGATTATACTTAAAAACAATCCATTAATACTGGAATTTCCACCTCAAATTATAAAGCAAAATTTACATATTCTTGTTTCTAACTCAATAGACTCATCTTTTTCTTCCCTTTAATGTTTGTTTTACAGCTGAGTTAAAAAATAGGAGTGTATAATTAAAATCCCCAGATCCGTAATTATAAGCTCTACTGCAGTGTAATTGTTGAGTCTTTTGATGATTCCATCACTAACTGTGACTTTTAAAATTTCCAAATACCACTTCACCATAAAAATCTGATCATTATCAGTCTTCAGTCAATATACTTGACTGACTGGAAAATATTATTTATTTCCATCTATAATTTGTGGCCTACATTGATTCATTGCACTTATTTTAATCAAAGAGGGAAAATAATAAAAGCATAGAAATAGATTTTGATTTGTCATTAAAACGGTGTATCTTTTTTTTCTCCCAAGACCTAGTATGAAATTTTTAGAAATTATCTTTTATTGGAATTAAAAAAAAATCTTTCCAACAAGTTTTTAAAATGTTGATTTAGGGGCGCCTGGGTGGCTCAGTTGGTTAAGCATCTGCCTTTGGCTCAGGTCATGATCTCAGGGTCCTGGGATGGAGCCCCACATCGGGCTCCCAGCTTAGTGGGGAGTCTGCTTCTCCCTCTCCCTCTCCTTCTGTGCTCTCTCTCTCAAATAAATAAATAAAATCCTTAAAAAATAAATAAATAAAAAATAAAACGCTGATTTAGCTGATCACTTCCTTAGCCTGTTATAAAATTTCCTAAAATTCCCAGTTCGCAAAAGAAAATAAAAGTTTGCTAATGAGGGCTCCTGGGTGGCTCAGTTGCTTAGATCCTGATCCCAGGGTACTGGGATTGAGTCCTACATCAGGCTCCCTGCTCACTGGGGAGTCTGCTTCTTCCTCTGCCCCTTTCCCCCACTTGTGCTCTCTCTCTCTGTCAAATAAACAAAAAAAATCTTAAAAAAAAGATTTAAAAAAGTTTACTAATGGAATGACAATATATAGGTAAGATCTCTATTCTGAGGTTTGTCATTCATTTGGGGGTAACTTGAAAGACATATTATACCCTAAAATGATGATATTAAACCTTTTTTCATGAAAGTAGACAAACCCCTCCCAATCCCATCTTTCCACCTTCCACACAACTTTCCTCCCTCCCCAGCGTCCCGCCATGCTGCTTGTCCTCAAAGCCTGGGCTTATTTTCACAAGGTGCTAATTAACTGTTTTCATAGACAGAATTAGGCACAACACACTTCTTTGACAGATAACTTCTAGGGAATAAGTTTATTTTACCATTAAGAAAGGAAAAGACAGAATACATGTTGAGCAAGAAAACTCTCGCCCTCCAGTTCCTTTTCATGACGGTCAAAGGCATCTGTATTGCCTCAAGAAGTAGGATTTTTTAAGCAGAGTTGAATTGAGACATTCATTTAGAGGCAGTTAGACATCCAAACCTGACTTTCAAGGTAATAAATAATAGAGAAAGCTACATGCTACCTCCTCCCCACCCCCACTCCCATCACCACTTACTAAGGAAGGTTATGAAGGGCACATGGATGGCAGTGGACAGTGTTTGTCATGTGGATGGGTTGTGACATGGTGAGGTGGGGTAGAGCTGAGACCCGGGGAAGCATCTGGAAGACCTCCATGGGGAGGAGTAGGGAGCGCCTCAAGTCACCCAGGGATCTCATTACTGCAGTGTCAGAAGGGAAGCAGGTTTTCTTTCTGCAGCCAGTTTGTAATCATCCCAGGATGAACCTCAGCCATTGCTGACTTGCCCTTTCTGGACATTTCCTCACTGCCCACTCTCCACTCTGATTGAAATTAATATAGCTGCCCCAGATTTCCTTGGATCAATGTTAACAGCGTATATCTTTCTCTATCTCTTTACTTTTAACCTATTTGAGTTTTTATATTTAAAATACGTTTCTTACAGACAATGTATAGTTGGGCCTTGTTTGTTTTTTATCCACTCTGACAATCTCTGTCATTGAGTTAGTGCATTTAGACCATTTGTGTTATTTGAATTAATATCTACCATGTTTGTAACTCGTTTCTATTCATTGTATTTGTCCCTTGTTTTTTCCTTTTGTTTGTTTTATTTGAACATTTTATATGATTCCTTTTATTTCTTAGCATATGAATTTTACTTCTTTGAAGTTTTGTTTTAGTTACTGTCTCAGTGTTTCCAATATGCCTCCTCAGCTAATCTAAGTATAGCTTCAAAACAACACTATATCACTGTACATATAGCGTAGGTATCTTGTAACAGAATAGTCCCAATTTTTCCCTCCTGTCACTTACAATATTGCTGTCATTCATTTCACTTATCAATATACTAATATCTTCCAATACATTGTTGCTATTAAAGTTATCTCTTAGATCAATCAAAAATAGAAAAATTATTTTTACTTTCACTTATTTCTTCTTTCATTCTCTTCCTTTCTTTATGTAGATCCATGTTTATGACCTATATTATTTTCCTTCTTGCTGATGAACTTCCTTTAATGTTTCTTGTAGGTCAGGTAGGCTAGAAATTAATTTCCTCAGATTTTGTTTGTCTGAGAATGTTTTAATTTCTCCTTTGCTTTTGAGAGATAATTTCACTGGATATAAACTTCTTAGTTGATTTTTTTCCTGCAACATTTAAAATATTTTATTCTACTTTCTTTTGACTTGCATGGTTTCTAACAAGAAGTATGTTATATTTTTCATCTTTCTTCCTCTATAGGTAAGGTGGGCCCCCCCCCCCCCGTGGTTGCTCTTAAGATTATCCCTTTGTCTTTGTTTTTTGAACCTTTAATATGATTTGCCTATGGGTGTGTGTGCATATATATATGGGTGTGTGTGTGTGTGTGTATGTGTGTGTGTATATATATATATATGTATATATATATATATTCCAGATGAGATAAGGCTCCAGAAAAGTCTTTTACCCTGGACAGTAAGCCACTGTTATGGAAAAGGCTTTGGGTTTATTTCATGATTCTCTTCTCCCTTCTATCCCAGAGACACAAGGTGATCTTTCTGGGATCAGCACTGTGAGAACCTAATGGGGTTCCCGCTGGTAAAGCCCCATAGTACTGTGGCACCCAGAAGCAGCTCACTCTCTTGCTACTCCACACTCAGCCTCAAGCAATTCACCAAAATTACTGTATCTTTACACCAGCTATGGTTCTATTAGCTTCTGCTCTAGGTAAGCAGAATTTGGCTGTGATCTTTCCGGATTCACCTGTCCCTCTAGATTATGGAGTGATTGAAAATCAAGTCATTGATTTTCAGTTTGTTCAGGATGAGAGGTCCCACTTTTTCTCCATGTTGGAATCTCCCCTGAACCATAGCATCAGGGATCTTTAAACATATACAGGAGCAATGGTGGTATGGCTTGAAAAGTCTCAGTCCGGGAACTTAGGTGATCTTATCTAGAGAACTTATCTAGAGATAAAGTAAATCCACTCTTGTCACATTGATTACTATGAGCCAGGTCCTCACCTGAAGTTTCATTTTCCTCATTATAATGACCCCAGATATGCCACATTGAATGTCAATCTTACAGTGGGATCTAGTATAATCTTTCCACTCTGTGCAATGCTAATTAGGCATTACACGAAATGCTAACAGGTGTCACATTTTATTTAAAAAGTGTTATGGACGAATAATTATAACAAATCTGATTAAACAAACATCTCTCTATTAGAGAACTCTTCAGGGCATTGAATATGCTGTATATTGAGAGGAGATAGGTAGATATCATTCCCCAAAATCATTTGATCACAGACTCTTATTTTCCTCATAGTGTCTCTGGTGGAACTTGGCTTTGTTGGTATGATAGGAAACACACAGGTTTTAGAGTAAAATTGTCACGGGTTTGAACCTCAATTCCATGACATATCCTTTAGGCAAACTGCTTAATCCTATTAGCCTTCTGTTCCTCACCTATGAATTAAAGACATAATAATCTAGTTTGTTGATCCACGAGTTGATATCATAGAAGATAGTAGCATCCGGCTCAAGGATTAACATGGGAATTCAATGATATAAAGTATGGGTGTGTCACATGAAAAGCATTTACAGTCATCATCAACAGCAGGCTCTAAGACAGTGGTGAGCTCTTCCCCAGAGGAGAACCAGTTTTTCTCTGAAACACAGGAAGAATCAATAGGAAGGCTCAAACAAATGAAAGTTGTTGCCCAGTCATGAATGCTTGAATAACACATCTGGTCTGATCTACTGTGTCAGAAGGATGTGTGTGGGAGTGTATCTAAATGTAAGTTTCCACAGCCTATGTCAACACCAAAATGTCATTCCATGTTTGGTAAAATTCACAAAGAACATTTCATGAGCCTTCCAAATATGGCCCAGAAACCAGTTCCCTTCCACGAAAAGTATAGGGCCGGGGCCAGAAGCATTTAATCTGTAAGAGCAAGCATTTGGGAGTCCTTCATTTGAAATGAATTACTTGTGTTAATTGGCTAGTAAGTCATTGTGGTTGCATGTTAGAGTCACAGCTAAATCCTATTGGACTGTGACATGTTTTCCACCCTAAAATGTCAACATGGTGGGTGAGCTGCCATGGAGAACGCCAAGGAAACAATTGTGATATGATATCTGAACCCATATGGCTGGAGTTGCTCAGTGCTGGATTCAATACTATAATCTTGAACATGTTGATTTGGAGCAATATGCATGATTAGGTGGCTTAATTGCATATTGCAAAGGAAGCTGTGACCTTTCCAGTCCCATCTTGGATGTGGTATTGTGCATTTGGGAGGAGGATGAGACAAATGTGTGTGTGGGAGCTTGGCAACACCAGTGTTTCCTTGTGTAATTACTTGCATGCACTCAATACTTTTAGAAACCCTGTGAACAATGACTCAAATATCAGTGGCCATCTATTGTTTAAAGAACATTCGTCGAAGTCAAGTTGCCTTCAACAAGGATTTAGGAGCATTACCAGTAAACTGTAAATGTTCAAAGTACAGCTTCGACATGAATAGTTATCTAATTTTTAGCCAATTTGGGAAAGTAATACAATATTAAAAATTAAAGATGTAATATTCTTGTCTGTAAATCCACTAGCTAAAAATGTAACGGCCTAACAATGCCACAACCATTCCATATGGCATCAAAAATTAAGACATTAACATAAATCCTGTCATTTGCAAGATATTTTACAGTTTAAAAGCTTATTTCACCTTCATTATGAGAGAAGACAAAGTGGATACTTTTTTCCCAATTTTACAGTTAAAACAGAAAAGCGGAAATGTTAAATGACTTGCAGCCACAAAGTTAGGACTGAAATCCAAGCCTCCTGAAACCAAGTCTATAGTTTCCCACTTCCCCATCCCCATGGTATCTATAATGGGAAGACACCTATTCTGAAAATAAGCGCTTTCCTGGGGCATTATAAAGGCTAAAGATGAGAACCAGAGTTTTGAATTACAAATTAATCATGGGAGAAAAGCTGTACTGTTTCTTGACAATGTGTGTAGCCAAGACCCCAAGAATGAAATGAAATAACTTAGCATCTTTTGTCAAAAGTTACCTAAGGATTAGGCTGGGCTTGTCTTCACAGAGTGGAATGCACTGGAAGAGAAGCAATTACCCAGACAACCCGGCCCTCAATCATTTTCATCTGAAATGTCCTGATAATTGAAGCAAAAGGTATGTTTGCAACTCAAATCGCGGGTATAATTGACCTGATTATCCCTATGGCTTTATATGTGAATGCAGTTACACATAAAACCACCAGGTGTTGATACCCACTGCTCCAACCCATAAATTACCCCCCAAACAGCATCCTTCGGATCCTTGGCCTCTGCTCTGCAAATGACTGTGCCCGGGGCAGTGTCTTCTAGAATATAAATCTCAGTAACTGCCAGAAAATGTATAATAGATACGCTTGAATGAGTGTTACCATGACAAGCCCAAAAGCCCTCATCCAACCCAGGATTTGAGATAAAACTTAAGGCACTGTGCTTCCTTAGCACAGATGTTCTTATAAGATGATTTCCATTAATCATAATAATCATAATAATAATCATTAAATAGACACCATTCATCAAGTGTCTATCATGTCAGGTATAAAGCAAAGAGGTTTGTAAATTTAAACAATAACAATGTTGAGCATTTTCCAAGTGCTTATTAATTACTAGGCACTTACTAGCATTGGCGATTTTATTATTGTTTCCATTTTACTAAGGTTTAGAAAGATTAAGTAACTGGGGTGCCTGGGTGGCTCAGTCGTCTCCGTTTCGGCTCAAGTCGAGATCTCAGGCTCTTCAGCGTGAGCCCCGCATGGGGCTCTGGGCTCAGCGGGGAGTCCGCTCGAGATTCTTTCTCTCCTGCTCCCTCTGCCCCGCCCCCTGCTCATGCACGCGTGCGCGCGCGCGCTCTCTCTTTCTTTCTCAAACAAATAAATCTTAAAAAAAAAAAGTAAGATTAAGTAACTGACTCAAGGTCACACAGCTAATACACTAATATTGCACTGACCAACACTGTGGTTGGCAGTAACTCTACGTCAGTAATGCATTCATATTTAACAGCTCTCCGCTACTGAACACTTTCCATAGGCTGGATACTTTCTCTCTTCGAGTCTCATAATTATCCCATAGAGCAAATGCTGTTATTGTCTTCATGCTAGCAATGAGGAAACTGAGGCTCAGAAGGCAGATGCCCAAGTAACACAGCTAGCAAGTGACAGAGGAGATATAAAGCTGAGTCTTCCGGATTCTAAAACCTGTTTTCCTTTCATCACATCCTGAAGCTTCCTGATAAGTTAATTTAATACTATAAACTGATATGAAGATAGATGGGATTTTCAAGCTGTGATTAAGCACAGTGTTCGCATAGACTCCCCTCCCCAAAAAGTACAGCCTTGGCCTCAGGCTGACCCTCTGGTTTGTGGTTCCCTCTACCCTGGGAGCCCCACGAAGGCAGTAATCCTGTCCTTGCTTCCTAGTGCCTTACACAGTATCAGGCTTTTCAACAAATATTTATTTAACTTTTTAAAAATGCAAATGTTTGGGACACCTGGGTGGCTCAGTCAGCTGAGCGAGCGTCTGCCTTCAGCTCAAGTCATGATCTCAGGGTCCTGGGATTGAGCCCCGTGTCAGGCTCCCTGCTCAGTGGGGAGTCTGCTCAAGATTCTCTCTCTCCCTCTGCCCCTCCTCCCACTTGTGCTTGTTCTCTCTCTCTCTAAAATAAATGGGCAAATCTTTCAAAAAAATGCAAATACTTATTCTTTACACCTTACGATGGAAGAAGACAGGAAGATGGTTGAAATCCCCCTTTGGCTGATAATTCCCATCCAGGGAACAGAAAGTGCATACACAAAAGGTAACTTGGATTCCTTTTCCCATTCTGCCTGTGCAACCCCACTTATATTGCTCAATGACAGGTAGCAATTTGAAGATTACATAACCGGAGTATACCTTGTCTCATTTCCATTGATTTATCCATATAATCAGATCACTTCAAGCTTTGATATTATTTTTCCAGGAAACTAATTTAGTTTTGGCTGTGTTTTTCTTTCTTTCTTTCTTCCTTTCTTTCTTTCCTTTTTTTTTTTGTTTGCTTGTTTGTTTGTTTGACACCCGCCCAGCCACCCCTCTGAAGCTCATTCTTTTGCAAATCGAACAAGCATATATCCTGCAAGGAAGGAATTTCAACAAGAATAATGATAGTCTCAACCTCAAATGGAAAAGTATATTCTCTTATGCTATAACGTTGTAGAGACAGATATTAACTCATTTAGTTTTGCCTTTATCTGCAGATTTATTTATGCTCTGAAACGATTCATAATTGAACTGTTTCTAAAGCTATCTAGAACTGGTCTCTGATACAGTTATGATAATGTGACCATCTTTCCTATAGTTTTTTATTGTCTGTAATTTGACTACAATAGTGCTGAATATTGAAGTATAAATATATTTATTATAGTAACAACTACTGTGTGTTAATTGCTTGTTAAGGGCCAAGCACTAAGATGGTACTTTCCATACATTATCTCGTTGGATCTTCTTACCAACCCCTGAATGAGGGGGTATTATTATGATTATTAATCTCTTTGTACAGAAAAGAAACCTGGGGGGGGCCACCTGGGTGGCTCAGTCGGTTAAGCATCTGCCTTCGGCTCAGGTCTGATCTCAGGGTCCTGGGATTGAGCCCCTCATCGGGCTCCCTGCTCGGCGGGAAGCCTGTTACTCCCTCTCCCACTCCCCCTGCTTGTGTTCCCTCTCTCACTGTCTCTCTCTCTCTCTGTCAAATAAATAAATAACTCTTAAAAAAAAAAAAGAAAAGAAAACCGAAGTGCAAAAAAGTCAAGTAATTTACCCAAGGTCCTGCTGCTACTCACTGGGAGAGCTGTAGTTCACAACCTGGGTACGTCAGATCTCAAAACCTGTGCTTAGAACAGCTCTGATGTACACCTCACCAAAACAAAAACAAACACAACAACAACGAAAACCAGTAAGTACTACTTGAATGATCTTTGCTGCCTTTTGCTGTTTAGGCTTATAACAAAAATCAAATGAAGAACGAGCATGAGAGCATTTTGCACTTAACTGAGGCTGAAAGCAATTTTAAAATCCGACAATAGCAAGATTTAGCAATAGCCTCCTAATGGATATCCTTTGTCTCCCTAGAATCTGTTCTCCCCAGAGCACTTAGAGCGGTTCTTTTATTTTTTTTATTTTTATTTTTTTAATATTTTATTTTTTTATTTGACAGAGAGAGAGTGAAAGCACAAGTTGGGAGACAGAGAGAGGGGAAGTAGGTTCCCTGCCAAGCAGGGAGCCCGACATGGGACTCGATTCCAGGACTCTGGGATCATGACCTGAGCCGAAGGCAGCTTCTTAACCGACTGAGTCACTCAGGTGCCCCTAGAGCGGTTCTTTTAAAATGTAAGTAAATCCTATCCCTCTTCCACAAAACCCCCAGTGGTTTCTTACATATGGGAGGTGGATTTAAATGTCCCCAATTCCTTAGTCTTCCCTTTATTCATGCCCTTTGCCGTGTGGGGTTGCAGTTGCTTCCATTAAAAGCAGTGTCTACGTCTCTACCCTATATAACAAGGACATGGGACTTGCTTTTACCAAGGAGATGTGAGCAGAGTCCTTGAAATGTGCATGTGGAGTTGTGCGTGTCCTCAGTGTTAAAGGAGAACGAAATGTAGGAGAAACAGACCGGAACCCCACCCAAAGCCCAGAGCCAAACCAGGCTAGATCAGCTAACTACCAGCCAATCCACAGACACGTGAGCAAGAAAAAAAATGCTTATTGTTGAATGCCACTGAGTTTTGAGGTGGTTTGTTATACAGCACTGTTGCAGCTAATGGTAAATAATGCCTTACCTTCCTCAGAATACATCCAAAATTCTAGCTATTTCCCCTCAGGCTTTATAAGGCCTCCCTCTGGGAACACTTCACTTGCCATTCCTTCTTGCTCACTCCTCTCAGCCACAGAAACCTCTTGCTGTTTTTTCAAAGCATCTTAATGTGCTTTACAAAGTATTTGATATTATTTGATGCCCTTAATCACTGGATGAGATTCTTAGGCAATAGGAAATTATGATCCCATTTTGCAGATGTAAACACTGTAGATCCAAACCTTGCAAAAGGAGATACAACTATTTAATGATAGTACTGGGGTCAGCCATCTGTCCACTAACATTGATGAAACCCCAGATCCTGTTTGTGTATGTTTTACTTTGGACAAATGACTTAACCCCTCTCTGTTCTCATTTTTTATCATCTCTTCAGTTAGTTTCATCTGTAAGTTTTATCTATAAGGTTTATCGATAGGGTTTTATCTATTTTCCTAGTAGGCTATTTTTAAAGTATGTAAACAACTGTATTCTAAATGATGGGTTTAAAAAGTTAAGGAGGGGCTGTACTGTATCTCCACATACAAACTGGTACAAACATTTAACTGAATCTAAATTATGGGATGCAAAGAAGACCAGACAATTCAAGCCAAGGAGAGAGTGTATCAGGGAAACTGCTTGCTGGAAGGTAGAGTTTGAGATGCACAGACCCCTTTGCTCCACTCCCCTCTGGATGCTCCCTGCCTCACACTCTCCCAGCCACCCTGGTACTTGGTTTTATGACATGCTAATTTTCAAACTTCTAGGCTTTTGCGGATCGTGTTTCCTTTGACAGAATGTCCTTGCCCTTGAGTCCTCTTGAAGGATTGTTAGCTTGTTGGCAGGCCTCTCCCAAGCTTTCTGAGTTTGAGTCCTCCTCTGGGTTACAACTGCCCTTTGGGCCAACAACCTCTGTGTAGCCCAGATCACCATGATACCAACATAACTAACAATGATTTAGTACTGACTGGCTACCAGGGGCTCTTCCAA
The DNA here is from genome assembly GCF_004348235.1 of Phoca vitulina. Classification (NCBI taxonomy): domain Eukaryota; kingdom Metazoa; phylum Chordata; class Mammalia; order Carnivora; family Phocidae; genus Phoca; species Phoca vitulina. Next base: position 20,380,572 of record NW_022589716.1, read on the forward strand.
GCACTTTGTGTACTTAATACAGTCTAGGAGGCAGATTTTGTTCTTATTCCCATTTTACAGGTGACAAAAATTAGAACAGAGAGGTTAAGTCATCCCCTCAAAATAATACGTACAAAATCAGGACCTGAACCCAGACAGTTCGGCTCCAGAGTCCGTCCTCTTAACCACGATTTCATACTGCCTGTCATGATTCACCACGACTGATCATGGAGCTATCTATTCATCCTATCAGTTTTGGAATCTCTTAAAGCTGGGAGCCAATTCAGGTTCACCTACATAAGACCCTTTGGTGGGAATCACATATTGCTCTTAAAGACTTCATTACTCAACATGGCAAGCTTCATGTTCACATTGGTTCCCCGAGCTCTCAAGTCCCATGAGGGTCATGCAGAGGGGCCCAGGCGAATGCTGTGCAGGCAGTGGGTTTGCATCTGATTTGAGAAACCCTGACCTTAGGAAGACTAAATCTTCTAAAATGAGCAGTTAGTCTACTTGAACACTGCCCCAGAGGGAGACAATAACTTTATTATATGAGGTGCTAAATAAAACTTCCTAATATGGCTCATAGGCTTTGCAGGCTCTGTTCCCCACCCCTGTCACAGTCTAATCTCTCACTACACTTCCCCTTCAGCTCCTGCCACTTTGGCTTTCTCTCAGCCCCCACTTCTCCTCACCATGCCCCTTCTTGCCACAGGGCCTTTGCGCATGCTGTTCCCTCTACCTGGAGTTCTCGCTTTCCCTTCATCTATTTAGTTTCTATTAATTTTGAAGGTTGCTTCTTCATGTAGCTCTTCCTCAGGAAAGACTTACTAAGTCAAATGTCTTCTTTAGGTGCTCTCATACCCCCATGGACCTCTCTTTCATGGCTTTTATTACATTTACAATTTTATATTTGTGTGTATTCACTTGATTAATGTAACTCCCTATGAACCAGTAAACACCATGAGGGCAAGGATCATGTTCTGCCACCAGAGTCCCAGTGCCTTGCCCTGTGCCCCAAGAGGTAGCTATAAAATAAATGGATCGTGATGTCCCCAAAGATTTTTAGACTGTCTGGCACATAATGGTATCCTAATGAGAGGTTGCTAAATTAATAACATATGGTGAGGGGCGCCTGGGTGGCTCAGTCGGTTAAGCATCTGCCTTCAGCTCAGGTCATGATCTCAGGGTCCTGGGATCGAGCCCTGCATTGGGCTCCCTGCTCAGTGGGGAGCCTGTTTCTCCCTTTTCCTCTGCCCCTCCCCCTCGCTCATGCTTTCTCTCACTCTCTCAAATAAATAAATAAAATTTAAAAAAATAACATATGGTGGGAGATAAGAAGGGAGGGAATGATAGTTTCATCTTAAAACCATTGTGTTACCAAGTAATAATACTGTTTGTCTACATACCGCCCACTGATGCGGAGATCTATGGGACAGCACAAATGGATGGGTTACAGGATTTGCACTAATAACAGAGAAGCATGAAGTGAGACAGACACAGTGATTATGGCAACCCGTGTACGTTCAGAGGCATTTTCCAGAAGAGGGCTGGCATTTTCAATGGCAAAATTTGGGAAAGCTAAAACATCTTGGAGGAAACACAAAACTTTATTTTTTATAAGGATTTCTGCAATGTATTTGCCAAGCACAAAGGAAAAGCACACAAAATACTTAGAGCTCCTTTTTTAATTCGAAGTCTTAAAATCAGTTGAGTTGGCTTGGTAGGATCATCAAGAACTGTGAGGGGTCTGACAACGTACTGTACCTACAAGCTAACAAGTTAACCTGTTACAGCTTCATTGATATGCTGGCAGAACCACACGGCACCTGGATCAGAGACTGTGCTGGTTAATTTTATGTGTCCATGACTGGGCGCAGACATTTGCCCAAATGTTATTCAGGATGTGTCTGTGAGGGTGTATCTGAAGAAGATTAACATTTAAATTAGGGCCCTTAAATTAAAACAGAATGCTATGGGCCCTTTCGGCGGTTCACTGGTGCCTCCCCTGTCCTCTCCCGGCCGAAGCCCCGGGGACCAGAGCGAGACGCGGGGACCACGTGCCGACGCAAGCTGACGGCCCTCGACTACCACAACCCGGCTGCCTTCAACTGCAAAGATGAAACAGAATTTAGAAACTTTATTGTTTGGCTTGAAGACCAGAAAATCAGACACTACAAGATTGAAGACCGAGGTAATTTAAGAAACATCCACAGCAGTGACTGGCCCAAGTTCTTTTAAAAGTATCTCAAAGATGTTAACTGTCCTTTCAAGATTCAAGATCGACAAGAAGCAATTGACTGGCTTCTTGGTTTAGCTGTTAGTCTTGAATATGGAGATAATGCTGAAAAATACAAGGACTTGGTACCTGGTAAGACAAAAAATGCTGACAATGCTGCTAAAAATGCAGAACCATTGGTCAACTTGGATGTAACCAATCCTGATTTTAAGGCTGGTGTAATGGCTCTGGCCGACCTTCTTCAGATTCAGCATCATGATGATTACCTGGCAATGCTTAAGGCAATTTGCATTTCCGTCCAGGAGCGCCTGACCCAGGATGCAGTTGCTAAAGTAAATCAAACGGAAGAGGGCTTGCCTGTTGCTTTAGACAAACACATTCTTGGTTTTGACACAGGAGATGCAGTTCTTAATGAAGCTGCTCAAATTCTGAGATTTCTGCATATAGAAGAGCTCAGAGAGCTACAGACAAAAATTAATGAAGCCATAGTAGCTGTTCAGGCAATTATTGCCGATCCACAGACCACAGGCTGGGGAAAGTTGGAAGATGAACATCTTAGGATTTCATCTTCTCACCTACTTACAATTGGGAAACATGTACGCTCTGGCATGTGTTTGGAAATCAAATGTCACATTTTCGAGGGAAGAATCCTAGAAAACTGACTATGTTCTCGAGATTTACCATCATTGCTTTTTCTTTAATAAAGTTCAGGAAAGTGGAAAAAAAAAAAAAAAGACAGAATGCTATGGACTGAATTGTGTTCCCCCAATTTCATATGTTGAAACTAACCTCCAGTGTGACAATATCTGGAAATGGGATCTTTAGGAGATAATTAAGGTTAAACAAGGTTACAAGGGTGGGGCCCTTACTTTTTTTTTCTCTTTAACATGTTTAGAAATGTGTATCAGGGGGGCGCCTGGGTGGCTCAGTCGGTTAAGCATCTGCCTTCAGCTTGGGTCATGATCCCAGAGTCCTGGGATTGAGTCCCACATCAAGCTCCCTGCTCAGTGGGAAGTCTGCTTCTCCCTCTCCCTCTACCCCTCCCCCCTGCTCGCACTCTCTCTCACTCTCTCTCTCTCTCTCATAAATAAATAAAATCTTAAAAAAAAAAGAAATGTGTAGCAGATGCTCAGTATTCTGCCCCCATTCCATCCATACTCACCTCAACTATGTGCAGGAGACCACTGAGAGCATTTACAGCTCAGCCCAGGTGGCAGCTTGGCCTGCACACAGAGCAAGCCAGAGTGCCAGAGAGTTCATGCCCCTGGAGGCATCCCTCAACCAATGACCAGCAGGGACCTACCTGGGGGTTAAACACCTCGGCTTCCTCTACTTCAGTGTCGGTAACTCAGGAGAGGTGCTTCTACCTGGGATCCCTGTGTTCCCCAGCAGGACTGAGCTCCAGTTGTCGTAGGTGCTAACAAGCTCGGTAACACACTCTAGCATCTGCCTTCCACTCCTCTCATTTCCTTATCCCCCTACTGGTGTTTCCCAGGATCACCATCCCAAATAAATGCCTTGTGCTTGAACCCTTCTCTTTAGGTTCCAGTTCCAGGAGAATCCAAACTAAGATGACATGGTAGAATCATTTTGGGTTTTTTGCAAGGTACACAAAACATAAAGAATATTTCAGTGGCCACTCATGGTAAGAGAAAAGCATCAGGGAAATCAGGCAGCCATCTTTGGTTTGCACTGAACTTTGGAAAAGTCTTCTGGTTGGCCTTGGATCCCTGCTCACTTCTCTGGCTTCATCTCTCCCTTCTCCCCTCTTTGCACTTTCTGTTCCGATTACCCTGACCTCCTTTCCACTTCTCTATGTCACCTCTGGACAATTACATACATAAACAAGTTTCTAAAATTTGTTTTGCTTTCCAAAATTCTAGTCATCCTTCAGTTGCCTTTAAAATACCACTCACTTCAGGAGCGCCTGTCTGGCTCAGTCAGTAGAGCATGCAACTCTTGATCTTGGGGTTGTGGGTTCAAGCCCCATGTTGGGTGTAGAGATTACTTAAAAATAAAATCTTTGGGCCGCCTGGGTGGCTCAGTCAGTTGAGCTTCTGACTCTTGGTTTCGGCTCAGGTCATGATCAAGGAGTCATAAGATCGAGCCCTGCATTGGGCTCCGTGCTCAGCACAGAGTCTGCTTCTCTCTCTCTCCCTCTCCCTCTGACCCTCCCCCACTTGCTCACTCTCTAAATAAATAAATAAATAAAATCTTTAAAAAATATAAAATAAAACATCACTCCCTTCAAAAGCCTGCCCTGCCCTGCCCATGTTGGATTAGATACTCCTTCTCAATGTTTGCATGACATCCTATCATGACATGTGACGTGTTATATTATTGCCGTTCACTTGTGTGACTCCCCAGGGAACCATAAACTCTGACTGCAAGAAATGTGTTTATCCTGAACACTAAGTAAGCACCTAATACATACTTGTTAAATGAATAATAAGTAATATTAATGACTATAGAATATTCTTTCACATGAATTTTTAAAAAAAAATATTTATTTAAGTAATCTCTGCACCCAACGTGAGGCTCGAACTCATGACCAGGAGATCAAGAGTCGAATGCTCTTCCAACTGAGCCAGCCAGGTGCCCCTCCCACAAATTTTTCTATTTAATCCTCACAACTCTAGGGCGAGGGATACTACTGTTATCATCTGAATGATGCACAAAACCAAACTAAGACACAGAAAGCCCAAATGGCCTTAAATTTTACAGCTAATAAATGGCAGCAGGATTTGAACCCCAAACTTGCTGGATATCTTTAAATAATGAAGATAAGCTCATGATTCAGAGTAAACTTTTTTGGGCTAAAAACTGGAAAAAACAAAAGTCCTCAGAATTTCAAATTTTGAGAAAACCCTCACCAAACTGATAGCAATAGTTCTGGGAAGAAATGAGAGGGACACATCAGGAATGAACTTTTGAATCAAGCAGACTTTGACTTAGATACCCATTCTGCATCTAACTGACCACATGACCACTTGGGCAAGCAACTCATCTTCTCGGAAGCTAGACGTCAACTATGGCTTGATAAGAAGTCCCTCTGGGGCAACCAGGTGGGGAGCAGATCACTGTATTTAAGAGATAAGTGATCGGGATTAGTGATCATTATTTTAATGAAGATTTGCCACTTGCTCTCATAAGAAATGTAAGATTTCTTTTCACATGAAGTCATTGTAAGTTTCACTGGACACAATGCATAAAATTCTGGGTAAAAACGGCTCCCTAAATGACAGTGTTCTATACAACATGTATCTAACTGCAGTGCCAGGAAATGACCCAATGCTCGAAGTCACAACGCACTCAGAGACAAAAGTCATTACATGCTCCGTTGAGCTGGGCTACTTTGACTCTATTTTCCTATCTTTCCCTCTCTTTCATTTGTTCTCCCTTCCCCCTTAATTTCAGCTGGGCCTTTCCCTGATGGTAAAACTTTGGCTAAGGTGGCACAAGGCTAGACTCCCAAAACCTCTTTGGAAAATCAAAGATTAAGATAGTGCCCCAAATTCGGGTCCTGTTGCTTCTCCATTCCCCAGTTAAAACTCTGTTCTGATTTAGTGGGTCAAGCAAATATGGAGTGCTTCGGAGGTAGGCCAGATATTATTAGGTAATCATTCTTTGTAATGCACGACAAAACGTAACAAAATACTGCAGTGGCCATTCACAGTTAGAGAATGTATGTAAGCTCTGACCTGGTGATGAATAGGGCCCCGTGCCTGCTTCTTCTCCCTCAGGCCAGGCATTCCCATCTAATAGGAGGCGTGATGTATCCAGGAAGAGCAACAAAGCAGTCCGTGCCCTGCCATATCCCTCCAGCTCTTATGGTTCCCTGCACACAGGCTCAGCTTTCATCTGCCAGGATCTGCACTTTTTTGCCTGATGGCCTGAGGTGCTGGAGAATTAATGATCCTCTTGCAGCTGCTGCTTCTTTTTGACTCTCAGTTATTTCGTGAACCTGTCTCTAAAGATGGTTGCAAACCTCTTTCTGGTCATAGATATTTTCATCATCCTCTTCCCTATGCCAACAAATTCCCTTCTGCTTCCAAATGTGTGCTTTAGGTCACCATGTAGCACTTCCATGTAAGAAGTGCTCTGATGGGCGCCTGGGTGGCTCAGTTGGCTAAGCATCCGACTCTTGATTTTGGCTCAGGTTGTGATCTCAGGATCGTGGGATCGAGCCCAATGTGGAGTCCTATGTCAGACTCCCTGCTCAGAGCCGAATCTGCTTCCCCTCTGCCCCTCCCCCACATTCTCTCTCTCTCAAATAAATAAATACATCTTCAAAAAAATAAAAAAGTGATCTGGTAATTTCTGAACCATGAAATTTATAAATGGAAAATTTTATTTATTCAAAATTTGTTCTCCATAGCTGAAATTTGCATCCTGTTAGGCATTAGGGGCATGTATTGGGGTGGGGAGTTGTGGTTATTTAGCAAAGTATGACGCTAGATAGAATAACAGCCCCACCCCAAGGATGTCCACTTCCTAATCTCCAGAGACTCTGAATATGTTACCTTACATGGTACACGGGACTTTCTTTGCAAATGTGATTAAGAGTCTTGAGATGGGAGATTATCCTGGGTTATCTGGATGAGTCCAAGGTAATCACAAGGATCCTTAAACATGGAAGAGGGAAGAAGAGAGTCAGAAGGAGATGTGAAGCTGATATGAGGAATTCTTAATCTCAGGAAACAAACTGAGGGTTGCTGGAGTGGGGGGTGGGGTGGGAGGGATGGGGTGACTGGGTGATGGACACTGGGGAGGGTATGTGCTCTGGTAAGCGCTGTGAATTGTGCAAGACTGTTGAATCACAGATCTGTACCTCTGAAACAAATAATGCAATATATGTTAAGAAAGAAAAAAAAAAAAAAGGAGAATGTAGCAGGAGGGGAAGAATGAAGGGGGGGAAATCGGAGGGGTAGACGAACTATGAGAGACGATGGACTCTGAAAAACAAACTGAGGGTTCTAGAGGGGAGGGGGGTGGGAGGATGGGTTAGCCTGGTGATGGGTATTGAGGAGGGCACGTTCTGCATGGAGCACTGGGTGTTATGCACAAACAATGAATCATGGAACACTATATCTAAAACTAATGATGTAATGTATGGGGATTAACATAACAATAAAAAAATTTAAAAAAAAAAAAAGAAGGAGATGTGAAGGATAGTCAGAGGGAGGCACCTTTGCTGGCTTTTTAGATGGAGGAAGGGAATCACGAGCCAAGGAATGTGGGTGGCCTCTAGACGCTGGGAAAGACAAAGAAATGGATTTACCCTACAGACTCAGAAGAAAAGGCAGCCATGCCAACTCTTTGATTTTAGCCCAGTGAGACATGTCAGATTCCCAACTGCAGAACTGTAAGGTGAAATACTTCTGGTGTCTTAGGGCACTCCCAAGTTTGTGGTAATTTGTTACAGGTAATTATAGAAGAACGTATTAATTAGCATGCTTGACACGATTGAGCTACCCATAGTGGGGGTGACAATGTGCTAAAACTGAAATCAAGTGGCATCACTGCTTTTCTCAAAGTCTTCTAGCAGTTTTCATCTCACACAGAGGGAAAGCCACATTCGTACACTGGCCTTCAGGCCCCACATGACAGGTAAGTCCCCCGGGGTCTACCTGGCTCATATACTACCACTCTCGTGCTAACCCCCTCTGCTCCAGCCATACAAGCCCTTTTGTTCCTTAAACATAGCAAGCAGGTCCTGCCACAGGGCCTTTGCCCTTACAATACTCTGTCCAAACTGCACTTTCCCTAGATATCCGCATGTCCCATTTGCTCACTTTCTTGGGACTCTGATATAATGTCCCTGAATGAGAGAGGTCTTCCCAGGCCACCCTTACATAAAAATAGCAACATCTGCCACTCCTGCATGCACTTCCGAGCTCAGGAAGCGTCATATATTATTTATTTATTTCCTGCCTCCTCCCTCCTACCTCAAATACAAGCCTCACGAAATTGGGAACTTTCATCTGTTTGTTCCCGCTGTATCCGCAGAAGCAAGAACAGTGTCTGACCACAGTGGGCATGTGTTAAATATTTGTTGAGTGAATAACTGAATAAATGAATGAATAAGATGATTCTCTTTTTGCTAATTGAAGGAGATTGGTTAGGTCCTACTGACCTATTCATCAAGACTATTATTTTGTGGCATCGTATGCATTTGAAAACTTGCAACTAAATAGATGTCATTTCATTAGTTCAGATTTTCTATTCAGTTCTACAGTTTGAGCAAAGTCACCAATGGCTTCTGCGTTCGATGATGCCTCACTGTTATCACATTAAAGAATGAATTGATTCTAAACTTTCTTTAACATATATTTGTATGCTGAGACTTAGGAATACTTAGCTTTTCGTTAAAGGTATTTTCTGAAACACAGCTCAATACCCTGAACATAATCTCTAGAAAAGAAGAGAATAATTTTCAGAACATAATCAACCAAGTTGTTAAATAAGTAGAGTTGGCATTTTATTATGCATTTCCGATCAGAATAGTTCCATAGTAAACTCCACTTTCTGCAATTAAATCAATAAATCAAAATAGAAAGGATTAAATTGATGGTAGTCCCATGGTGGGTCATAGGGAGTAATTGTGAAAAAATACTTAAAGCTATGTTAAAATGCTGGTACATGACTTCATCAAATGATGGAAATTGAGGGGCGCCTGGGTGGCTCAGTCGTTAAGCGTCTGCCTTCGGCTCAGGTCATGATCCCAGGGTCCTGGGATCAAGCCCCGCATCGGGCTCCCTGCTTGGTGAGCCTGCTTCTCTCTCTCCCTCTGCTGCTCCCCCTGCTTGTGCTCTCTCTCTCTCTCTCTGTCAAATAAATAAATAAAATCTTTAAAAAAAATGATGGAAATTGAGAGGCTACATCTTTTTACCCAAGGACAAGAGGATATTTGAAAAAACTGGTTGAACTTCTTTAATGGAGATTGTAAAATAATGGGCAAGTGCTGGGTAGAAGATATCTGGGAGTAGTGGGGACTGCAGTGGAAATGAAAGTTTGTTCCCACCTAAATGGGGGGAAGCCCCCACTCAGCCCATATGGGAATGTGGACTGAGTTGTCAGATGTTCTTGTTTTTTTGTGAGGATCCTAAAATGAATATTTTTATGTGAAACCTGATATTCAAAACAACTTGTAGGCCAAGTGCAACTGAGAGTCTCTAGTTCATGATTCTAGGTTTAAGACAAAAATCTTCACCCAAACACAAAAAAGTCAAAAATAGAACAAATTAAACTGAAAAAAAAATCTTTCTTAGACTTTTTTCTTTTTTAAGTAATCTCTACATTCAACGTGAGGCTCAAACTTACAACCCCGAGATCAAGAGTTGCATGCTCTACCAACTGAGCCAACTAGGTCCCCCTCTAGTAACCACATTTTTTAAAAGATTTTTAAAAGAAGTTAAAATTAATTTTAATATTATATTTTATTTAACTCAATGCATTCAAAGTATCATTTTAACATATAATCAACATTTTAAAATGTTAAGATATTTTATATTATCTTACATCTGTGAAATCTTCAAAATCTAGTGTTTTATATTTACAGCATATCTCAATTCAGACTAGCCATATTCAAGTGGGTAATAACCATAAGTGGATGGTGGTCGCCATGTTAGACAGCGCAGCTATAGAAGTTTGTTGCTCTTTTTGCAAATATTATTATTTATTTTTATTGGAAATATCAAATTTAATGATTCCTAACTAAGAAATTGGAAATTATCTCAGAGAGGTTTTTTTTTTCAGTTTTAAGATATCCATCATTTATTCTTAGAATATTAAGCATATTTACATGACTTTTTTGGGGCAATAATGACAGTTTGGCTTTTACTCAATGCTCAAAGTGACCACTTCTAAAACAAATGGTTAAGTTCATCAGTTGAGTTATTTTATGAAACCCATCCATGCAATAGTGAGAAAAAAATCACTTAATGTCTTGGTATTATGCATTCAATATTTGGGTAACTGATTTTTAAATTTTGGGGTTTGATTTTTTAGTATAAATGTAAAGCATACTCGTTGTTCTTTGAAAATCAGACAATATAAAGTAAATAAAGTAACAAATTTTTAATCTCCTCATTCCTATCTCTGCTACTCTACCACCACTTCCCCTCTCAGTCTCCAAAAATAACCACTGTTAAATCTTTGGTACATATTCTTCCAGAATCTCCTATGCCTGTTTGCATGTGAATATAGAGAAAATTTTTTAGGGACTGTTTTGTTTTCACAGTTTTAGGACATCCTGTCTCCACTCCACAGTCTACCATAGATGACATTTTTACCTACACATCAGAACACATAGATTTGCCTTTTTTCTTTAATGGCTCCAATGTCTGTAGTAGGTCCATAGGGCCATTTATTCAATCTTCTATTGATGAACATGTAGGATGCCACTAGTTTTTGCTACTACAAATAAACCTACATTATTATGTGGGTATTTCAATAAAGTAGGTTCCCAGAGGTGGACTGCTGGTTCTGACATCACAATTTCAAACGCTGGTGAATATTGCCAAATCGCCCTCCAGAGACCTTACACTGATTTATACTCATATTAACTGCATCTGAGAGGACATTTTGATTAAAATGTAGTCTTTCCAATGTGGCAGGGCCCAGAGCACTAGACAACTTCTAAGACCAATCCTGAGAAGTTACAAAGGAGAGTAAAAGCAAACCAAATGATTATTTCAAAGCTATGTGATAGGAGATACCAGCCTGGGGCAGCAGCCTACATGAAAAGCAAATGAAAAAAGGGGATCATGTACTTGAGTCTGTCGCCTCTTTAGAGACACTTTGTTCCAGCCTGACTTCTGGATGAGCAGACTTCTCTGTGGAAACACTCTGTCTCTAGGTGCCCTGTGTACACTTCCTCATGACATAATTCTTGCTAACCCTTCAGTAAAGTGACACCTTCTTTCAAAAAGACAGAAGGTCCAATAAGGAGATTTGCTTGAGCAAGGAGGAAAAGTCTCCACTTCATCTTCCCCTACGTGCAAAGGCCTCCCAAACCCTGGTAAATCTGGGGTGGCCAGAATTCGTGGAAACTCTTCAAAAAATGGTCAGCTTGCTACACTCATTCATTTTCAAAAGGATTCAGTTTAAAAATGACTTCAGGTCACCAAGGTATATTGTCTTGCCCTGTTCTATGTGTTTATCCCTCCCAAACTTGGAATAAGACCCAGAATCCCCGCTTACCAAGTTTTCAGAGGGCTTACAAGTTGCTAGGTGAAGTAAGCATGCAGCCAGATAGAGATAAGATGCAAAAACAGTTTAATAATTGGCCAAAAGCCAATAGAATGCAAGTCAATACATTTAAGTTACAATTTGGGGTGGAAATCAGCTTTAGGGCCACTGATGGAAAGGACCTGGCTGACTGAATGGAGGGTTGACCTAAAAAAATCTCTGGGGGCAGCAAATAGGTGACCCACAGGCTGAATACAACCTGCAGATCACATGGTTAAATGCACGAGGATTCTTAGAAATTTGAAGTTCAGGATCGTTTGATCGGCCCAGCCCCCTACAATTTGCCACAGTTCCCACCCCTTCCTGCTGCATCCCACAGCTTCTCACAGTCGCCTGCCTGGTGCCTACGGGCATTCAGGTTGGCTATCTCCGACTTAGTGCTTTCAGTCCATTGCTACCTCAAGAGGACTCGACTGTTGTTATGATTCCCTAAATAGGATTATGCAATCTCAGGCATGTTCAATAAAAGGAGAATGTTGGGAACAGTAAAGATGGTGTTTCCGACCAGATTTTGCCCTGCTCCGTCTTTTCAGCTTTTCAGAGGATCATTTACAAATGTCCAGGGAGTGACCGTATGGATGTGACTCCAAGCCATACCTGGGGCAGGACAGTTGAAAAGAAGATGTTATCAGGGACTCTTGCATTGGTTCCTTTCTCTCTAGCTTCCAGCAACCCCTACTCCATTAAACTACCGCAGTCTCACGCCTGAACCACTGCCACAGCCTGACTGCCTAGGCTCGTGTGTCCTGCTCTCTCCTCACCCAGCCCCAGACTCCGCTCATGTCAGCATTGTACCTCCCAGCTCTTTCCTGAATCTACACCCTCTTATCTCAGTCTGCTCCAATGTGCCATCATTTCCAGCCTGGACCAATTGCCTGCCCAGTGGCTTCTTGACAACCATACTCTGTCCTCTCCAATGCATTTCCCAGCCTGCACACAGCAATCTCTTCAAACATAAGCATAGGGGCGCCTGGGTGGCTCAGATGGTTAAGCGTCTGCCTTTTGCTCAGGTCATGATCTCCAGGTCTTGGGATGGAGCCCAATGTTGGGCTCCCAGCTCAGCAGGGAGTCTGCTTCTCCCTCTCCCTCTGCCCCTTCCCCCCGCTTGTACTCTCTCTCTCTCTCTCTCAAATGAATAAATAAAATCCTTAACAAATAAATAAAACACAAGCATAATGTTGCCTTCCCTTGTCACCGATGCCCCCACCACACTGGTCTCCTCTCTGCCCTCAAACACCGCCTGGTCCCCGCCCATCTGAGAACCTTTGCTCTGGGAGTTTTCCACCTTTGGCATACTTTTCCTCCGAGGATTCACCCTAGTTTGCCTCCTTCTCAACGTGAAATGTCTCACCTCAATGTCACCTCTCTGAGACGTCTTCTTGATTGCCGTGGCAGAAACTCGCACTTCCCCTTGCTTTCTACGGCCTTTTCCTAGATTTTCACAGCCTTCTTTTTCAGTGCTGGCAATGCTTCATCTATTTGGTAACATGTTTGGTGTCTAGCTCCTCCACTGGGATGTAATTCCTGGGCAGAGATTCTAGTTGTTTTGTTCAAGGCTGACTCCCCATTGCACAGAACACATACGTACCGCCTAGCTCCTTAAAAGCCCTTATATAAGTCAGAGACATAAAGGCAGAATGGTGATTTCCAGAGGCTGGGGGCAGGGTGGGGGAAGGCGGGGAGGCAGGAACGGGGAGTTATTGTTTCATGGGTTCGGAGTTTCTGTGTTGCAAGATGAAAAGTTTCTGGAGACGGTGGCGATTTTGCACAGCACTGTGAATATGCGTAACGCCCCTGAGCTGTACCCTTAAAACCAGTTAAGATGGTGAATTTTATATTATGTATATTTTCCCACAATTAAATTTTTGTTCAAATGCTTTTTTAAAAACGCTTAACACCTCTCCATTGCTCTGTAGATCAAGACCAAAATTCTTACTTTGTTCTGTAGGATCGGCAGGTTTGGCCATATGTTTGCTGCAGCCGCTCTACCTCATATATTTTCAAAGACATCAGGCTTCTTCCTCCTCAGGTGCCTGCTGATTCATCTACCTGGGACGGTCAGATCTTCACACGACTGTTTCCTTGTTCAGTTCTAAGGCTCAGTGACTCATTAGCTGCCTGCCTTCCCCGACTCCTCATCTCATGTGGAGGCTCACACCCCTACCCCCCCTTTTCTATCGTCCTCATAGCACTTACTACCAGCTGAAGTTAGTTGATTTGGTTTCTTATCTGTTGCTGGCCTCACCCGCAGCACTGTCAGTTATATTAGTTCAGAGATTCTGGGTGTGTTGTTTCCCAGTATCCCAGGCATCTAGAATAGCACCGGCGCCCGTCGGCATTCAAGTAATTGTCAGATAGCTGAATGAATAAAGCGTTCTTGGGAGGCAGTGGTTACTATTCTATTTTACAGATGAGAAAATGGAGGTCCAGGGAGGTTTTGTCACCTGCTCAAGGACCCACATCCTGTAAGGGACAGAGCTAGAATAAAAAAAAATAATAAAATAAATTAAAAAAAAAAAACAGATTTGGCTCAAATTGGTTGTCTGTGCCCTAGCTCTTCTTCTCTATTCCACTTGCTAGCTCCGTCATCTGCTCCAGGACGCCTTGGAGAAACTGTGCCATTTGTCACAGAAGCCAAAGCAGCAAATGGTTCTGCCTGTTATGCGTGCGCGCACACACGCACACACGTACGCTCATGGACATGTACAAACACCAGACACATACTTACACAGATAAAAATCAGCTCTCTTTTCCTAATGTAGAATAATCTCATTCATCCAGATATTTAACAAAATACAACAGAATTAAGACAACTATTCCAGCGATCAATTGAAACAAAAAGGCTCATGGTTAAAGAAAATGCTCATTCATTTATTTGTTCATTCAAGTCCCTGTTATTTATTGTGCTCTGGGAATGCCAACAGCTGAGGAAAAACAGACCATGTAGAACCACAAGCCCTTTGGGCTAAAGCACATCACGTATGCTGCATTTCATTGTTTCTCAAAGGACCACCTGCACCCAGTCTCCAATGGTTTGGGTATTAGTAACCCTAGTTTACAGATGAGAAAACAAGCACAGATAGGGTAAACGAATTGACAGGGGGGCTAGAACAAGAACCCTCTTAATCCCTCAATGTAATAAACTTAATTCTTGACCACTTTTAAGCTCTTTGTCACAGTGCTGGAACATACAAGACCCTCACTACTCCAGGTGTGGTCTGTGGACCAGCATCATCAGCATCACCTGGGAGTTTATTAGAAATGCAAATTCTTGGATCCAACGCCAGACCTACTATGTCAAAATCAGCATTTTAATAAAATCCTCAGGTAGTCATGTGCACATGAAAGTTTGAGAAGTATGCTTCAGATCACTGATGAGTACAAACACAAAAAGCAAGGTAATCCTAGTATCTTTCTCCCACAATTTTCTAGAATTTTCTTTCTTAGTATGCAGTTACTTCTGTCTGAAAACCTCAAAACGCCATTGAGCGTGATGGGAATAAATCCTAGTGTCTACTGCCACCTTGTGGTGAGAAGTATTTGCAGGCAGAATTTGCTCTTCGGGAAATGGGGAAATGTTCGAAGGGAAGGACGGACCAGGCACTCAACTTTTTCAGCCATGAGAGACCGCTATAAAATTCTGTGATATAATAAAATAGCCTTGGGCTGTACTACAAGATGGCCAAATAACAACTGGGCTTTTTAATATGTGTCCCCTGGGGCCGAGAGAGTATTTATCAGCTCTAGCTGAGAGATGTAAAAAAAAGCTGGGATCATTGGTATTCCTCCGGGTCTTTCCTCTTTGGTATTCAAACATGCACATCTGAATGTGATAATCAATTGGTGTGTGATTATTTTATTACCAACCCAAAAGGTAATGATTAGAAAATCAGGTTACCTTTTCTGCATTGGCCTTGCCCAGGAATCTAGAACACGTGTTCCACGAATTGAACTGGAATTTCCCACCATTCTGTCAAATGCATCATTCCCAACCTCTGTGAAGTTGGTAAACAGGGCCAGTCCCACAAATGATGTCTCTCACACCTTCAAGGGAATAAGAAAGCGATTCCAAAAATTTCCTACGTACTTTCCCCAAAACAGCCCAGAAGTTAAAAGTGCCTCTGGCCCTCAATGATTTGTTTTTGTAGTTTGGGAGTTCAAGAGCTGAAGAAATCCAAAGCAGCTACTACAGGTGGACTTGATAGCGATGGACCAGCCTCAGCTGTATCTTCCAGAGTCTTCTAAGGGTGCCTGTGGAAGAGTTGGTCAGTACCGAAGACTCCAGCAACCCAGAAAGAAAAATGGCCCGTTCAAAAGGAAGGGGATTGAAAGGTAGGCCGATGGGATTCGTTTTCTTTTCTGTTGAGTGAGATTCTTTGGATTTTGCATTACACAATATTCATTGTGATGATTAGAAAAGGGAGCATCTCTTTTTCAGCATTGCCTTTAGAAATGAACACTCTGGATTGGGGGGCGGGGGAGGCACCGCATTTCTACATAGGTCAGGAAGCCTACTGCCACAACGGACGCCTGATTTTATGAGTGTAATCGTAATGGGGAAAACCTTTCCTTTCCACCTGAATTTGAGTTTTAATGTGGCATGTGAGGCAAAAATAAGCACAGTCTCAGAATTTTAGATATCACGTGTCCCGTGCAAGTACTATGATTTTGAAAATTCAATAGTATATTCTTTGAGATGAGTCCATTATCAATGCTTTCTGTTCTCTTGCCCAGCAATATGCACTGAAATATGTACTAATTGTATTTCACGCTGTGCATGCTCTTTAATGTAATGTTAAAACTGTCTTATACCTGGTATTTCCTGTCAAAGGAAAAACCGTAAAGACAGGCAATGAAATACTCCAAACATGGGGCGCCTGGGTGGCTCAGTCGTTAAGCGTCTGCCTTCGGCTCAGGTCATGATCCCAGGGTCCTGGGATTGAGCCCCATGTCTGGCTCCTGGCTCGGTGGGGAACCTGCTTCTCCCTCTCCCTCTGTCTCTCCCCTGCTCATGCTCTCTCTCTCTCTCTGTATCTCTCTGTCTCAAATGAATAAATAAAATCTTTAAAAAAAAAAAAAAAGAAATACTCCAAACATAATACATTTTAATTTGGAAAATCAACAAGATGATTTATTTTCCAATTTCTTTTGGCTTCTTTCTTACCAGGTTCATGAGCAATAGCTCAGACATGTAAAAATGAGGTATTTTGATGAGGCCTGAATCCTCCAACACCAAACTTCTGAACTTCCACGGACAAAATGAAATATTGCAGAGATTTCCACTTTCAATAATAAAAAGAGTTTAAAGGGGGAAGCAACTCTACAAAGTACATCCATTACCAATCAAGATATTTGAAAACTTAAGAAGGGAAGGGTTCTTTTCAAAACAGAAATTGCAACAGTTCTATTCCAAGGCCCTGGAGCAAAATCACCTTAGTTATGTTTTAATAGATTGGGAATGAGGGTGGAGGGGATGCAGTGGGAGATGCATTCTAGAGATTCAGAATACTTAGAGCTGGGCTTTTAACCTGAGGGATTACGTGGATGGCCTTTGGGGTTCTTGAGCCTCCTGAAGTTGTATTTTCATTGTTTTGGGGGTGTGTGTGTGTATGTGTGTGTGTGTGTGTGTATTTATGGTAGTAGAAATTGATGGCTTTATTAAATGATTCTCACAGGGCTCTAATGAAGATTAATCCTAGCCCATAAATGGTCTTTGGGCAAATTAGAAAATGGCACTCCTGGGGCGCTTGGGTGGCTCAGTCGTTAAGCATCTGCCTTCGGCTCAGGTCATGATCCCAGGGTCCTGGGATCGAGCCCCGCATCGGGCTCCCTGCTCAGCAGGAAGCCTGCTTCTCCCTCTCCCTCTCCCCCTCCCCCTGCTTGTGTTCCCTCTCTTGCTGTCTTTCTCTCTGTCAAATAAATAAAATCTTTTTAAAAAAATTAAAAAAAAAAAGAAAATGGCACTCCATCCTCAAGACACTTTACTGCCATCTGCCAGAAAGTTATAGTTACTTAGAGCCTATGATGACTAAATGGAATAGCACCCCTAGAGTTTCTGTGTGTGTGTGTAACTGGTGGACAGCCTATGTTCAGTCCCGAAAGGGATAGCTGGCTAGCCCACAGGCTCCCCCCTCCTTCTTTCGACCTCCTGCTTGAGTTCCCTCCTTGCCTTTTACTTTTTTCCTTCACTCATCTGATCCACATATTAATAAAAGCTATTATTTATTAGGTTCTAAGCCCATGAATTATTTCTTTTTTATGCCCACATTTCTGAAAACAGTATACCCATTTTCAAATGAGAAAACCTAAGCTTAAAGAGGTTAAATAACATGCCCAAGATCACACAGCTAGGAAGTGTGGTGCTGGGTTGAACAAGACCATTGAAGTCCAGTGCCTGGGCTCTTCTGAACTACTTCCCATGTATAATTATAGAAAAGTTGAATGATTTAGCTCCAGTTTAGAACAGTATTTTCTTGGAGGATGGTCTATGTGCTATTGGTAGTACTTGAGATATTTTAGGTAGTATATGAAGAATATTTTTTAATAGTTATGAGTTTATTTTAATCTGTCTTAGAAATATATGTTACATTTACTGCAAACATAATATAACATAACATAATAGAAAACCTGGGATTTCATCCAGAGAAAAGAAGATCTATGTTCCTACAAATACCTGTACACAAATGTTTATGTGTGTGTTCATATTAGCCCCAAACTGGAAACAATCCAAATGTCTTTCAATGAGTGAATGATTAGACAGTGTGGTAATCAGTATCATGGAATATTACTCTGCAACAAAAAAGAAAAATTGATACATACGATAATCTGGATTAATTTCCAGAGATTCATGCTGCGTGAAAAAAAAGTAAATCCCAGAAAGTTATATACTGTATGATTCCATTTAGATAACATTTTTGAAAGGACAAAATTATACAAATGAAGGACAGCTTAAGGAGGTGATGGGGTGAGTGGGTGCAGCCATAACCCATGAAGGATCCTGGTGCTGATGGAAATGTTCTGTATCTTGAAAGTATCAATATTGTGATAAATTACACTTTTGCACGAGGTTACCATTGGAGGAACTGGGCAAATCTCCCTGTATTATTTCTTACAGCTGCCTGTGAAACTACAATTACCTCAAAATAAAAGGTTTAATTTTTTAAACCCCTGGGATTTTTTTGGATATTATTGCTTTGGATGACACTAAAAACAATAGCTAATTGAGGAAGAGTATTAGCTAAATAATGGTATCATGGTATAGATGATGTTTCTTATAGAATGGTGAGTAACACAGACACTGGGATCAGATCACCTGTACTAAGTTATTTAATCTTTCAAGGCTTTAATCTCTTCATTTGTAAAACAGATGACAGGACGAGGGGTAAATTACATAAAACACAAGGAAGAACTTAGAAGAGTGCTTAGTGCATAGAACGCTATTAAGAAACATTATCTGTTATTTCTTTTTTTAGATGTTTGTTTAGAGTGTGTGAGTGGGGGGAGGGGCAGAGGGAGAGGGAGAGAGAGAATCTCAAGCAGACTCCTGCTGAGTGTGGAGCCTGACACGGGGCTCCATCCAATGACCCTGAGATCATGACCTGAGCCAAAATCAAGAGTCAGATGCTCAACCAACTGAGCCACCCAGACGCCCTCATTATCTGTTTGTATTACTAAAATAGGCCCAAATGATGAAGATGGTGTATGACTATTTGGAATCTTAGAAATAAGAGTTTAGAGTTATTCTCTCTAAATGAGTGTTTTATGTACATGCATCATTTATGGGGCCTTGGAGACTACAGACCTTATTAACTACCCTAGCCGTCGCTCATCTTTCATCACTGTAGACTGGAAGCTACCAAACCCAGTAAAAACTACATCCAACCATCATTGAAAGGAGGTTACCAATTTGTCAATATGTGTTCTAACAGTCAGAGACCTGGATTAAAATCTGCATTCTATGCTCTCTGTGTTTCAGTTTAGTCATTAGTGAAGTGAAGATGATAGTGTAACCTACCTCTTACGGAGCTATGAGGATAAAATGAAGTAGTGGTCAGAACGCGCATAACTACTGATTTGGTTCTTGGTGTTCATTTTTATTTTTTTGGAATTGGATCATTTGTTCGCAATTCAAGTTTGGATTTTGATGATTTAAATTTCTTGTTTTTGACTTTTCAATTTCCTTAACACAAATTCTTTTTTATATTGTTTAGGTGGCATAGAGCTGTGTCCACCAACTTGGTAAAACAAAACGTATTGGTCCCCAAAGATGAATCGTCTGCTGACAGTGACACGGAATTTCATGAAAGCCAGCAAAACCAAAAAAAAACTGTGATGAAGAAAGTGAAGACTGTTTTGGGAAGGATGCTGTCCTACAAATGGAGAAGCAAGTCGGCAAGTGTCAGCAGAGGGGCCTCCACTAACCATAAGGAAACCTTCCTTTCCAACCCACAGAGCCTTCTTCCTAGAATTGTCAAGGAGCTTCCAGCCCCCAGGTTATTTACCAAACCAAGAATGAGAAAGCTGTCACAGAATGGTAATCAAAGGCAATTTACGGCTAAGTGTCAAGGCCAAGAGGAATAGTGAAGTTAAGATGGCTTTCCTTGCTACCCCAAACTGTGGCTTCTCCTGGGAGCTTGTCTGAAATGCAGAATCTCAGGCCCCGCCTGGGTCTACTGAGTCAGAATCTGCATTGTAGAAAGAGCCCCGGGTGACTTGCCTGTACATACATTTTGGAAAGCTCTGAATTACATTGTCTTTGAGGTCCCTCCCAGTGCAGTTGGTGGCCTAACTGTTCTAAAGTCACTTTTTATTTAAATATGCATATACACATATATATATATATATATATATATATACACATTAAAAAATTAAAATAAGGTGGGCTTTTTCTTTTATTTTGTTTCTGGAAAAAGTAGTAATACAGCCCTTCAAATAGCTATTTCCAACAGTGGAGAGTGTAGGGAGAATTCTATGAATAAAATTTATGATTGGCAAGTCAGAACAGACGTTTTATTTTATTGTATCTACTTCCTATGTACCTTGTGGAAGAATCAGCATTTGAAATGTTAACTTGAAGTCTTTTTTGCAATGTAGTAATGCTGTTGTAGGGCGGGGCAGGGAGGGTCCTATGAGTTATGACTAACAATACCACTAATATTCACATTCTTCTCTGTAGCTTTTCTAAGTTAATAGACTTGATTTTTTTAGAGCAGTTTTAGGTTTACTAGAAAAATTGAATGGAAGATACAGAGATTAACTTTCCATATACCCTCTCTCCTTACCCCACCCACCCCTATTAACATCTTGCCCTAATATGACAAACCCATCATGTTATGTCCTATACCCACCATTACAGTGTCATACAGGACAAATTCACTGCCCTAAATATCCTGTGTAGCTTCTTAATGTCCTTTATAGAAGAGCATCCAGAAACCTATATGGCCCTTCCAGTACATGTAGGGAATCCACACACAATCCCACATTTCACACAAAGATAAGGCTGCGTACCTGATAAGTACTTTTCCTCATCTGTGTGCATTGGCTTATTTTCATCTTAGTTGGAATAACCAATCTCTATACCAAGATTTCTTCGGAAAATCTGTCTTTCAGGACACAGCTCTAACATTATTACGCTCTCAGACGTGGCCCAATGATAGTGGCTCTTCCCCGTTGACCCTCGCAACATTTTTAACAAATATTTGCTAAATACTTATTATGTGTTTGCCAAACTATTAGGGATAGAATAGCAGATAAAGCAGACATGGTCCCTGCCCTCACAAAGTCCTAGCATAGAGGGGCGTCCCAACATTAGGCAGATAATTACATCTGACATGAAGTATCAGCACAGGGCCTTGTGGAAACCCATCACAGGTGCTCTAACTTTAGGGGAAGGGGCTCCAGAGAGGCCTCCCTGAGGAAGGGACAACTCAGTTGAGATTTGAAGGACAACTGGAGTCAGACAAGGAAAGAGTGGGAAGAGTTTTCCAGGAGGAAGGGAGAGCATATTCACATCGCAATATAAAGAGAACACAGGGTATAATAAGGAAATGAAAGTAATTCAGCCAGGGAAAGGCTGGTGAATAAGGTGGTCAGGATGTTGTAAGTCACATTAACAATTTTTAACTTTCTCCTAAGAATATTTAATTTTTTGCTAAGAAAGCATCACATACTTTCAAGCTGGGGATTTATATAATCTGATTTGCATTTTTGAAAGATAGCTCAGGCTGCAGAGCAGAGACTGGTTGGGAGGAGGGCCATTGCGGATGCAGGAAGAACAATAAGAAGCTCCTACATTCATTCAGGCAAGGAAGGATAGTGTCTTAGTTAGTTGCGGCAGTCGGGATGGGGAGGTAAAGGGAGAAGCATTCATAGGTAGAAGTTGTAAGATTTGGGGAAGAGCTGGATAGTAGAGGGCAGGGAGAGGGAAGAGTCCCTGGGTTGAGCACCTGCTCTGAGGACAGAGCCCCCATTCACTGATTAGGAGCCACCACTTCTAGCAAAGTCCTTATTATGGACCCCAAGCAAGACAAGATGGTTGTATGTGTGAGCACAGCAGGAAGGCACTGAAACAAGAGTCAATGCTCCTGTCAATCCTTTTGACAATGTGAAATAAAAGCCTCGTTTCCTGCCCACTTTTTTTTTAATGAAAAGGAGAATAACCTCAAATTTAATGCCTTCTGCAGGCAATAACATGGTTTTGTTTTTACCATATTAATTTTAATGCTTACTTATGACACTGGTTTTTGATTTATGCTGATGTCTTAAAGTTACATTTATAAAAGCATTTATAGTGTTAAGACTTGAACTGATAGAAAGAAAAATACTAAGGAGGCCGGGGTTCACATGGCCCCTGGAAAATGAGAAAAACGACGAATGTGGTAATGTGATGGCAGAGCCTTGAGCCACATGGCTGGAGAATGAGTCACTTTAAACATTTCTTCAATCAATAACAAGTACTCAAGGGATCATCTTACACAACAGAAGGTTACTTTTTCTAATTCCACAATAGTTAAAGGAAAAAGTAACAAAGGGCAAAACTGAAGTCTCAGAGATGTAACCACCTTCGCCAGAACAGGTTGGTGACCACTGAGGTCATGACCACAAGAAAAGGCAAATGTGTGCAGGAACAAGTATAAGATTAGAAAAAGCAAACCCATTTTTTATCTTTAACCCCAAGGAAAAAAGCTACTGAGGTAGCATGGGATGTGGTCTTTTCTGAATACTGTCTAATAAGAAAGTTTATCGTTGTGGGGTACCTGGGTGGCTCCGTCCATTAAGCGTCTGCCTTTGGCTCAGGTCATGATCCCAGGGTCCTGGGATCCAGCCCTGCTCAGCGGGGAACCTGCTTCTCCCTGTCCCTCTGCCCCTCCCCCCATGCTCTCTCTCTATCTCCCTCAAATAAATAAATAAAATCTTAAAAAAAAAAAAAAAAAGTTTATCATTGAGATCCTTACAGGTTCTCTCCCCCCTCCCTTCTCTCTAAGCGACTATACAACTTGATGTTGTAGAAGCAGAGACAGAGGCGATAACCCAAGGAAATACACTGCTCCGGGCCAGGAGAACCACCAAGCGGTTATCTGTGACGTCCCTTCCTTCAGGACTGCAAAAGGTACAACGCTAAAACAAACTCGCCTCTAAAGACTTATATACAAGTTGATGTTTAGGGGTATAGTAAAGGCCAAGTTCTCATAATAAAGCCTTCATGTCTGCTGCTTGCATCCTTCTGTCCAAGACTTGAGGACACAGCAAGCGGGCTTTCCGGGTCTGATTCCTCTACTTCTGAGCTCAGATGGTTCTACTTTTACTATCGTCAGGGCAACAGTGGAGTTCTGAGCTTTATACTGACTCTTCAACTATTCAACTATCAAGTTACAACTATATTAGCATCAGGTCAATCACGCATGCTGCTTGGAGAGAAATTCTAGACCAGCACTGCCTAGTAGAACTTTGAGGATGCAAGTATACACTATCCAATATAGTAGCCATTAAACACACGTGACTTTTTTTTTTTTTAAAGATTTATTTATTTATTTATTTGAGAGAGAGCACAAGTGGGAGGGGCAGAGGGAGAGGGAAAGAGAATCTCAAGCAGACTCTGTGCTGTGCACAAAGCCCCACGCAGGGCTCGATTCATGACCCTAAGATCACGACATGAGCCAAAACCGAGAGTCAGATACTTAACTGACTGCGGCACCCAGGCACCCCAAATGTGACTTTTGAACCTGAAATGTGGCCAGTGCAATTAAAAAGTTGGATTTTTACTTCATTGTAATTGAAATTAAAAGATAGTCACATGTAAAGACAGTGTGGCAGTAGAAAATCCAAGAGCGTCCAAACCAAAGCCTGTCCTTATCTGTGCATATGTAAACTTCAGCCTAAATTGCCCAAACTATTTTTTTAAATCACCTGAACTTTTTCTATTTTTGAATACAACAAATGGCTCTGAAGCTGACTTTGTTCCAATTTTAAGTACTTTGGAAATATCAACTCAGATAAAAATTACAATAGTCCTATAAGGTAGGTAGCAATAAGGGTATCTGGCTGGCTCAGTCGGAAGAGCATGGGACTTTTGACCTTGGGTTTATAAATTTGAGCCCCACATTGGGGGGTAGAGATTATGTAAAAATAAAATCTTTTTAAAAAAAGAAAAAAAAGGTAGGTAGCAATACTATCTTATTTTAGGGATGGTACTGAGAGGTTACCTTATTTTAGGGATGGTACTGAGAGGTTAAATACTTTGCTTAGATAAGTGGGAGAGATAGGTTTCAGACCCAGGAAGATCTGGCTCTAGAGTCCTTACTCTTAATTACTTTGCTAAATACTAATTGTACTGTCCAAAATGGTAGCCACTAGGTATATGTGACTATTTAATTAAAATTAAAGTTCACTTCCTCAGTTGCACTAACTGCATTTTAAGTTGCTAGATAATGACATGTGGCTTGTGGCTGTTGTATTAGCAAGTAAGGAAAATTTCTGTTTTTGCAGAAAGTTCTATTGAACAGAGCTGCTCTAGAATATCATTGTCAGAAGGCACCAGTATTAGTTTTGAATTTTGCCTTTTGTGTGCCAGGTTCACATTTGCTGCATTCCTATTATGTCCAGGGCGATTTCTAGGTTTGGGGGCTCTAAGGGTGATCCAATAGACATAGTTCTGTTCTGTGAAATTTACAATCTAGTAAGGGGGATAGATATTAAACCGCAGCTCTGCAGAGCACTGAGGTAAGGATAACCTTTTGAATAAGTGGCACTGGGACAAGTAGATGTTCATATGGGAAAAAAGAAATTTGATCCCTATCTCACACCATATACAAAAATTCATTCCTATTGGGTTATAGATAAAGTGCGGAAAAGGTAAAACCTTAAAGCTTGTGGAGGATGATAGAAATGACTTCAGTATAGAGAAATACTTCTTAGGACACAAATATCACTGACCATAAAAGGAAAAAATGGATACATCTGGTTACAGTAGGATTGCTGTTCAGCAAAAGACTTTAAACGTTGTCAACTGGCTGCAAAAGGTCTTATTTAGGGGCGCCTGGGTGGCTCAGTCAGTTAAGCATCTGCCTTCGGCTCAGGTTATGATCTCAGGGTCCTGGGATCGAGTCCTGCATTGGGCTCCTTGCTGGGCGGGGAGCCTGCTTCTTCCTCTGCCTGCCGCTCCCCCTGCTTGTGCTCACTCTCTCTGGCAAGTAAATAAATAAAATCTTAAAAAAAAAAAGGGGGGGCGGGGTTTGTTTAGCTCTTGGAATGATCTCAGTTTGTCACATTTAAAAATGAGAATATTTGAAACAGATCTGGATTTTAAGCCTTCTTTTGAAAAATAGGATTTGGAAACATTAGGCCCACAATTCCGTGCAGAGGCTGCCCCTTGGCAGGAGGCACATTCTCTCCAGTTTACCACCAGCCACAACGGGTCCTGTTTTACACAACCTTCCTGGACCATCCAGGCATTTGACTCTACAATAGTGGTATTCAACAAGCACAGAAATAACTTAGGAATTACCACATGTGCTAAGTGTTCAGTAGGAAAAAGTACTGGGTTTTATGGGAAAGAAAAACGAGGAGTCCAACTATATATAGATAGATGGATTGGGGAGGGTCCTGCAAGTGACAGGTGAGCCTGGGCAAGTTGGCAGGGCAGAGTGGTGGGTCAGCAGACTCGTTTGTAAACTCAGACACAGGGTAGGTCGTAGATGTGGTCCCACATCCCACGTTGTGCCGGTTTCACAATAGTCTCAATGCGAGTTACTAAGCACAAGGGGAAGGAAGAGTAAACCCAGTAAGACTAAAAAGGGCCTATTAGCCAGGAGCCATGACTTAGGAATGATTTCCAATAGCAACACTATTAAGACAGGTGCTTAGAAGAAGCAAGCCAGGGAAGCAAGGAAAAGTTATCAGGCTTGGGGCGAAAAGAACCCAGAGCCTTCTTTTTATGTTTGGAGACATGTCTGCCATGAAAATAAGGAAACCTGCAGAAAAGAGACCAAATTAACAACTAGATCCAGTGATAATGAGCTTTCTGGGGCACTGGTCCTCAGCAGCCCCACACTCTCACTGTGCTCAGTGACTGCAATTTCTTCTTTTTCCCCTTGTGAGTGACCTGCTTTTTTCCTGACACTGTATAACATTCTTTCAGAACCAGACTATCTCATTTCTCTGCACCCTATAGATCTCTTCAAAGAGAGCTCTGGGCACAAAGGAGATACATGGGGCGTGGAGAATAATATGACTATGCTCTCCAACCCAGCGTTGTTATGTGACAAATGTTCAGTTTATAAGAGAATGTCCCAAGGGTGAGAATTCTTATTTAAGCACTGTCACAGAAATATTGTTGGTACTTCTTAATCTGATGTGTTTTTGCATTTTTATGATAGGTTCCGTATTCATCAAAAAAGAGATCACACTTTCCAGCACTTAAAAAAAAGAAGCGTGGCATGGAAAACATCCTCCGAAAATCAGATTTGACAGTAGGAAAACTTCAAATGCAGGTAGTGGACAAAGGCTTTTACTTTGTGTTTCAGAAGCATTGCAGAGGGCCGAGTTTAACTGAATGCACAGCCCTGCTAGACAGCATGGTTGTGGGAGGAAATTAATGATTAGATTAGCACGAAGAAATAATGTTAGTAGGGGGCATCCTGAGAGTGACTAAAGGATTGCTAAGGGCATCTAGGATGATGCTGTGTGCCTAATAAATATTAAGTGAATTCAATTAAAATGAAGGCATGCACAAAGGCTTCTTTTGGGAAGAAATGAGATTGTCTTTACCACTGGGTGGTAAATGCATGTTTTCTTGCTCTGTTTGCCATGACTTGAATTAGAATAATACTTTGGGATTTGCAAAACGTCCACCAATTCCTGAAGTTGTCTCTCAGGAAAAAACCACCATCCCTTTGGTTTTGACAAGGGTCGGGCCTGGTTAGTACTTGGATGGGAGACAAGGCTTTCCAAAATATGGCTACATTTCTTTGCATCTGTCTGTCATAGGTGGATGACCTCATAGAAACAGTGACAGATAAATCCATGAAGTTATTGGCCCAAAGACATGCTGAGCTTCAACAGTGTGAATTTCTAGGGGACGAAATTCTTCAGTCTTCGAAGCAGTTCCAGAGGATATCCAAGAGAACCATGAGGAAGTATAAATTGAAAAATGTATGTTTCCCATGTACCTGTTGCTGCTTCTGATTTAGTTCCTGACTGCCTAAGAGTTATTTTTATAGGAATTCTTATCTTTTGGTTCATAAACCTGAATACATCTCTCTAGTGAATTAATCAGTTGGGGAGATGGATATTTCTTAGAATATTCTGTCCAACAGTCCTTAAAAAAAATCCTTTTTTGAAAAAATGATTTTTAATTCTGACTCAATGTTAGCAAATTTTTGCTTCATAATTCTTACTAATATTGGAAAACAGAAACATTTATCAGGGCATAGCAATTCTGCAGAGAAATTTCTCCCAGGATTTGCCAGATGAAATTAGAGGAATCATTTAAAGGTATTATGACACTTTTAATATGACTACTACTGAGTTAAATTTAAACTTCCATATTTAAAGATAAGAATTCTCATTAAAATTACAAAAACGTAACATTGTTTAAGGTATGATTCATGTAAAGTGTCATGTTTCCGAACTAAAATAAATGGATAAGGATGGAACCTAACAAGTATTGAACATTAAATTCACTACTTAAGAAAATTACAAGTGATTCAGCCTTAGCTTCATTTTTAAGATCATGAAATCCTTTATGCAAGACCGACCATCTTTTTTTTTTTTTTTTTTTTAAGATTTTATTTTTTTGACAGAGAGAGATATAGTGAGAGAGGGAACACAAGCAGGGGGAGTGGCAGGCAGAGGGAAAAGGAGAAGCCGGCTCCCCAGTGAGCTGGGAGCCCGATGTGGGGCTCGATCCCAGGACCCTGAGATCATGACCTGAGCCGAAGGCAGACGCTTAACCGACTGAGCCACCCAGGTGCCCCAAGACCAACCATCTTAATAGTCTATTTTTCTGAGACAACTTTTTCTTTGTCAATATGTTTTTTCTACTGAAAATGACTCCTAAATAATGGAACAGTAGAAGAAAACATATCATCAAAACATTTAACAATCACACTGCTTAAGCATTACGGAGAGAGATCTAGAAGGCAATGCATATTGATTTAATTTGCATCTTGTAATTACCTCTTATACCACTGATTGTTAGGATCGGGCAACCTCTCCCCAAATGAGCACATACCACAAACATTTTGTACATAATTTCACAAGTTCACAGCCCTCATGAAGCCTATTCATGAACTCCATTTTCAAAGATGGTAACAATTTCCAGACGGACTCATTTTTTTCACGTACATCCTAGAAATGCCACTTTCTCACAATCTTCAACTTATTTTATAAATGAACCAGTCTTACCAGTTAAAAACTACCTAGAATACTAATGAGCACAAACATATCTGGCTTGAAAACATTTTATTAAACATTTTTGGATATCGCTTCCTACCTTTTAAGTTTAAGAATAAAAAAGACATTTCAATACAAACAAATTTATACTGAAGTTTTTTTCCTTTGTGTAAAGAAATAGGAATGAACTGTGCATTAGTATTTAAAATCAAAGTAGTCTACTGCCAAAACTTTAAATAGCTCAAGAGCACAACAAATTCTAAATGCACTAGGAGCATGTTGTTACTTCCGCCTTCTTGGGAAGGGTGAACCATTAGTCTGTTTATGGCTTAGGATCTGTTTCCATGGTGCTTTCTTGAGCTTCTTCTACCTCTGAGAGCTTTTCATCATCTGCAATTGAGAAAGAACCATAAAACTTTAGTCAAATTTGCTTAAATTATATGTTTATAAATACATGACAACATTTTTATCCTTTATGAGCCAATATGTCTAAAACAAAGATGGCAAAATGGCAGCCTATGACTGTCATCAGCCCACACAGTGTTTGGTTTTAAAAGTGCTGTTTTGGTTTTTGGTGTTTATTAGTTAAGTCAAAATGTAAAATTTATGTGATAGAATACATTAAAAAAAAATCTAGGTTTTAGGTTTTTCTTAAAAACAATAAGGAGGTCAGATAACATCGAAATTTCCAATGGGCTGATACAAATTAGTATTGACTAATACAAAGAGCAAGTCTCCAGTTCCCCAAAGCACCTTCCATTCATGGACTATGCAAATGTGCTTATGCACTAATTACTCCACTCACTTACTGCTGCCTGCCTGGGTCCTGAATTGTTACTTTATAGCAATAAACTATAATAAACCAAGAAGAATTCCAAATCTATCATCCCTGAATTTCTCTTAATGTGAACTATTGGACATGTATTTTAAATGATACATTTCTGCATATATGCAGAAAGCTGAACAGCATGAACACTTTTAACATCATCCTGCTATACTCCTGTTCTGAAACTGAAGGTGTACTCTCTCAATAAGATGTATTATTTTAGAAGGCACACCCCTGGATCACTTAAAAGTCTTGATAAAAATTCATTCTGTGACTATTTCTACTTACTTTCTAGCGTTTGCTGAAGTTCGTGGATGGTACTAAGGAGAACGTGAAACTGTTTCCGTCTCAATTCCAGCTGTGTTAATGAGAAAAAAATTAATACACATTGATCTATACACATATACATATCATAGAGACCAATGTATGTGTACAAATACCTTATCTTCAACACTTTCTTTAATATGTGAAAGATGTTCTAGTTCCTTTCCCAGAGACTCTAGTTCCCTGAAAATAATAAAACAGTGTTATAGCTTGCTAGTTGGGGGAACAGAAGTCACAATTAATACCTAACTTTTTAGTTACTAAAGAATTTAAAAATTAAAAAAAAGATAAGAAGTTATTACACTCCATTATGATGAAACTTTGAAGCTAGGGATGATCTCTTCTTAAATTCTAAGTATGTACTTTTTTAATTAAAATCAAATTTTCTAGATAATTTTTAAAACCTAAGAAAACACAGATAAAGAGAATATCACACCACAAGAATTGATAACTTTTAACATTTTATCATACTTATTTAACCAAAAAAAGTTTTCTTTTTTCCCCCTTGGTAAAAGAAATAAAACATTGCAGATTAACTTGAAATCCTCTTGGAACCTTATTGGCTATCCTCTATCTCAGACCTTTTTCCTCCTCTATTCCCCACTCAGGCAATCACTCTATCACTCCAATCCTTTTTCATACACATATTTGTCTCTTTAAATAATATACAGTATTAGTATATAATGGGGGGAGTTAACTTCTATAAATGTTATTCTGCATCTGTTAGAGAAACTTAGGAATAACTTAAAATTCATTATGTCTTCTGTTTTTCTTTTCACTGATTATGTTTTTCAGATCTGAGTTTTTATTTTTTTAAAGATTTTTATTTATTTATTTAAGAGACAGAGAGCGAGAGCACTAGCACAAGCTAGGGGAGGCAGAAGGAGAAGCAGACTCCCCACTGAGCAGGGAGCCCGACACTGGACTCGATCCCAGGACCCTAGGATCATGACCTGAGCTGAAGGCAGACACTTAACAGACTAAGCCACTCAGGCGCCCCTGAGATCTGAGTTTAACAAGTGTATATCTAAAAAAAAAAGTGTATATCTAGTTTGTTCTTTTAAACTGTTCATTTAGTATTCTACTATATATATAGTATACCATATTTTATCTATTTTCATTTGATATATATATAATATGCATTTAGTTTAGAACTAGAGACAGTAAGATCGGAGGAAGGAAAAACTCAATCAAGTGGTATTAGAATATGTAATCTGGAAGATCTGACCCCTCCTTCTGAAACACATTATGTACTCCCATAAAAATGGAATGCATAGGCTAGTATGTAAACATTTATATAGAAAGACTGGTTCCTTTCAAAGTAAACTCTAAACTTACTTTAATGTCTCATGCCGGTCTGGATGGTGCTGGATCACTTTCGCCAAAGCATCGTATTCTGAAAGATACAAAAATATTTACCAAATTAAGGTTTTTTTTGAACATGGATATGAGAAAAAAGGTATATCACCAGTCTCTCCTAATCACTTTCTCAGTGCATAAAGAAATGAAAACACTGAAGGATGGAAAGAGTACTGCCAATATCACTTGGTTCAACAATAACTACAATGATACATGATTTCAAAACTGTTCCAAACAAGGTCTTTTGCTCCCACTCTGTTTTTCCATTTACCTATCCCTGGGCAGGATATAAGAGGCCAGCATAGGAGAAGTGAACTTAAGCCATTCATTGATCATTAAGTGGACTGATTCTGAAGAGGATCTTATTCACTATTTGCCCAACAAAGAGAAGACCAGCGAGGTCAATATATCCTACCATTCATTTCAGATCTTAACAGTGGCAAATTACACTTCTCATTCTCATTCTAAAGGTAAAGATTTCAGAAATTGAGAAACAATTTAAAATTCAGAAATGATAAAATTCCTTCCTTCTTTTCCACTGAGGCCTCCAAGTTTCCCTGTTATTTCCTGTTAACCTTGAAATGATGAATGCCAGCATTCATTTAAAAGCCTCAACTAGGGGCTCATTGGGTGTCTGCCTTCAGCTCGGGTCCTGATCCCAGGATCCTGGGATGGAGCCTCGCATCGGGCTCCCTACCCAGTGGGAAGCCTCCCTCTCCCTCTGCCCCTGCTTGTGTTCCCTCTCTCGCTGTGTCTCTCTCTGTCACATAAATAAATAAAAATAAAATCTTTAAAAAAATGAATAAATAAAAGCCTCAACTAATTGAGAAAAACACTATGAAACCTTTTTAAATGATTTTAGAATTGATAATAATTATTATATAAGTTGGTATATCCCCTTTTGTAAATTGGTCACTGAACTTGACCACATGTATTTTTGAATGAGTTCAAAAACCAATTTTTTAAAATAAGGAGTTAAATATCTCAATTGGCTCATTGAAAAGTAAAATTTATTGTTTTGAAAATCAGCATTTTAAGTCAATAAAAGTGTGACTTTTAATAAAAATATTTTGGATTACAAAATAATACATGATCAGTCCAGGGGTGACAAAAGAAAAAAAAAAAGATCCCAAGCCATAAAAACCCACAGCCCCAAAATAACCATTAACATTTTCTATTTCCTTCTAGTTTTTTATATATAGGTCACAATTGTGATTATGCATTATATTTTTTATCTTCCTTTCTTTCAGTTTACATTATAGGAGGAACAATGCCCCGGCCATTAAAATTATTTTGAAATAGTTTTTATGGACTGCAACGAGGACATACCCTAATTAAAAAACAAAAGAGGAGTGCCTGACTGGCTCAGTCAGTTAAGCATCTGCCTTCAGCTCAGGTCATGATCCCAGGACCCCGGGATGGAGCCCCACATTGGGCTCCCTGATCAGTGGGGAGCCTGCTTCTCCCTCTCCCTCTGCTGCTCCCCCTGCTTGTAATCTCTCCCTCTCTCTGTCAAATAAATGAATAAAATCTTAAAAACAAAAAAACAAAAAAAACAAAAGAGAGTAGGACAAAGCTAAATTTTAAATGTTTGCTTGTTCTGTACTTAATAAAAACTCATGGGACTTAAATTATTTTCTTTTTCCTGGAAAGTAACTCCATGAAACAAACAAACAACCATTAAAACCTTAGGTCTAGTGTACTTGTGTGAACTGCCTTTGCTGATTAACCATAACATTACTTAGGGCAAAGGGGTCTGAAGACAGTAAAAAAAAAAATGAATACTTAAGAAATATTTGGATTAGGGGTGCCTGGGTGGCTCAGTCATTAAGCGTCTGCCTTTGGCTCAGGTCATGGTCCCAGGGTCCTGGGATCCAACCCCACATTGGGCTCCTTGCTCAGCAGGAAGCCTGCTTCTCCCTCTCCCACTCCCCCGTTTGTGTTCCTTCTCTCGCTGTGTCCCTCTCTGTCAAATAAATAAATAAATAATCGTTAAAAAAAAAATTTGTATTAAAAAAAAGAAATATTTGGATAATCAATACAATCCAGCAAAAATTTAAAAAAAGGTTTTTCAGCATAGCCTTCCTCCTCCACTATTTTAAAGAATAATATAGTTTTAAAGAATTAAGTTTAGCTCTTAATTCTTTTTAATAATTCAGATTGATTCTTGCTGAAGATTTTACCACACAGCATTAAAAGCTGCATGAAAATAGTATTCAGTAATAAAGCATTTGCACACTAAATCCCACAAAACCCTTACCTTGGCGGTTTTTTCGTATTCGCTTTGCTTGAAGAATTTGTTTTTTGCACTCAGCAATTTTTTCATGTGCTCCAGCAATGCTACATTCTATATGAAAAGGTTTTTTTTAAAGACAGTTGCAACAACATGTATAATTTTCATCCATTTTCAATTTTAAAATGTGTTTTTAAATTAAGTTCCATTGCTAATAAAATAGATGCTGGTGTTTAAAAAATAGCTACAACCCAAAATACTGTAATCATATCAGAATACATTTTTGTAGCTAACATTTACTATATTCTTTCTATTAACATTGTCATTGTTATTATTTTACCACTAACCAAAGAAAAATGCTAGTATATATTGTCTCCTTTAGACCATAAAAATTAAAATTTTACATGGACACATTAATTTAAGTTTCTTTACCTATTTCTTTGTAAATTTTTTCATAATTTTCCATTTCTCTGAGATTCATATCATATACAAGCAAAGTTTTGCCCATTGAAAATTCACACTGGGACAGTGTGCTCAGCATACGTTGGTACTGGCTGTATCTAATGGAAAAGAGAGAAACAGAATAAAGATTTTTGTGAAATACCAAAGTTGAACTATTATATATTACAGTGCAGGCAGAACTATCAAGTTCTGAGAGAATCATGTGCTTTATTTAAAATAATTTAGGAGCGCCTGGGTGGCTCAGTTGGTTAGGCAGCTGCCTTCGGCTCAGGTCATGATCCTGGAGTCCCTGGATCGAGTCCCGCATCGGGCTCCCTGCTCAGCGGGGAGTCTGCTTCTCCCTCTGACCCTCCCCCCTCTCATGTGCTCTCTCTCATTCTCTCTCTCTCAAATAAATAAATAAAATCTTTAAAAAAACAAATAAATAAAATAATTTAGAACATCTTTCTCTTATGTTTAATTTTTCCTAATGGGATGTACTTAGATTTATAAACTGCTTTAGTTATAAGTGCAAAGATGGGACTGCTGTTCTTATCAATATAAGCTTAATTCAAACAACTACTTGTTTAAATTTTGTTTAAAATACTTTTAAAAATGTTTTAATCAAGGGGTGCTTGGATGGCTCAGTTGGTTAAGCGTCTGCCTTCGGCTCAGGTCATGATCTCAGGGTCCTGGGATCCAGTCCCGTGTGGGGCTCTCTGCTCAGTGGTGAGTCTGCTCTCCCTCCCTCTCTCTCTCTCAAATAAATAAAATTAAAAAAAAAAGTCTTAAGATGGTTTTTTATCCTCACAACTTTATTTTCACAATTTTTTCACTCTTTACAATGATTTATGTGAAAAGCTAATTCAAATGAGCGAAATTTTTCTAAGGCAAAAAAAGTTATTAAATATATATAAAACCTTGCAATCCATAAAAACTTTTTATGAGCTTATTAAAGAAAGAAAATTGGGGCACCTGGCTGACTCAGTCGGTAGTGCAGGTGACTCTTGATCTCAGAGTCTTTGAGTTCAAGCCCCACACTGGGCCTAGAGCTTACTTAAAAAAAGGGTTGCTGGAGGGGAGGGTGGTGGGGGATGGAGTAACTAGGTGATGGACATTGGGGAGGGTATGTGGTGTAATGACCACTGGGTATTATATAAGACTGATGAATCACGGACTTGTACCCCTGAAACATAATATAGCTTATGTTAATTAATTGAATTTAAATTTTAAAAAAGAAAAAGTAATGCAATAAAGACTGACTCAAATATTTTATGTAAAAAAAAATTTTTTTTAAGAAAAAGAAAATTTCATTTAGATATTTTGTCTAACTAAATGCTAAAAGTGACCAAATTAATGAGCCAGAATTTAATCCTTATTTCTTACCACTACACCTTCTGCACATTTTAATAAACATAAAGCAGGCCTGTGAAAGAAATAAGGGCCAGAAAAATCTACACTTGATTAACCCAGAGTTGCCTCCATAGGACATCTGAAGGTGAGTGAAAATCTGAAATACTGACAGGGCTGTTGTATACACGGTCTAAACTTTGATCAGGACATCGGCGTAGAAACAACAGTGAGATGAAATACCCCTCTTCCTGGGACCCGGAGTTGCACCATTTAATGAAACTTTTCACGAGCAGATTGATTCTCCGATCATCTCCAGCGCCGTCTCCATCAATTAGGAGACGCTTCCGTATGACTTCATCTGGAGAGAAGAAGAACAACGTGAATTAAAACGATGGTCTGGCTCTTGCTGACTTTCAGGGACAAATAACCAATATCACAACTTATTCATTCATCCAAAAGAAAACCATTGAGACGCAAATATACTTCAAGCCACTAAACTGTATACTTACAATGGTTAAGATGGCAAGTTTTATGTTTTGTAGGCTTTACAACAACTTATGTATATATTTTTATGTCAATATAAAGACAGTTATTTAGTGACTATTGTGTGCAGGCATTGTATTAGGGGTCAGGGTTATCAATGCGCTCACGGAACTAGAATTCTACTCCTGGGGTGCTGAGTAGAAATAGTTTTCAGGTATCACCAAGGAAATAAGCCCATAGTTTTTGGAGAACTTTGTTTTGGAAAAACCTGTTCAGACGGAAGGAAGGCTGAAGTGTTCCTATCTCTGACTAGTGTGAGGTAGTGGTGAAAGGCACAGAAAGAAAAGATTTGAAAGTTGTAGTGGCAGATCGGGTGAAAAGAATGAGTGATGGGTCAGAGAACCGGGAATGGATTTGTCAAAAAAAAAAAAAAAAAGCAAAGTGTAATTTAGTTCTTACACCTGTAATGTTTCTTTCCCCATGAAGACTTTTTTTTCTTTTTTAACAAGTCTGTCTCACTTTTGCTTCAAGGGAAAGAAAAGGAAAATGAAATCAAAGAGTAATGATGAGTAATAAGTGGGGCTCCAATCTGCCTGCCTGGCCGTGCTCTTGCTGGACAATAATGCTGGATCATAACAAGAGAAAGGCAGATTGAAACCCAATAAAACATAATTTTTTAAAAAGATTTATTTATTTATTTGAGAGAGAGAGAGCTCACGCGCATGGGGGAAAGGAGAGAATCCCTAAGCAGACTCTCCACTGAGCAGCAAGCCCGAACAAGGGCTGGATCCCATGATCCATGAGATCATGACCTGAGCCAAAACCAAGAGTCCGAGGCTTAACCCACTGAGCCACCCAGGTACCCCAAACATAATTTTCATATCAGATTGGCAAAGATCAAAATACCCAATAGAAAGTGTTGGCAAGGATACTGAGAAATTGCACTTACATACACTGATGGAATGTAGACTGGTAGGCTCTTTCTGGGACAAATGGGCTATCACAAACAAGATTTCAAATGCATTTATCTTTTCGACCCCAGAACTCCAATTCAAGGAATTCATCCCATAGATACCATGTGCATCCATCCACAAAGATAAATGTAAAGAGATGTTCTTAGTGCTGTTTGTAGTAGAAAGACTGCAAACCTAAACATTACCAGTAAGAGACTGGCTAGATTATGAAACCTTCATCTAATATAATATGATGCAGCCAATAGTGTGTATGTATATACCAATGGCAAGAAATCTTTGGTACAAGAAGTGAAATGAAAACAAAACAGGGGCAAAGAAGCACAGAGTTTGCGGTCATTTGTGTAGAAAAGGGGGAGGCTTTGTGTATGTCTGTGTGTGTGCATTTATGTATGTATGTATTCAGAGACAATCTTTGGAAAGAACACAAGAAACTGGTAATAGTGGTTTCTTCTGGTGAGCGGGACTACAGAGGGGATGAGAAAAAATTTAATTTTCTATATCATTTCACATAATTGTTTGTTTTTCACCATGTTCGTGCATTATTTTTTAAAAATAAATTTTAAAGTGTGATTAATTCCTGGAGAGCCTGCACAATGAATCAACGGCAAAATCTTTAAACAACAGTTCCTGTGTGTAGGCAGAAGTATTTCTGAGCGCAGGTGCAGCGGACATAAACTTTGGAAGGCAGGTGGCTGCAGTTTTAAAATCTGTTCTGTGACAACATCGGATAAACATTTTTAGAATTGGGTTTTGTTCTCAGAGGCATGGCTTTGACAGGCAGCTCAAGTTATCAATTCATCAGATATTTTAATTTTACACTGTAAAATACAACCTAATGCTTTCAATTTTTGACCACCGGGGCGCCTGGGTGGCTCAGTCGTTAAGCGTCTGCCTTCGGCTCAGGTCATGATCTCCAGGTCCTGGGATCGAGCCCCGCATCAGGCTCCCTGCTCAGCGGGGAGTCTGCTTCTCCCTCTCCCTCTGCCTCTCCCCACTGCTCCTACTCTCTCTCTCTCTCTCTCTCTGTATCTCTCTGTCTCAAATGAATAAATTAAAAAAAAAAGAATTCTATCAATTTTTGACCACCAACACTATTATTTGAAGAGCCTGAGACAAAACAGTCCTCAAAGAGATTAAAATGCAGAAAATGAACTGATTTTATTTTTTATTACAAACATGCTTTAACTTTGTTAAAAGTAAACATCCAGCAGGTGAGCAGTCTGATGTTTGATGCTGTTCAATTCCTTTCCTTTCTTTTTGTTCAATTTCTTGTTTTCTTATCTCTGCTCTTCCAACCCCCCAACAAACCCCATCTTCCTCCCAGATACCTGGTCATTCTACTTTATTGAGGACCAGCGATAATAGGGAATAGAAAATTGGGAAATGAGTACCCTAATGGGGAAACTATTACCACAGCTCGTTTTTCAAGAGATTTTTAGAGTTTGGTGACTGACTAAAAATGGTTCAAGCACATTTTGTGATCATTCCAGCTGTAGAATTAAGATCTGTGTACTTTTATATATGCAATATCCCAATTTTAAAAGTTTTTGAAAAATGTTTAGAACACTGTACAGGCCAAATAAACTTGGGGAAAAGGTTCATGAGGGCCAGTCCCGTGTCTTATTCATTCTGTTTCCTCCCCAAACTCTCACACTGTGTCTTTACACTTCTCATGTGCAATAA
Organism: Phoca vitulina; assembly: GCF_004348235.1. Taxonomy (NCBI): domain Eukaryota; kingdom Metazoa; phylum Chordata; class Mammalia; order Carnivora; family Phocidae; genus Phoca; species Phoca vitulina. Next base: position 20,418,608 of record NW_022589716.1, read on the forward strand.
ATATTTTTAAACTGGATTTGTGGTGCCTGCCTGGGACCATCTGCCCGCCAAAGAGTTTTGTCTCAATAAAATACTAACAAGGACCAGCAGGCAACCATCTTATTTTCAGGTCCAAAGCAGAGATTTCTCTTCTTGTACAAAAGACATGAATACTTGATCAATGAGCAGATGTGTCCAAGGGTACCAGAGTAGTTCTGAGGATGTGAGATAAAGACCTGAGCTCTTTTGCTCGTGGTGGAGAAATAACGTGCATATGAACACACAAGCAGAGAAGACTGAGATTGTTAAATGAATGACACGGACATGCACCAGAAGATATTAGGACAGCTTCCTTTGGCTTGGGGTAAGAGGGGGAAATGGAATTTGGGCTGCTCTTTTCATACTTAAAAATCATCAGTCACTGGGGCGCCTGGGTGGCTCAGTCAGTTCTAAGTGTCCGAATCTTGGTTTTTTGCTCAGGTCATGATCTCAGGGTCCTGTGATCAAGCCCTACATCAGGCTCCACACTCAGCACAGAGTCTGCTTATCTCTCTCTGCTCCCCACCCTGAGTTCTCTCTCTCTTAAATAAATAAACAAAATCTTTGGGGCGCCTGGATGGCTCAGTCAGTTAAGCATCTGCCTTTGGCTCAGGTCATGATCCCAGGGTTCTGGGACTGAACCTCACATCAGGCTCCCTGCTCAGTGAGGAGTCTGCTTCTCCTTCTCCCCCTGCCTGCTTGTGCTCTCTTTCTCTCTTGCTCACTCTTTTTTTTTTTTTAAGATTTTATTTATTTATGTGACAGAGAGACACAGTGAGAGAGGGAACACAAGCAGGGGGAGTGGGAGAGGGAGAAGCGGGCTTCCCGCGGAGCAGGGAGCCCGACGCGGGGCTCGATCCCAGGACCCTGGGATCATGACCTGAGCCGAAGGCAGACGCTTAACGACTGAGCCACCCAGGCGCCCCTCTTGCTCACTCTCTAATAAAAATAAAATACATAAAGAAAATCTTTTAAAAAATCATCAATCAACAAAGCTAAAAGGTATTTTAACAATATTTACCTACACCTCAAATAACATATACCCTTTGGCCCAACAATCCTAGATAAACTTATATGTATGCAAAATGACTATGTCCATCAACAGGGGGCTAGATAAATTTTGGTACAAGAATATAATGGAATACTATGAAGCCATAAAAAAAAAACCCCAAAGAATGAGGAAATGTCTATGTGCTGATAGAGAGAGATCACTTAAGATAACTTGATAAAAGAGCAAGGTGAGGAACAGTATGTATGGCATGTTTTCTTTCACACATAAATGGGGGAGAAATGAGAATATATGCTTATATTCATACAAATACCCTGGAATGATATACAACTAATAAGAGGGGTTACCAAGGGAGAGGGGCAGTGTAAGTGGGATAGAGAACAGGCTGGAAGATGGGGAAATCTCTTTTTACATTATTTGATTTTTGAACCATATAAGCACTCAAAATCTGTTAGCTGTTGTTTGAAAAAGAAAGCTATGATTATGGTGATGGTATCACAGGTGTTTACATATGTCCAGATGCATCAAACTGTACACATAAAATACTCAGTTCTTTGTATAAAATTATCCCTCAATAAAGCCACTTTAAAAAAAAAAGAGGGGTGCATGCTGGCTCAGTCGATAGAGCATGCAACTCTTGATCTTGGGGTTGTGAGTTAGAGCCCCACGCTGGATGTAGAGATTACTTAAAAAAGTAAAATCTTTGGGGCACCTGGGTGGTGCAGTCAGTTGAGCAACCGAATCTTGATTTTGGCTCAGGTTGTGATCTCAGGGTTGTGAGATCAAGCCCTACATGGGGCTCTGTGCTCATCGTGGAGTCTACTTAAGACTCTCTCTCCCTTTGCTACCCCCTGCCAAGTAAATAAATCTTAAAAAAAAAAACAAATCTTTAAGTAAATATTTAAAAAGGGAAAAAAAAATTTAAAAGCAAGCTAAAGTCCCTTCCCCGTCCCCACCCCAGACAGGGAGAAAGCTGTGAGCTCCAACAGAGGTGGGGAATGAAAGGCTAGAACATGTATGTGCACATGAGAACGTTAAGGAGGCTGGACAAATCTTGGGACCCAAGTACAGAAAGACAGAGGTCAGAATGTGGGAGTCTGCACTAGTGAATGCCATACCTGTGGACTTGGACTTTGCTGGCAGGCAATTGGGAGTTGCTAAAGATTCAGGAGCAGGACTTTCTAGAAGGATTAAGCTGAGAGCAGTGTACAAAATGGACTGCAGCTGGGAAAAGCCCAAAGGCAGGGAAGCTATTAGGAGGCTCCCAAAAAAACATGCAGTAGAAGCTAAAATGGCATGAAAATTAGAGATTAGAATCACAGGTCCTGGGGCAGGTTAGGACCGAGCAGAGGCTTGGCTAGGAAAAGGCAGGGACCATGCCTAGGTGCCATGTGTAGGAGTGTGGCAGTCCAATTCTGGTAGCACCATGGATTTCCTGTCCCAGGTCCTTCTCCCAGTTCAGCCCTATCCCTCTTCCTTCTAAGGGCATTTCTTCACAGCCAAACCCTTGGGCCAAAGTAAAAAACTGGGGCCAACGTTCTGGTTAGTCCACAGAGGTTTTACTTTGTGTGGGACCAAGTTTCACTTCATTGGTAAAATGGGAATAAAAGTTCATCTGTAAAATGGGAATAACATATCCACTTGGAAGGAATGCTGTGAAAACTTATAGAAATGAAATTATACAAAGGAGCACAATGCCTTTTCATGGTGGGAAAGAAAAAAAAAAGTTACCCGTATCTTTACGTTAAATTTAATCCACAACTTGTATCATCCTAAAAAATGTTAAAAAGTGAGTGAACACTGTGAAAGGAGTATCTATCTAGATATATCTGTATCTATAGACACATCTGTGTAACCATGTAGATATATATAATGCACTTAGGCATTCAGAGTTTTGCCTAGTTATCATTTCTCCCAATTTGGCTTCTGTCTCAAGCTTCGTATCATAAGGTCACAGTATCTCTAGCTTAAACTGCAGACACAGTTGTTGCCTAGAAAATTCTCTGGGAATAAAAATCCCTGAAATAACATAAATAAAAATACAGAGCACTGCTCCAACAGCAACAAAGTAAAACAAAAGGGAAAGACGCCAGTTTGAAGACAGCTTATTCTTTTTTTTTTTTAAAGATTTTATTTATTTGACAGAGAGAGATAGCGAGAGAGGGAACACAAGCGGGGGAGTGGGAGAGGGAGAAGCAGGCTTCCCGCATAGCAGGGAGCCTGATGCGGGGCTCATCCCAGGACCCTGGGATCATGACCTGAGCTGAAGGCAGACACTTAACAACTGAGCCGCCCTGGTGCCCCAAACAGCCTATTCTTTTTAAATGTAGATGTGATGCTGATGGTTCCTAACACAGATGACATGAGTATTAGTATTTTTATTTTTTATTTTTTTAAAGATATTATTTATTTATTTGACAGAGAGATAGAGAGCACAAGTAGGCAGAGTGGCAGGCAGAGGGAAAGGGAGAAGCAGGCTCCCCGTTGAGCAGGGAGCCCGATGCGGGGCTCGATCCCAGGACCCTGGGATCACGACCCGAGCCGAAGGCAGACGCTTAATGACTGAGCCACCCAGGCGCCCCATGAGTATTAGTATTTTTAATGGTACCTCATCAATTAGCGTTAGACTGAACACACCTAAAACATGCTTTGTTTACTATATACATTGACTTCATAAATTACCATCATGCTTGAAACTCTCCATAAGCAACTTAAATGATAATATTATTAATTCTGGCAGACCTTGGCCTACCCTTTATAAAAACAGTTAAGATGGCTTAGAAACTATTCTAATGATGTTATCAATATCATTCCTTGTCATGATTGCTTTCTCTACTGACAATGTACATCAATGCCATCTGGAAAAGCTTTTAAAGATTTTATTTATTTGTCAGAGAGAGAAAGGGAGAGAAAGCACAAGCAGAGGGAGAGGCAGGCTCCCCGCTGAGCAGGGAGCCCATGCAGAACTCGATCCCAGGACCCTGGGACCATGACCTGAGCCAAAGGCAGACGCTTAACCAACTGAGCCACCCAGGCATCCCTGGAAAAGCTTTTAACCCCAAATATCTAACATCTGCCCCGAGACTGGCGCTTTCCCACCTGATTTTAGGCTTGTAGGAAGATTTCCTACTGGATTCAGTTACACGTTGTGCTGTTATTATACCTACAAAACGCCCGCCATTCAGAATCACTTTAAAATCAGTTATGACACATATATGCTGATAAGCAAACATTTACTCATCAATTTGGGATACATTTTAGACCCCTCTTTGTCTTATATGCTGACCTATACCTGGGAAAAACTACGTCATTACTTAAGACACTAAATAAGCCTCAAAAAGTCCTTTCAAGGGGTTACATGTTTAATATCCCATTTTCCATAAACAGAGAGGCAGAAGAAATGACTGCTTTATAGCCACTAGACCAACTCTCCTTCTCCAAGCCTCTGGTCAGAGGACACTGCCATTTTAACTGCGTTCTCATTTTACCACAGAAAGGACAATCTCTCATAAACCCAGACTTTCAAAACCCATCATTGTTATTCCCTCACAGTAGCTATTAAAACAAAACAAGTTTTCAGAACATCTTGGAGCAAGTGTTCAAAATAGGAAAAAGGAAAACAATTTGGAAGATAATGGTGGGCCAACTTTCAAGACATTTCTTTACGGATGGGTCAAGGCTCGACAACCAGTAGCAAGAGTGTCACCATTAATGTAACTTCCTCCTAGGGCTAATCTACCCTCAGGTGTGCCTCTCTAAACTGCTAGACCTCACAGCACGGCATTGTCACCTGCTTTTAGGAAAGAGCAATCCTTGGACCTACCAGTGAAGATTAGCATTTTCTTTCTAAAAGCACTTTAGCAAGGAATTCTGTTAGCATGGAAATGCACCATTGTTTTTTTCTTGGTGTTCCTAAACACTCTGGATCCAAACTGAAAACCATGGGAAGGGACAATTTATTTCACACTTTGAGACAGGGTGAATAATAGTGGTGAGCATAGCTGCCTTCCAAAATTAAAAATAAATACATTCTTTGACCTGTCTTCTAGAAGTTATTCCCACAGGTGTGTGAAGACATCTACACAAATATCTCCATTGGAATACTACTTGTAAGAGTAAAAAGCTGAAAATAACTAAATGCTTAAATGTTTAGTAGAGAATTAATATTTTTAAAGATTGTATTTATTTGAGAGAGAGAGAGCGCCCACGAGTCAGTGTGTGCACAAGGGGGGGAGGGGCAGAAGGAGAGGGATAAGCTGACTCCCCACTGAGCAGGGAGCCTGATGTGGGGCTCAATCCCAGGACCCTAAGATCATGACCTGACCCAAAGGCAGATGCTTAACCAAGTGAACCACCCAGGCACCCCGATAATTAATTTTAAAAATATAATCAAATACTACACATTAATACAAAAGAATGAGGTAGAAAGAGCTCCAAGATATGATTACAGAAATAAAACACAGAAGAGTGTGTAAATGTTTGCATAAACTTGTAAAGTATATACACAATGCTTGCAATCGGCTAAGTATGTGTTTTTTTACATATAAATACACTTAATCTACACAATAGCCCTATAAAGTAGATATTACTACCCCTATTTTACCAGTGAAGGAACTGAAAGTTAGCTGCTCAAATTAAATGTCACCAGAAATATGGAGCAGAGCTTTGACTCAAGCTCACAAGTTTGGCACCAGGGAAGGTGCTTTTTACCCTTTATAAAGGCACTTAAAAATCATTCTGAAAAGGTACAACAAAAACCAATTTATAGTGACTACCTCTGGGAGGAGAGACTAGCCATGGAAGGTCAAGAGGGGAAGTTTTCACTTGTCACTTGGTGTGTTTTTTTCTTGAATTGTCTGACATGCATTACTTTTCTTTTTAAAAATACTAATAGTGGTTATCTGGAGAGTGAGCTTATTGGTCATTCTGAGGTACTTCACTTCTTCTGCACTATAAGTTCTATTCAATGTTCTTTAATAAATCTATGATGTGTTAACAAGAAACAAGAAAACTGGCTTGACTTGACCTACAAGAGGAGAGACTAGGGCCATGTAAAACCAGTGAGCATGCAGATTCCTTTTAGATTTATCATTGGACCGCCACTGCTCATGGGTTATTAAGCTGAATTACTATGTCTCATTGTTTTAGGTTAGTTAAAATAACACGTAGCCCCTCCTTTCAAGAAGCTTAAAATCACTAAAACAATTTTGAAGGCCAACAACATCAAGAAGTTACAAAGAGGCAGTGGAAAGAACAGTAAATAAGATGGTTTGCTTTCTCCGTGTAAATATTGATCTCTTGTGAGATACTTAGGGCTAGTCTAAATACATGCTAATGTCAATTACTTAAACCAAAATTCAATCAAAAAAATTTTTTTAAAAAGCAAAAAAAATAGTGTTGAGGTCCTTTTGTTTTTCTCTAGATTTACTTAAGTGTTTAGAGTGTGGTGCTAATAAAGTCAAGGTTGAAACTTCAATTTTGCTTTGAAAAACTATTAATCTGGGCTAAAGAAACAGTATTTAATAGTTATACTACATCAGTAACCCCCGTGCTGGCATCACAGCCGAGGGAACAAAGTGGTCAAATCCACTGGCACTAGTGGGAAAAAAAAAAAAAAAGGCCAAACAAACTCCGTGACCACAAATGTCCAATTGACACTGGACCAGCAACTGAAAGAGGAATCACAGAAGCAGCAGGCCCTTATACAGCATTTATACACTCCTATTTGAGGACCATACATCTTGTTTGTTCCTTTCACTGTGGAGAGTGTCCTGGTTTGGACAAGAGATTAAACAGTCAATTTCAAAGTGCTTTACCTGTATTATCACACTTCACCCCCCTTGAAGAAACCCTATAAAGTGTGTATTATTATCTTCTTTTTACAGATGAGTAGTGTCCTCTGCCACAGGAAAATATACACAATCACATTATTAGAAAGTCATAGCACAGTTCCATTATTCTGTCATATTGTTCATAGGCATATTAAAAGCCATTATTTTAAGTTTTAACAAGCATATATCCAAGCATTATACTTTCTAATTAAAAAACAAAAACATATATACAATAGAGTATTACTCAGCCATAAAAAAGGAGATCTTAGTCATTTGCAAAACCACAGATGGACCATGAGGGTATTCTGCTAAATGAAACAAGTCAGACAGGGAAAAACAAATACCATATGATTTCACTTATATGTGGCATCTAAAAAACAAATGAACAAACAGTACCAAAAAAAAAACCACAAAAAAACCAGACAGAGAACAGATTAGTGGTTATTAGAGGGACAGGGTTATTGCAGGGTAGGCGAAATGAGGAAAGTGGGTCAACTGTATGGTGATGGATGACAACTAGGCTTATCATGACAATCACTTTGCGGTGCATACGGATATCAAATTACGTTGTACACCTGAAACTGATGTTATATACTTTTACCTCAATTAAAAAAAAAATACTGTCAAAACCAACAAGCTCTATTCAATGGAATGTACAGCCACACCCTGCTCCCTGCCACCTCCTTCTCACCTCCCATCTGTGCTCTGGCACATCGGTGTATGTACCTAATGTTCTCTGCACGGCAAAAGGTGCTTCCGGGAGGCTCAGTCGGTTAAGCGCCTAACTCCTGATTTCGGCTCAGGTCATGATCTCAGGGTCATGAGATTAAGCCCTGCGTTGGCTCGAGTTAGGCGTGGAGCCTGCTTAAGATTCTTTCTCTTTCTCTCTCTCTCAAAAAAAGTGCTTCTGAAATGATTTCTATCAGGGTACTAACACTGTTTAACACCCTTTAAATTAACACATACAAAATACAAACTGTGAACATAGTTTTAAGTTAACAGTGACAACATCTAAACTGTTTTCAGGGGCACCTGGGTTGCTCAGATGGTTAAGCATCTGCCTTCAGCTCAGGTCATGAGCTCCAGGTCCTGGGATCGAGCCCTGCATCGGGCTCCCAACTCCGTGGGGAGTCTGCTTCTCCCTCTCCCCCTGCTTGTGCTCTCTCTCTCAAATGAATAAGTAGAATCTTCAAAACAAAACAAAACCAAAAACTTTTTTAGTTAGTCAAAATGCTGGGGTCGCAACAGGGGAGGAGAGAGACCGGCTTTGCCAAGAACTAGCTATGTGACGGTAAGTCACTCACTTCCTAGGACTTCTATTTTGCCATCTATAAAATGGTACTGTTGGTGATATCTATAGTTCAGTATCCATAGTTAAAAATATCATGTCTCTCTCCTCCCCTCTGAGGAGGGCAGTTCCTCAAATTAGCCAGTGTCCTTGTACAGGGTGCAGGGAATAAAGCACTTCTCCTCTAAGAGCTCCCAGTCCGAATGGATAGGCAAACTTGTATGGAAGGATTACATGAGGGCACAGCATCTTGCCAGGCCCCTCAAATTTGTAAGAGGGCATTAGCTGTCCTTTAAACTCCAGAGACAGGTATTGGTACTTCTCCAAGAACTTTTCAGGATGAGCTATTCAGGCCACTCCTGTCTTCTTTGCTGCCATCATCCTAATCCAAACCCACCCTGACTCTTGGAATACTTCTCGCTGGCCTCCCTGCTTCCATTCTTGCCTTCCTAGAATCCATTCTCTACACAGCAACCCAGAATGATCAAAAAGCGTGGGATCACTAATTTTTCCACTTAAAATCCTCCAATCATATCTAAGTACCCAGAGAAGACAATCCAATCTCCTTTCCAGGGCTTAGGTGGCTCTCAGCAAGCTCCTGTTTACTTCTCTGACCTCCTTTTCTATCTCACCCCTCATGACCCACCTAGAGACCAACCCTTATCTTATTCTTTAAATTTATTCCTTATCTTCTCTGAAGGGGAGAGCTTATTTTTGCCTCAGGTCTTTGCGTTAGTTATAACCTGTCCTGAATCCTTTCCTGGACTCCACAGGGTTGACGCCTTCAGGCCTTACTCTAAGGGTCACTTTTCAGAGAGGTCATATCTGACTGTTGGCAGCCCTCCCCCATTATGGTCTTTCATATCCCATCCAGTTCATTCTCAGAACTTAAGTAATTTCAGAATTAATTATGTTCTTTCTCAGAAATTATCTTATTACTTATTTGATTGCACACTACTGCTTCTGTCCCCCAAGCAGAAGTTGGGTCTTCCTCGGTAGTTTACTGCTGTAGACAGCGCCTTGAATTGGGCCCGGAAGGTATGCAATACATTGTTAACCTATCATACCCACTACTCACTTCTGCTTGATTTTTACCAAAAGCCCAGTTGAGGAAAACCATGTTTACAGAGGACTGCCTGAAAAAGTTGTACTTCATCCATTCTTCTATGACCTAAGTATTCTTAAAACAAATTAGAAACACACACACACACACACACACACACCTTGCTCTGAATTGCAGAAGTATTGAGCAGCAGAAGTATTCAGTTAAACCACATGACCTATTGGCTTTAGGATGCCTTTCTAAATTGTGATTTAGCCTTCTTTGACCTAGTCAGGGATGTGCTAAGAAACAGTCCTATGATCATCGGTGCTGATAAGAGGTTAAGGATATGACACTAGCTTTTCTTTATGGGGACCCTAAAGATCAACTAGAAATATCTAGTGTTTTAATCAGAAAGAGCTGTTTGTACTGTGTGTCTAAAGTTGCCTTCTCTCCTGTACACAAGAGCAGAGTGGACCAGGCCCTGGTATGAACTAGTGGAGAAACAACAGTCACTTCTGGCTGTCTTAATTAATGTACCACATTTTACCCACTGCACTCTGAGGATCAACCCACTTCTAACTTCCTCTTGTTTTCCTTCCTCTCAATGCTCTTTTTGCCCTGTTTTCTCATGCATTGATATTTTATGTTTTCACATTATGGTGAACTGCCTTAAATATTTTCTACAATACGTCATTTAAGTGAAATAAGTATTAAGGGCTACAACAGTAATATGCACAAAATAATATAGTTAATAGGTGAAAGATCAACTGGTTCTGGAAAAGAGATGAATATTTGAGGTGGGTCTTGAATAAAAGGCAGTTAACGGCAGAAAAGGGCAATCTGGGGCACCTGGGTGGCTCAGTCGTTAAGCGTCTGCCTTTGGCTCAGGTCATGATCCCAGGGTCCTGGGATCGAGCCCCGCATTGGGCTCCCTGCTCAGCAGGAAGCCTGCTTCTCCCTCTCCCACTCCCCCTGCTTGTGTTCCCGGGATCTCTCACTGTGTCTCTCTCTGTCAGATAAATAAATAAAATCTTTAAAAAAAAACAAAGGGCAATCTGCAAATACAGAGATGAAGAAGACACAGTCCTAATCAAAGAAAAATGGAGAGACGAGTAAACCAATTCTTACATTTCATAGTACTTGCTGAACGTTACCATATGTCGGACTCAGTGCAAACCACTATAACTTTTATTACATTTAAACCTCTAAACAACCCTATGAGATAGACTTTATTATTATCCCCATTTATAAAGAATGAAACAGAGGCTCAAAGAGGTTAATTAACCTGCACAAGATCAAACAGCTTGTAAGGGGCAGAGTGGGTACTCCTGTGGCCTCTAACATCCACTCCACTTAAGTCCTGACATCCTACCTCCTTCTCTGTATTCCCTCTTTGTCTGAGCTCCCAATATCTCTCCCTAGGACTAGTGCAGCCGTGGCTGAATGCACAGTAGTGAGGAATAAGAACTCTGGAGCCAGACTGCCTGGTTTTGAGCTCAGGCTCTATACCTTACTAACTGCACAGACTTGGGCAAGTTGCTTAACCTCCTCGTGTCCCAGTTTCATTTGTAAAGTGGAGTTAATAATTAGAACACTCCTTGACACACGATGAATTCTTTATGTTAGAGAGCACATAACTCCTCTCTTCTCTTCCCCTCATCATTCTTCACATAGTACATACAGCATGGTGGTGTTTTTTTGTTTGTTTGTTTGTTTTGTTTTGCAATTCTGATCACACAGCACCAATGTTAACTACTGATTCCCATTGCCCTCAGAAATCTCTGGCTATAACTTTTTAAATTCTAGCCAATATTTATCATCTTTTGAGTTTTTCCAACACTTTGGGGCCTTTGTACAAGTGGGTCCCCCCACATGGAACACCAGTCCAACTACAACTATTTATTCTTCAAAAACGGAATTAACAGTAACTGTCTTAGGGAAGCTGTTCTTTGAGAATGGATAAGCAATCTTTGCTACATGCTCCCACAGTTCCCACCCTTGTACTTCCCCTGCGGTAACATTTGCCACCCTTAAAACTAATTATCCAAGGTGTCTTTCCACCAGACTGCAACCTAAGAGGGGGGGGGGAAAGGTCTTGCCTGTTGGTTCTGGACTGTAATCCCAAGACCTAGCCTAGATAGGATAAATAAAACTGAAATGAAGCAAAGTTAGAATTTCCCATGAAGGTCCTGGACCTTTAAGAGCCTCCCACTTCACTACGTGTTATCACAAATTTAGGCCTATTACTCTTCTTCCCATTGCAGGCCCTTTAATGTGGTGATCCTGCCTACCCCCAACTTTTCAGAAGTGGCCTCTCCACAGGCATCTACCCTTACTGGTCACCCTCTCTTCAAATCACACAGCCCCCCTAGACATCCCCTTCCCAGATGTTAAAGAACTTCCTTCCTCCTTAACTGAAAACCTTCTTAGGTTCTCCCTCCAGTTGCCCATCATGCCTGTCCACCTTTCGCAAGGTGGCACCCTATTTTATTTCTGCTCTCAGTCCATAGATCACCCCCTGGGTCTCTGCACACGTGGGTCCACCTTCCCTAAACTATCCTCACAACTTTCCACAAACCCCTTATCTGCCTGCCGACCCTCCTCCCATTCCTGCCCGACAAACCACCGTCCCCAACACAAATACACAGACAAATCTTTTATTGCCTTGATCTACCCCAGGTGGCCTCACCCCTACACTGGCTCCTCCTAAATCCCCCATGCACACTCTCTGATTGCCCTCCAGATACCCCGTCCACATCTATGCTTTTTAGATATTATCTCTGTCTCTCCCTCCCTACCTCCAGTCCGGGGCTGGTTCTCAGGCCTCATTGCGATCCACACCACTGTCTGGGGGCCCTTCCCAACCTGTCCAGAAGGCTCCTCCGGGTGTCACCCTCTGTACGCTGACACCCTTAGTACTCGCGTCTTGGAACCTCTCCCTCCGTCCGGGCTTGGCCCCAAACTTCCACCCCATCCCTAAAGTCCTCACACCCTCGAGCCCACCACAGGCCCTCCGGCCCCCTGCGGCAGGGTCCCCACCACTTCCTCCCCTTCGCCACTCCTCGGACCCCATATTCTCACCAAGTGCTCCCTCACCACATCCGCCGCTGGCCTGGACCCCTTGCCGGTACCACCCGCCCACGCACCGCTGCCACCATTCCCGGGCCCCCACGTGTGCTCCCAGCCCCCCGGCCATCCTCCCAACACACCCTCCGCAGGCCCAGCGCGGCCTCCGAAGAGCGGGCCGGGAGTCCAAGGGGCTCCGAGGGCGAGCAAGGGTCCGGGGAGAGGCCCGAAGGACCCGGGGGAAGCGTCGGGGAAAGGCCGGCTCTCCGAGGGGTCTGATCGCTGAGGCCGAGGGGCTCCCGGAAGCGGCCGGGGAGGCCGGGGGGCTCGGGGGAAGCCGGGGCGGCCGAGGGGCTCGGGGGAGCAGGCCGGGGTGGCTGCGAGCGGGCCTCACCGTCAGTCACGGCTCCCATGGCGTGCGCGGCGGCGGCGGCGGCGGCGGCGCAAGCTGAGGCGGCGGTTGGCGGCGGCGGAGGTCAAACTCCCACAATGCAGCCGGGTAAACAGCCATGGAGGAGGAGGCGGCGGCGCCCGCGGCCGCCCGCTCCGACGCCTGAGCCGCGCCGCGCCGCCGCCGCCGCCGCCGCGGGATCAGCGCTCCCCGCGCTCCCCGCGCTCCCCGCGCTCCCCGCACTGCCCGGGGGCGGCCGCGGCCGGCGCGTGTGGGGGCGAGGCC